>NC_041384.1:214049578-214113152 GCF_002162155.2 Triticum dicoccoides | reverse complement strand
CGCACCCGCTAGCGCCCGCTCCAGTGGCCTCCTGGGCCACTGGCCTGTCGGGCCTGCCCCTATGGAACATTAAAAAATAATAAAATAAGAATTACCTAATCAATTAATTAACCTAATTAACTAATGTTAATTAACTAAACAGTCAATGACATGTGGGGCCCACACGTCAGCGACCAATTCAACGCCTCTATTGACTGATGATGTCATGCTGATGTCGTGCTGATGCATTAATTAATTTTTGAATTAAATTAATTTATTAAATCCAAAAAATTGATTAAATCTTTTGAAATTAATATAAAATAAGCCATAGCTCGGATGGAAAAACTTTGTACATGAAAGTTGCTCAGGACGACGAGACGAATCCGAATACGCAACCCATTCACCCGCCACACATCGTTAGCATAGAGAACACACAACTTTTCCCCTCCGGTTCATCTGTCCAAAAACGCGAAACACTGGGGATACTTTCCTGGATGTTTTCCCCTTCGCCGGTATCACCTCCTACTGCGCTAGGGCACACCTGGCACCGTTACTTGTCATGTCATGCATCGATATGCATCTGTTTGCATTGTATTCATTGTTTCTTCCCCCTCTTCTCTCTGGTAGACTATGAGACTGACGCCGCTGCTGGTGCCCCGATCGGCTACATTGTTGACGACCCTTCCTTGCCAGAGCAACCAGGCAAGCCCCCCCCCCTGATCAACCCGATATCACCTATTCTTCTCTCTACTGCTTGCATTAGAGTAGTGTAGCTTGTTACTGCTTTCGGTTAATCCTATTCTGCTGCATAGCCTGTCATTGTTGCTAGAATTGTTGATACCATTACCTGTTATCCTAATGTTTAGTATAGGTTGCTAGTATTACATCAGTGGACCTACACTCTTGTCAGTCTGCCATGCTATACTATCGGGCCGTGATCACTCAGGAGGTGATCACGGGTATATACTATACATATTACACATAATACATGTTGTGACTAAAGTCGGGTCGGCTCGTAGAGTACCCGCAAGTGATTCCGGTGTGGGGGCTGAAGGGCCAGGTGGTTCCATCCAGGTAGTGGTGGGCCTAGGTTCCCGACGGCCCCCCGACTGTTACTTTGTGGTAGAGCGACAGGGCAGGTTGAGAACACCTAGGTGAGAGGTGGGCCTGGCCCTGGTCGGCGTTCGCGGATGATCCAATTAACACACTTAACGAGATCTTGGTATTTGATCTGAGTCTAGCCACTAGCCTATACGCACTAACCAACTACGCGGGAACAGTTATGGGCACTCAACGTTATGGTATCAGCCAAAGCCTTCTTGACGTCAGTGACTGAGCGGCGCGCATCGGATTGGACTAGAACGCCTTCTCTTGTATTAGGGAGGCTAGGTCTGCTTACCGGCCGCGTTCGCAACATGCAGGTGTGCAACGGGCGATGGGCCCAGACCCTTGCGCCATAGGATTTAGACCGATGTGCTGACCTCTCTGTTGTGCCTAGGTAGGGCTGCGACGTGTTGATCTTCCGAGGCCGGGCATGACCCAGGAAAGTGTTTCCGGCTAGAGGGATCGAGCATGTTGGGTAATGTGGTGCACCCCTGTAGGGAAGTTTATCTATTCGAATAGCCGTGTCCCTCGGTAAAAGGATGACCCGAAGTTGTACCTTGACCTTACACTACAAAAAAAGACACATCCTTGACATTTTGGGCCGAACGGAAAAAAAATCTGTCATACTTATGACACTTCTATGACGATAATTGTGACAAAACCCGGTATCATCATAGATGTGGTGGGCTCCTACTTCTATGACAAAAAATCATGACAGAAAATGGGCTTCTCTTCCTAGGCGGGTCGGAGACGCAGTTGCATGACATTCTTTGGGCCATCCATGACGGAAAAAACTATGGTAGAAGCGAGGGCGAGGAAAATATCAGGGTGTTCCCGGTTACGGTGGGTGGTCGGGGCCGAGCGATCCATAGAGGTTTGCGCATTTCTCTCGTACACGCACGCACGTGGGTGCGAGGCGTTGGGCTCTAACTGAACCCGAGTGAGGCGTTCGCCTACTGAACCCGAGCGATTGCATTGCCGGCTACGCGTTACTAAGCCCGAGCGATCGATCGATGGCTGTTAACTGAACCCGATCGAGCGATTCCTTCGCTACTGCTGCTAACTAAAGCCGGTCGATGCTACCTCTGGATGAACAGTGAGCGTTGGTGGGGGTTTGGATGAACAGTTCCCGGTGGGGGTGGATGAACAGGACCCCATGGTGTTGCCTCTGGATGAACAGGACCCCGATCGATCGAGCCTGTTGGGGCTAGATGAATAGGACCCCGTGGAGGGCTGGATGAACAGGACCACCCCGTGGAAGGCTGGATGAATAGTAGATGGCGGAGGGATGGATGAACAGTAGCCCGTGGAGGGGTGGTTGAACAGGAGCCCGTGGAGAGGGCTGGTTGAACAGTAGCCGGTGGAGTAGCGCGCGGTGGAGGCTGGATGAACAGGAGCTCGTGGATGAAGAGTCGCAGGTGGAGGTTGGATGAACAGGAGCCCGTGGATGAACAGTCATAGGTGGAGGCTAGAGGAGGTCGACGGTGGATGAACTGTAGCCCGTGGAGGCTGGAGGGGGTCGACGGTGGAGATGAACAGTATCCCGTGGAGTCCCGTTTTGCGGTACGCCACACCCCTCCTGATGAACAAGACCCCCGTTTCGACCGTAGCGCTCCAACACAAGTCTATTTCCTCCGTTTTGCAGTATGCCAAACCCCTCCCGATGAACAGGATCCCGTTTCGACCATGGTCGGTCGAACACGAGGCCGTTTCCTCTGTTCTGTTGTACGCCAGGCCTCGTTTCCATCGGCTATTCCGTCCAAGCCCTCCCGATGAACACGACGATGCATTTCATTCCGACCCAGCCGGTTGGCTCCCCATGAACACAATAACGACGCAGTTTCTCCATTCCAACCCAGCCATGTACACGAGCCCTGGCCGTACGTATGCGCGAGTAGGCATTCGAGACCTCGCCCGTATGTACATACGTGGCCATATTTTTTTTCTTGCACATTGGCCGATGTACGTATGTGTACATGCTACATGCGCGCCTCTACTAGGACACGTGCGCGCTCTACATTGACCAGTATGTACGTACACATTCGTGACCAGAATGACAACGCTATGTACGCTTTGACCAGGTGGGTCCCAACTGTCAGGCACTTCCTTGCGTGCGAAGATATAGCTAGTGGGTCCCAACAGTCAGGGGCGAATCATTTTTTTGCCCAGACGCACTTCCTTGCGTGCGAAGATGTAGCTTGTGGGTCCCAGCAGTCAGGGGGGAACGTATTTTTCACGAAATATGGTGGCCCGTCCGGTGGGTCCCCACTGTCAGGTGCAGGAATAATTATTTTATGCGTAATAAGGAGGCACTTCCTTGCGGCTGAAGTGGACTCAGCTGTCAGCCTCTCCATGTACCGTACTATTCCGATGGAAGTCAGTCATTGACCACATTGACCATGCCGCGCCAAGAGCACCAAGGCGGTGGATGATGGCGAGGCCTAGGAAGGGGACGACGCGGAGCCAGGGAAGACACTGCAGTGGATGCCCATGCGGAGAGGAGTACGAGGGTTCACTGGTTCGCTGCGGTGTGAGGCTGCCGTCGCCGCAGAATAACAGGGGGTGTGGGTGAGTAGAAGGATGGCCTGGCCAGCGGTGGGAGTAGTAGGGGCGGTGAGGCCTCCGCGGCATCACAGTCGGCCATGGGAGGCAGGAGCACGCGGCACGACCGGCGCTAGTTTGGGCGGCTGGAGCAAGAAGACCAGAGGTTGAAGAAGCACTACGACCGTTGGATGGACATCGTACGGTCACTAGAGCTAGAATCGTTCATATATTGACTAAGTTCACAAAGCCCTCCGTCCCCGTCAACTTAATAGGCCCACAAGTCATCCTCCCACTGTGGTGGGTCCCAGCTGGTAGGGGGTATTCATTTTTTGTGTGCAATAAGGAGGCACTTCCTTGCGTGCGAAGATATAGTTGGTGGGTCCGATCTGTCAGTGGAGGGGACTTTTTCATGAAATACAGAGGCCCTTCCAGCGAGTCCCACATGTCAGGTGGAGGAATCATTATTTTGCACGTAATAAGGAGGCATTCCTTGTGTGTGGCCGTGGACCCACCTGTCAGCCTCTCCACGTACAGTCCACATCTGATGGATGTCGTTCGTTGACCACATTGACCACGTCGCGCCAAGAGCACCAGGGCGGTGGACAACGGCCAGGCCTACAAAGGGAATGACACGGAGCCGCGGAAGACATGGCAGTGGCTGCCCACGCGGTGGAGAGTACGAGGGTTGACTGGTTCGGCTGCCATCGCCGGAAAATAACAGGAGGTGTGGCTGAGTAGAGGGATAGACAGGACATGGATGGGAGTATATGATGGGGCCGTGAGGCCTGCCCAGCAGCATAGCCGGCCACGGGAGGCGGGAGCAGGTGGTTCCAACGGCGCTGGTTTGGGCAGCTGGGGCAGGAAGATCAGAGACTGAAGAAGCACGATTGTCATTAGATTGACATCTAACGGTCTGACGCTGGTAGAGTCGATTGTTGACTAAGTTTCTTTTTTGAGAAACCTTGTGTACGCATGAACTTAGTAGGCCCACAAGTCAGCCTCCAAATCTGTGGCAGACAACATAGAGCCCATTTGCTATTTTTTAATAATTTGCAGCCCATTTGCTAATTCTTAAGTAATTTATTACAGCCCATTTTCTGCCCAGAACCACGGTTAAAAAGTTCAACCTTATTTTGCATATTTCGGCGGAGTACGAACTTTTGTAATCCTGAAATGATAAACATTTCTTAAGAACTTATTCATTTGCCAAAAAAATCGTTTTGTTTTTGTAAGCAAATAAGACGTGGGACAATTGAGTTGGTTTAAGGGAAAACCAGTGGTAAAAAATCTGCTCTGGGAGAGAAAACAGCAACAAAAATAAGGATGTAAATATGAAAAGGGAATTTTATGTATTTTCAATATAATGATACATGTATATGAACTAGTAAAACTATAGGTAGAGATTAGAAAATGGATGTAGGACATGCGTTTCAAGAGGAAAATAGAACTGGGTTGTGTGTTTGATTCAGTAAAAAAACTGCCTACAGATGTTGTAAGACAAAATATAACTAAAGCTGGCGGGCCAGAGGCCAGTAGATACCGCTGGATCTTTGTGCCCCGTTGTCGTCATGGGCTGGGCCTGTTAAAAACAAAACCAAGCCTGGGCAGTCTACAGCCCAGTTGAAACTTGCTCGACCTGAAAAAACAATATACATGCTCAATAAATGAGAGAATTCTGCAAGTACAGACTGATAACTGGGATGCAGCAGGGATATTGTTTTTTCATCGTGATAATAAGTGCATGCACTTGTTTCGAAAAATTTGGAGAACTGGGAATTCGAACGGCAGGTGCTTATGCTACCCATCAAATACAAATCAGGTGCCTGAAAATTCGTTTCGAAACAAATGATTCAGCTTTATATCCACGTCGACCCTCGGCATGATGGTTGGAAGCAAATGCCAAGTTCATACCAAAAGATCGTTAACAACAATACCAACTTGCGGGCGACAAGGTAGTACAAGTACCAATACCAAACTAACTTATAAACTTTTTACTCCTGACCCTAGTGTTCGTCTGGTAGAAAATCTTGCAGAGGACCAGTTCCAGCTCCTTCTCTTGCTCCAGGTCCCCGAGGTGGTACTGGTGCATCAACCAGTTGGTCCTCTGCTGGTCGAAGTTCTTGTTGGTGTGCAGCACTAGAACCTTTTTGCTGCCCTGTCGGCCGTTGACCATCACTGGCAAGGTATTGCCGGTGTTGTGCCACATCGCGTGCATGCCGCACTCCAACTATATCTTGCAACGCGTCCACATGCCCCTTTTGAACGCCCTGGAATTGCACTGGAAGAAATGCTTGCTTAGGCCACTCACTGTGATACCTGCAGTATTATCGAATACAGGTTTTAGTGTGCGTAGTTGGCATTTTCGTAACATCTTTGGCATATTGCAGTCACTTGTTTCACTTTTTATTAACTGTCAAACTGTAATTGCTTCACCAGGTCTGCGTCTAAAAAGAAAAATAGAGCTATAAACAAAGGAATATGTTTGTGCAAGTAGACAGCCGATTGGTGTCTTACCTGGAAGTTTCTCAGGATGGGTGTAGCATATGTCATGCTCGCTGTCGATGGTTGGTATGAACAAATCGATGAGAGGGTGAGATCTCGTGCTGTCAGCACTCACTATGGCCTCAAGGTGCTCGATCAACTCCTGATCCATGGGATCGAACTTGATGCCAGCCGGCAACACCGGCCAATCCTTCTTCGACTTGCATCGGTTAATTCCAGTTATATGGTACTCAATGTATGATCAATCGACTGTTTTAAGTGAATAATGAAAGATTTCGACAGATAAGTGCTACTCCAAATCTGAAGTCCAGAATACCCGAACACGCCGCCGGGATTCTTGTGTCACCTCACGCGCAGCGTGTTGTCACGTCAATTCAATGTGTGGACATGATGAATAATTTGACCGACGTATACTAGTACTGCTACTGTACTACTTACTAGTCGTATTTAGTGTCACATTTTAACCATAGGTTTAACTAACAAGTATGCACTTGAAGCCTAATTGATATATATATATATATAATGCACAACATCTCCATCATCATTATCAATACATCCTGCGCAGGTGAGTTAGGATGCACTTGATCCCAGAAAGGTATCTATCCTTCAAACCAGAGGAGTGCTTCAAACTAACAACAGTACATAATGTCCAATAAAAGAGGGCCGTGCTATAGCAGCAGAATACATGGCTCAGTCTAGATATTAGTACGAATCAAGTTGTGCATATTTTCTGTTGGCACGAACCACATCGCCGCATGTCGGGTTTGCAAAAGCCATCCATCGCATGGAAGCTTGATGCCTTTCACACACTGAAGATTATCTGGCAACAAGCTGTGTAGACGAATCTCTGGATATGGTGATTCATGAAACCCATGGTATGATGTGTAAACACAGTCCCCCCTGGCGAATGGAAGTTGCATAGCACGGTAATCATCGCCGGTGATATGATCGACGATTGGTTGGATGATCGGATAATTGAGCCCGAGGAACATGGAGTGGTTACCGAGGCTGTAAACCCACCTCCAGTTGAATACGCCTAGCCCAATGGAGCTGGGATCTTTCTCGAACACGAAGCAGCCATAGCCATCAATGTCATGAACGCCCCAGACATTGTACTGCATGTTGTTTGATGTAATGGTTTGGTCAATTTGGTACATGCGAATGAGCATCAAATGACCGCCATCAGTTGAACGAGCGATAAACCACCACCCATCAGCTGGTATGATTCCAGGACGTCCTGGAATCATGAAGGCCATCGCATTTGCGTCTGCTGCAACAATTCAAATTGGAGACCAAAAGGACAAAAATAAAAAATCATGTTCAGAGTATGTGTGGAATTAAGATTATTATAACAGTGACACATATCATAGACAGAGAATTGCAGTGCTGTGGTCATAATCATACCCCAAGTTAAAAAAAATAAGCCAATGGCTTTCATATTCTAGCAATATGTCATGGTTCAAACATCATGTAACAATGAGAGGAAAACAGCTATGACAGAGCCTACTCATATTCTGCCATAGCACTTACTACTATTGTTCTCATATCAACTCTAAGCAATAACATGCATTGTTATAAAAATCTTGGAAATGAGAGTAACATATAGAAATCATGATGTTATGCTCATAATATCTATTCTAACAATCATTAGATGCCAATTGTTCTCATACCAACTCTAACAATAACATGTGTGGTCATAAAAATCTAGGAAATGAGAGGAACATATAGCAATGATGTGGTTATAGACACACTATCTATTCTAAATTTGTAACAATGAACAGGCAGTCGTATTCATAAGGTAAAGATGAGATGAGATAGAACAATTACACGGTGATAGATTCCACCAGTATAGGCAGCCAATCTGTGCGTCGACCGCGTAAACAATGCCATCGTGCACTATAGCATCAGACAAAAATGTTGCCTCAATAGGATTGACGATGAGCCATAACCATGTATGGCGACCGGATTCCAGATAGACTAATCACATGTTGAACAAGGCAATGAGCTTGTAATCCATGTAGTCTTCTGATGGTGTGCGCACTTCACATATTACAACTTTCAGCAAACAGAGGTCAAGCCAAAAGCTTGACGCGTCTCATGCATAGTAGGCAGGAGTGTCCGGCGGGCCGCGAGGCTTGATGGCGGCGGTATCCAATGATGGAAGGGTGATCTCTCGCTGGGTGTAGATATCCACGAGATGCCACGGACTATCGCATTGGTGGATGAGGACGATCCAGTTGGCCTTCATGCCCGCCCAGTAGTGGCTGTGCATGAAGGACAGGTGGACGGGTAGTGGTAGCATATCGAGGGGCACCACGGCAACCTCCGTAGGATCGTCAAGTCGGTGTCTGGGCCACCTGCGAGGATCGGGTGAGGGAGTCCTGGACTAAGGGGTCCTCGAGCGTCCGGCCTGT
Source organism: Triticum dicoccoides (assembly GCF_002162155.2). NCBI lineage: Eukaryota > Viridiplantae > Streptophyta > Magnoliopsida > Poales > Poaceae > Triticum > Triticum dicoccoides. The sequence goes on along the minus strand of NC_041384.1, from coordinate 214,104,609 downwards.
TACCTATGGGCCGGACTGATGGGCTGTGAAGATATGAAGACCGAAGATTGTACCCGTGTCCGGATGGGACTCTCCTTGGCATGGAAGGCAAGCTTGGTGAATAATTATGAAAATTCCATCTTATGTAAAAGACTCCATGTAACCCTAGGTCCCCTCGGTGTCTATATAAACCGGAGGGTGTAGTCCGGAAAGGATATACTCAATACCTTAGTCATACAGGCTAGACTTCTAGGATTTAGCCCTTGCAATCTCGTGGTAGATCAACTCTTGTAATACTCATATTCATCAATATCAATCAAGCAGGAAGTAGGGTATTACCTCCATACAGAGGGCCCGAACCTGGGTAAACATCGTGTCCCTTGCCTCCTGTTACCATCAACCTTAGACACACAGTTCGGGACCCCCTACCCGAGATCCGCCAGTTTTGACACCGACATTGGTGATTTCATTGAGAGTTCCTCTATGCTATCGCTGAAAGGTTTGATGGCCCCTTCAATCGTCAATAATGACACTGTCTGCGGAGAAACTTTCCTCCCCGGGAAGATCTTCATGTTCGGCGGCTTCGCACTGCGGGCCAACTCGTTCGGCCATCTGGAGCAGATCAAAAGCTACGCCCTTGGCCATCAGGTCAGATTCGGCAGCTTGAACTACGTCGCGGATATCCGTGGAGACTTGATCTTCGCCGGATAAGATACTGCGGTGACCGCTCCCGGTCACCCCAATGATCATGACCTAGATCTATCATCGAGCCGCAACCAGGAAATCGCTCCTGTAACCGCTCTGGCCCTAGAGCCGGAGCAGGCCGCGCCATCCAAAGACGGGAGGATTAACCCCACCTCGGAGGCCGCAGATCCCACGGTGTTGGAGCCGCACATGGACCTGGTCTCACATGATGCCTATGCCACCGGAACGCCAGACTCGTCTCCGACCGTAGGTTCCGAACCGCGCGAGCCCGTGGATGCCGAGCTTGATCGTTTATCGATCTTCAAATTCAGCGCTGCAGACATCTTCTAGCACTCGCCTTTGGGCGATGTGCTAAACTCATTAAAAAAACCTGTCCTTGGCGGAGGACTCTCAGCCGAACTATACCCGGGTCGAACTAGGGGCTGACGATGGAGAATTTTACTTCCCACCCGCCACCCACTTTATAGCCATGATCAAGGATTTGACCGACGAACTCGATTACGACTCCAAGGACATCGACAGTATGGACGACGATGCCGGAGAAGAAGAGGCCCAGAACCCGCCGTTCACCGGACGCTGGATGGCCACTTCCTCGTATGACGTATACGTGGTGGATGCACCAAAGGAGAATAGCAGCGACGATAAGGAAGACCCAGTTGAGGATAACGTCAGCGGCGCCGCTCTAAGTCACACCGCAGTGAAGACAGCAACACCGGCACAGGAGAAGATGACACTCTGGAAGGTGCTGAAGACAACAAAGACCCCGTCAATAAAGCAAACAAACAAGATGAACGAGAAGATGAGCAGGTTAGCCCTGTTAAACAGGCCGCGCATGAAGATTCGTAGGATGATAATTACCTCCCGCTCTACGAAGATGACGTGAGCCTCAGCACCGAAGATTTCATTGAGCCCGAGGAACCTCTTGAGTAGGAGCGCTTCAAGCGCCAGCTAATAGCCACGACAAGGAGCCTGAAAAAGAAGTAGCAGCAACTTCAAGCTGACTAAGATCTGGTCAATGATAAATGGACTGATGTCCTAGCAGCCGAAGAATACGACCTCAAGCGCCCAACCAAAAGTTACCCAAAGTGCAAATTGCTACCTCAGTTCGATGAGGAGGCACCGGAGTACATACCACCATCGCACAATACAGCCGACCGACCACCACGTCGTCGGAACAACGGCAACTCATGCCGAACACCAGCCTGCCCCGCCTCATCACTCAGGCAGAGGTAAATTAGCCCACGGCCATACATATGACCTCCGGCGGAACTTGAACAATAAAATATGACATACAAGATCAATCTACGGATCGCGAGGACGCGCCTCGACACGTGACCACGGCCACCTATTCGGACGTGACAAACTCAGTCATGCGGGGGCCGAACACCGCAGACGGACTCTATCAGAGCTGCTCACGATACAGCCTGATATAGAGGCCTCGCACACCCTCATTGCTTCATTGATGAGGTCCTGGATCACGAATTCCCCGAAGGATTCAAGCCCGTGAACATATAATCATACGATGGAATCACGGATCCCGCGGTGTGGATCGAGGAATTCATTCTCCACATCCATATGGCCCGCGGAGATGACCTCCACGCCATAAAATACCTCCCTCTAAAACTCAAAGGGCCAGCTCGGCATTGGCTAAACAGTCTGCCTGAAAATTCCATTGGCAGCTGGGAGGACTTGGAATAGGCTTTCCTCAATAACTTCCAAGGTACATATGTTCGACCTTCGGACGCTGACGACTTAAGCCATATAGTTCAATAGCCCGGAGAGTCCGCCAGGAAATTCTGGACAAGGTTCTTAACTAAAAAGAACCAAATTGTCGACTGTCAGGACGCCGAAGCTCTAGCAGCTATTAAGCATAGCATCCACGACGAATGGCTCGCTCGCCACCTCGGCCAAGAAAAGCCAAATTCCATGGCAGCCCTCACGGCACTAATGACCCGCTTTTGTGTGAGAGAGGACAGTTGGTTGGCCCGTAGCAAAAACAATGCAAGCGAAGCTGGCACCCCTGAAGTTAAAGGCAACAAAGACAAGACTCGACGCAATAGATACAAGCGCTGAAACAACAGTGACAACACCGAGGATACGGCGGTCAACGCCGGATTCAGTGGCTCTAAGTCCGGTCAGCGGAAGAAGCCATTCCAAAAGAACAATTCGGGCCCATCCAGGTTGGACCGCATACTTGATCTTCCGTGCCAGATTCATGGCACCCCCGACAAGGCTCCTAATCATACGAATAGAGTGATGGGTTTTCAAACAGGCTGGCAAATTAAATGTCGAGAGCAGGGAAAAGGGATCGCAAAGCAAGGACGATGACGAAGAGCCACGGCAACTGAACACAGGGGGACAGAAGAAGTTTGCCCCTCAGGTCAAAACGGTGAACATGATATATGCTACCCACATCCCCAAGAGGGAGCGCAAGCATGCGCTCAGGGACATCTACACAATAGAGCCAGTCGCCCCAAAATTCAATCCATGGTCGTCATGCCCGATCACCTTTGATCGTTGGGATCACCCGACCAGCATCCGTCACGGAGGCTCGGCCGCACTAGTCTTAGACCCAATAATTGATGGGTTCCACCTGACTCGTGTCCTTATGGACGGGGGTAGCAGCCGCAATCTACTCTATCAGGATACAGTGCGAAAAATGGGCATTGACCCATCAAGGATCAAGCCTACAAAGACCACATTTAAAGGAGTCATCCCAGGCGTAGAGGCCCGTTGTACGGGCTCAATCACACTAGAGGTTGTCTTCGGATCTCCGGACAACTTCCGAAGCGAGGAGTTAGTCTTTGATATCGTCCCATTCCACAGCGGCTATCATGCACTGCTCGGACGAACTGCGTTTGCTCGATTCAATGCAGTGCCACACTATGCTTATCTTAAGCTCAAGATGCCTGGCCCACGCGACGTCATAACAGTCAATGGCAATACGGAACGCTCTCTCCGTACAGAAGAGCACACAGCTGCCCTAGCAGCAGAAGTACAAAGCAGCCTTCTCAAGCAGAACCTTCATTCAGCTACCGAGCCATCGGACACCCTTAAGAGGGTTCGGACTACTCTGCAGTAGGAGATCTCGGCTTGTCAGGAGCTTGACTAGCAATCCAGCCTCCGTTTCAGTCCCGATCAAGTGGTGGCCTGCATGCCGCGCATGCATAACTACGCACTCAAAATTCCATGGGCATCGATGGAGGCATAGCTAGCTTGTGATCCACGGCATGGCTGAACCGATATCGGATACCCACGTACTTTCACTTTTGCTTGTTTTATTCAGGTTTTAATCCTATAGGCCCCATCGGGTGGTCTGGTTATCGGTCCTCTTGAAGGATAAATACACCAAGATGGCGAGGAGCGCAGACATACGGGGGCTTTTAGGTGATTCCGTTAATGATAACTCTACCTGTCTTCCAGGACCCACATGTAGCTCTCTCCTGGTTTCAGCATGTTAAATAGCCTATTGCTTATTGCACTACTTGTATCAATGCACCTTGAAGTACTAATTAGATTACAATGAAAATAGTTTGTAGTTCGAGCTGTAGGTCCCCAGCTTTTTACCTTTACATCTTTTCTATTTTCTTTCTCTCTTTCCTTTTTCAGTTTCCCTATGGATAACCCCATCAGGTAGCACCCGTACACTTTGGTACGTTTTGATGTTTGCCAGGGGCTTTATAGCGCCCACATTACAGCAACAAAAGTTCGAACACTTCTTATAAGTATAGTTCAGCACCCCGAATTTAGCATTATATGCATTGGCTCCGAATCATGTCTTTGGTCAATAGTTGGGTTGCCCGGCTCCTGTGCTTGCTACCCTATGTTCCGCTACATTGGCTAGGGTAGTAAAGGGAGAACTACTGCGGTTGTGCCCTGGTCTAAACCAGATGAGCACCTCAGTAGAGAAAGCCGAAAACCGATTGTCATGATGCGGCAAGAGCTGGTCAGCTGTTCGGAGGTCTCAAATCGTTGGAGGTTTTTCCACATTTCGCGAAGGATCGTACTTCCCGATCAGATGCTGACAGCACTCGGGTTCGTATACCAGGGGTTGCGCCTATGTTTTATTATAAAACTCCTATGGCTAAGTGACGGTGTTCAAGCCGTATAGTCTGGTTGCCTGGTTTGTTGCGCTAAACAACTCCTTCAAGGACCATATAATTGGGTCAAGATTGTTTAGATACCATCCCGAACACCTCCGTACTACCTACGTGAGGGCAGAAGCCGACGATTGGCCAACCCTCAGATTTCATACAACAAGGCTGCACAGGAGGATACAATCAAAACATAATAAAAATTATATTACAAAGCGGATTTGTTTTCATCATACAAGGCAAAATATGAATGTATCCATTCGAGAATAACGTCCTCCCCACACTGCGTTGCTACAAGTCGAGATCCCTCTAGGACATCCGCAAAATATCGCTCGGCTGTGCGGTGCTCCTTGCCCTCCGGCGGCCCCTGGGCCACCTCAATGGCGTCCATCTTCGCCCACCATATCTTGCAATGAGCGAAGGCCATGCGGGCACCCTCGATGCAGACTGATCGCTTGATGATGTCTAGCCGCGGACAAGCCTCCACAACCCGCTTCACGAGGCCAAAATAAGTGCTAGGTATAGCTTCGGCTGGTCATAGTTGGATTATTAAATCCTTCATGGCCAGTTCGGCCATCTTGTGCAGCTCGACCAACTGTTTCAGTTGATCGGAAAAGGCCATCGGATGCTCTGGCACAGCATACTGCGACCAGAATAGCTTCTCCGGAAAATCCCCTTCCCTGGCTCGAAAGAACTCCGCAACATCGGATACACTGCGTGGCAGTTCCACAAAAGCACCTGGGCAACTCCGAATCCGGGTTAGTAAAAGGTACTTCCTCTCCGCATACTTTCTCTTCATGTTAAACGCCTTACCCGCTGCGATCTACTTCACCTCCTGGATCTCCTAGAGAGCGGCCCGGGCCTCATTCCATGCGGCCTCCGCGCTCTGACGAGCCTTGGTAAGTTCGGCCTCTCGAGCCGACACCTCGCGCTCCAAAGCTTCACACTTCTTCACCACGTCCTGGAGCTCCTGCTGGACCTCGCCGACCCGGGCCTTGAGCTTCTTACGGGCGGCTTGCTGTTGGACAGCCTTCCCCTCGGCTTCGGCCAGGGCCTTCCTCAGGGCCTTGACCTCGACAGTCGCTTCTGTACATATCATGGCACTTCGGTCAAATGCATGTCATTTTACCTTTTTTGAATACATAACGGGTTATCACATACCTTCTTTTTCTTGGAACTGCCTCCTCACCTGGCCGAGCTCCTCCTCGGCCTGCTCCAGTCTCCGCTTCAATTCGGAGACCTTGGCAGTATGTGAGGTGGCGGCCAACAATGACGCATGCGTATTCATTACAGACAATTCAGTTAGTTTCCTACAATAAAGGATTGATCCTCTGTTCGGATTTTCTTTCTGAACACTGGACAGTGTCTCAGGGGCTACTGTCTGTATTGGGATTCTCTCTTTTCGCGTCTCTTACCTCAAAACCGGTCAGCAGGCTGCTGCAGGCTTCGGTTAGTCTACTCTTGGCAGACTGAACCCTCTCAATCACCATGCCCATAAGAACACGGTGCTCATCCACAATGGAAGCGCCTCACAGCGCTTCCAGCAGATTATCTGGTGCCCCTGGTTGGACAGGGGTCACCAATGGAATAGGCATACCCCCTTCTTTCAAAGGAGGTTGCGTGCCGGACTCCGGAGCCGTATCGGTCTCCGGAATCAAGTCCGGTTGAGGGCCAAACTGAATACGGCCCTCACCCCCAGTCTCCATGGGGATTGGCTCCTCCTGGTGTTCGGCAACGGAGGCTTTGCCTTCTGGCGCCTCCTGAGCCTCTCCCCGGCCTGGGAAGGTCCATTGGGAGAGCACCTCGTCATCTCCCTTGGCCTTGGGAGAGTAAGCGGCCGGCGGTGTCTCGCTGGCCATCTCCTTTGAGTCCAATGAGCCTCTTGATGAGGAGCGCTGGGAGCTGTCATGGGCCGGACTGCAATAGCATAATTAATCATGTCAATACGACAAAGAGAAGATGTTAGATTTATGGGCATGTACGAGTCTTAGCACTTACGATGCGACCCGAGGCTTGGTACGGGGGTGTCGCTCCGGACTGCTGTCGGCGTCCCATGCGGAGCTGCCCGCGAGCGGGCCTTTGCCCTTCTTGGGAGCCTCCGCCTCCAGAATTGTGGAGGCCGCCCTCTTCTTCCTCCCTCCATCAGAGGGAGAGTCGCTCTTCTCCTCCTCATCGTCGTCGTCTTCAGCGACGAAGGAACGGATCTTATCTTCGGACGTCGCGTCCGAAGCACCCTTGCGGCGGCGGCCACTCCGGACCCCCTTGGCCTTCCCCGTGGCCTTCTTTGCCGGCTCCGTATAGGGCGCCGGCACCGGCATCTTCGCTAAATGCGGAATGACTGGTTCTTCAGGCAGTGGAGCCGGACACCGGATCTGCTTCGCCCTCTTCATCCAGTCCTGAAGAAGCAATAATAATAATAGCTTAGATATCATCCTTGAAACAAGCAAGTAGGGGATGCGTTGCAAATAACATACCTCGTTGGCGAGGTGATTGATGTCGTGCCCGCGGTCTGAATCCGTGGCCGGCGGTGTCTCGTTGCCCTTGAAGAGCAATTTCTAGGCGTCTTCGTGAGAAGTTTCGAAGAGCCTCTTCAGGGTATGGTGCTTCTTCGGATTAAACTCCCATAGAGGGTGGCTTCGGCTTTGGCACGGGAGAATCCGGCGAACTAGCATCACCTGGATTATATCGACAAGCTTGATATCCTTGTCCACCATAATTTGAACGCACGTCTGTAGCGCTATCAACTCATCTGACGATGACCAATTTGGGATCTTCTCAACCCAGGAGGTGAGCCACATTGGAGCGCCGGAGTTGAATTCGGCAGCGGTGGCCCAGTTTGCGCCGCGGGGTTCTGTGATGTAGAACCACTGTTTCTGCCATTCCTTGATAGTCTCCACGAAAGTGCCTTTCGGCCAGGAGACATTAGTCAGTTTGCTCACCATGGCGCCTCCACACTCCGCGTGCTGGCCATCCACCACCTTCAGCTTCACATTGAAGACCTTGAGCCACAGCCCGAAGTGGGGTTGGATGCGGAGGAAGGCCTCACACACGATGATGAATGCCGAGATATTGAGGAAGGAGTTTGGGGATACATCATGGAAGTCTATCCCGTAATAGTACATCGGCCCGTGGACGAAAGGGTGGAGTGGAAACCCTAGCCCGCGGAGGAAATGAGGGATGAATACCACCCTCTCATTGGGCTTCAGTGTGGGGATGACTTGCCCCTGGGCTGGAAGACGGTGGGCGATTATCTTCGCCAGGTACCTGGCTGCCCGAAGCTTAGTAATGTCCTCCTCCTTGACAGAGGAGACCATCCACTTGCCTTGACCTCCGGATCCGAACATGGTTGAGTGCTTGCTCGAGTGGGAAAAAGATGAGAACTTGGGCGCTGGAGCTCGAGAGTGGAAGGGCAGAGTAAGAGAGAAGGCGTGGGAGAAGAAAGGGGATTCTTATCTCCTTGTAAGGGCAGTGAATATTGAACGCCTCCCCACTCGCCTTAAAGTTCACCTACTCCCAAGGGTTGTGTAAACGGCATGGTTGGGTTACCCACGCCCGTATTGATGAGAATCCTGCAATAAGGGGACATGATCTTTGCTTTGACAAGACATGCCAATGGCAACCACGTCTCGAAACGTGGAGCGGCAGGCGAAGATCGGTTCAAAATTATGACCGGGCAGGCATGACGTCACATTACTAAAGTTGTCAGCAGATTGGACTCATGTGTTATTATATTCTCTCTGCAGTTGTGTGCGGTGTGTGTTACAGGTTCGGACAATTCGTTTGGAGACTATTCGGGAGTTCGGAAGGAGGAACCCGCCTTGCAATGCCGAAGACAGCACTACGCGTTGGATACCTTGTCATTGAAGCCGGGTTCAGGGGCTACTGAGGGAGTCCTGGACTAAGGGGTCCTCAGGTGTCCGGCCTGTTACCTATGGGCGGGACTGATGGGCTGTGAAGATATGAAGACCGAAGACTGTAACCGTATCTGGATGGGACTCTCCTTGGCGTGGAAGGCAAGCTTGGCTAATAATTATGAAGATTCCATCTTATGTAACCGAATCCATGTAACCCTAGGTCCCCCCCGGTGTCTATATAAACCAGAGGGTGTAGTCCGGAAAGGATATACTCAATACCTTAGTCATACATGCTAGACTTCTAGGGTTTAGCCATTACGATCTCGTGGTAGATCAACTCTTGTAATACTCATATTCATCAATATCAATCAAGCGGGAAGTAGGGTATTACCGCCATAGAGAGGGCCCGAACCTGGGTAAACATCGTGTCCCCTGCCTCCTGTTACCATCAAACTTAGACGCACAGTTCGGGACCCCCTACCCGAGATCCGCCGGTTTTGACACCGACATCGGGCATCAGCAAGCAGGGTGTCTTGAAAAGAGCCGGGTGGTTGTAGACGAGTAGACGGTACAAAGACACCGAGCATGCGGCCAGAGGGACGGTGCTGAGTAGGTCCATACGATTACAGATCTGCTCCAAGAGAACGTCGGGGAGGGAATTCCAATCGCGGCTCTGCGTGTTAGTCAGTTCTGCCATTGGGTTTTTTGGTGCCTGCGAGCCAGCGGGGAAGTGGATTCGGGCGGGTGAGCGAAGAAACTTCTCCTCATGTGGCCGAGCAGTGAGCGGGGGGGATATGGTACGCGCGAGCTACCAAGGAAGATAGCACGGGCGGGCGAGCAGTGAGCGAGGGGAAATGGTGTGCGGCCGACGATGGGGAAGAGAGGAGGAAGAATAAGAGAGGAGGAAGAAGAGTGGAAGACGGGGAAGAAAGTGCATTAAATCTCAATTCTACTACTACTACCAGGATATACCGTCCTTTGGAGTGTAAATAGTTACACCGATGACATGTGGGGCTACCACAAGAGGGCCCATATGTCGGTTAATGGAGGACATAAGTGTGCTCTACTGGAAAACATGATGGCAATACTGGGTAAGGCTGATTTAGTAACACCAACATGCTGGTTTAGCTTATTAATTAAGTGTCCCATCTGCTGCAGCGTGTATTGTCACTTCACTGCAAAGACTAGTTGAATAGTTCTCTCTGACCGATATGGGGAATATGTTGGAAATATGCCCTAGAGGCAATAATAAATTAGTTATTATAATGTTTCCTTGTTCATGATAATCGTTTATTATCCATGCTAGAATTGTAATGATAGGAAACTCAGATACATGTGTGGATACATAGACAACACCATGTCCCTAGTAAGCCTCTAGTTGACTAGCTCATTGATCAATAGATGGTTACGGTTTCCTGACCATGGACATTGGATGTTGTTGATAACGGGATCACATCATTAGGAGAATGATGTGATGGACAAGACCCAATCCTAAGCCTAGCACAAGATCATGTAGTTCGTATGCTAAAGCTTTTCTAATGTCAAGTATCATTTCCTTAGACCATGAGATTGTGCAACTCCCGGATACCGTAGGAATACTTTGGGTGTGCCAAACATCACAACGTAACTGGGTGGCTATAAAGGTACATTACAGGTATCTCTGAAAGTGTCTGTTGGGTTGGCACGAATCGAGACTGGGATTTGTCACTCCGTGTAAACGGAGAGGTATCTCTGGGCCCACTCGGTAGGACATCATCATAATGTGCACAATGTGATCAAGGAGTTGATCACGGGATGATGTGTTACAAAATGAGTAAAGAGACTTGCCGGTAACGAGATTGAACAAGGTATCGGGATACTGACGATCGAATCTCGGGCAAGTATCGTACCGCTAGACAAAGGGAATTGTATACGGAATTGATTAAGTCCTTGACATTGTGGTTCATCCGATGAGATCATCGTGGAACATGTGGGAGCCAACATGGGTATCCAGATCCCCATGTTGGTTATTGACCAGAGAGTCATCTCGGTCATGTCTGCATGTCTCCCGAACCCGTAGGGTCTACACACTTAAGGTTCGGTGATGCTAGGGTTATAGAGATATTAGTATGTGGTAACACGAAAGTTGTTCGGAGTCCCGGATGAGATCCCGGACGTCACGAGGAGTTCCGGAATGGTCCGGAGGTAAAGAATTATATATAGGAAGTGCTATTTCGGCCATCGGGACAAGTTTCGGGGTCACCGGTATTGTACCGGGACCACCGGAAGGGTCCCGGGGGTCCACCGGGTGGGGCCACCTGCCCTAGGGGGCCACATGGGTTGTAGGGGGTGCGCCTTGGCCTATATGGGCCAAGGGCACCAGCCCCAAGAGGCCCATGCGCCAAGAGATGAGGGAAAGGAAGAGTCCTAAAGGGGGAAGGCACCTCCTAGGTGCCTTGGAGAGGTGGGACTCCTCCCTGGCCGCACCCTTCCTTGGAGGAAGGGCCAAGGCTACGCCTCCCCCCTCTCCCTTGGCCCTATATATAGTGGGGGAAGGGAGGGCAGCCCAACCTAAGCCCTGGCGCCTCCCTCTCCCTCCCATGACACATCTCCCTCCTCCCGCAGCGCTTGGCGAAGCCCTGTTGGAATCCCGCTACTTCCACCATCACGTCGTCGTGCTGCTGGATCTCCATCAACCTCTCCTCCCCCCTTGCTGGATCAAGAAGGAGGAGACGTCGCTGCTCCGTACGTGTGTTGAACGCGGAGGTGCCGTCCGTTCGGCGCTAGGATCATCGGTGATTTGGATCACGACGAGTACGACTCCATCAACCCCGTTCTCTTGAACGGTTCCGCGCGCGATCTACAAGGGTATGTAGATCCACTCCTCCCTCGTTGCTATATGACTCCATAGATAGATCTTGGTGACACGTAGGAAAATTTTGAATTTATGCTACGCTCCCCTACAGTGGCATCATGAGCTAGGTCTATGCGTAGTTTCTATGCACGAGTAGAACACAAAGTAATTGTGGGCGTTGATTTTGTTCAATATCCTTACCGTTACTAGTCCAATCTTGATTCGGTGGCATTGTGGGATGAAGCGGCTTGGACCGACCTTACACGTACTCTTACGTGAGACTGGTTCCACCGACTGACATGCACTAGTTGCATAAGGTGGCTAGCGGGTGTCTGTCTCTCCCACTTTAGTCGGATCGGATTCGATGAAAAGGGTCCTTATGAAGGGTAAATAGCAATTGGCATATCACGTTGTGGTTTTTGCGTAGGTAATAAACGTTCTTGCTAGAAACCCATAGCAGCCACGTAAAACATGCAAACAACAATTAGAGGACGTCTAACTTGTTTTTGCAGGGTATGCTATGTGATGTGATATGGCCAAAGGATGTGATGAATGATATATGTGATGTATGAGATGATCATGTTCTTGTAATAGGAATCACGACTTGCATGTCGATGAGTATGACAACTGGCAGGAGCCATAGGAGTTGTCCTAATTTATTTATGACCTGCGTGTCAACATAAACGTCATGTAATTACTTTACTTTATTGTTAACCGTTAGCTGTAGTAGTAGAAGTAATAGTTGGCGAGGCAACTTCATGGAGACACGATGATGGAGATCATGATGATGGAGATCCTGGTGTCATGCCGGTGACGATGATGGTCATGGAGCCCCGAAGATGGAGATCAAGAGGAGCAAAGTGATGATGGCCATATCATGTCACTATTTGATTGCATGTGATGTTTATCATGTTTTTGCATCTTGTTTACTTAGAACGACGGTAGTAAATAAGATGATCCCTCATAATAATTTCAAGAAAGTGTTCCCCCTAACTGTGCACCGTTGCGACAGTTCGTTGTTTCGAAGCACCACGTGATGATCGGGTGTGATAGATTCTAACGTTCACATACAACGGGTGTAAGACAGATTTACACACACGAAACACTTAGGTTGACTTGACAAGCCTAGCATGTACAGACATGGCCTCGGAACACAAGAGACCGAAAGGTCGAGCATGAGTCGTATGGTAGATACGATCAACATGAAGATGTTCACCGATGATGACTAGTCCGTCTCACGTGATGATCGGACACGGCCTAGTTGACTCGGATCATGTAATCACTTAGATGACTAGAGGGATGTCTATCTGAGTGGGAGTTCATAAGATGAACTTAATTATCCTGAACATAGTCAAAAGGTCTTCGCAAATTATGTCGAAGCTCGCGCTTTAGTTCCACTGTTTAGATATGTTCCTAGAGAAAATTTAGTTGAAAGTTGGTAGTAGCAATTATGCGGACTAGGTCCGTAAACTGAGGATTGTCCTCATTGCTTCATAGAAGGCTTATGTCCTTAATGCACCGCTCAGTGTGCTGAACCTCGAACGTCGTCTATGGATGTTGCGAACATCTGACATACACATTTTGATAACTACGTGATAGTTCAGTTAAACGGTTTAGAATTGAGGCACCAAAGACGGTTTTGAAACGTCGCGAAACATATGAGATGTTTCGAGGGCTGAAATTGGGATTTCAGGCTCGTGCCCACGTCAAGAGGTATAAGACCTCCGACGATTTCTTAGCCTACAAACTAAGGAGAAAAGCTCAATTGTTGAGCTTGTGCTTAGATTGTCTGAGTACAACAATCGCTTGAATCAAGTGGGAGTTGATCTTCCAGATGAAATAGTGATAGTTCTCCGAAGTCATTACCACCAAGTTGCTAGAGCTTCGTGATGAACTATAATATATCAGGGACATATATGATGATCCTTGAGATATTCACGATGTTTGACACCACAAAAGTAGAAATCAAGAAGGAGCATCAATTGTTGGTGGTTGGTGAAACCACTAGTTTCAAGAAGGGCAAGGGCAAGAAGGGATACTTCATGAGACGGCAAATCAGCTACTGCTCTAGTGAAGAGACCCAAGGTTGAACCCAAACCCGAGACTAAGTGCCTCTGTAATAAGGGGAACAGCCACTGGAGCAGAATTACCCTAGATACTTGGTAGATAAGAAGGCTGGCAAGGTCGATCGAAGTATATTGGATGTATTATGTTAATGTGTACTTTACTAGTACTCCTAGTAGCACCAGGGTATTAGATACCGGTTCGGTTGCTAAGTGTTAGTAACTCGAAATAAAAGCTACGGAACAAATGGAGACTAGCTAAAGGTGAGCTGACGATATGTGTTGGAAGTGTTTCCAATGTTGATATGATCAAGCATCGCACGCTCCCTCTACCTTTGAGATTGGTGTTTGCGTTGAGCATAGACATGATTGGATTATGTCTATCGCAATACGGTTATTCATTTAAGGAGAATAATGGTTACTCTGTTTATTTGAATAATACCTTCAATGGTCTTGCACCTAAAATGAATGGTTCACTGAATCTCGATCATAGTGATACACATGTTCATGCCAAAAGATAGTAATGATAGTACCACCTACTTGTGGCACTGCCACGTAAGTCATATCGGTATAAAATGCATGAAGAAGCTCCATGTTGATGGATCTTTGGACTCACTCATTTTTTTGAAAGGATTGAGACATGCGAACCATGTTTGTTGGTAGATATGCATGAAGAAACTCTATATAGATGGATCGTTTGGACTCACTTGATTTTGAATCACTTGAGACATGCAAATCATACCACATGGGCAAGATGACTGAAAGCCTTGGTTTCAGTAAAATGGAACTAGGAAGCAACTTGTTGGAAGTAATACATTTTGATGTGTGCAGTCCAATGAGTGCTGAGGCGTGTAGTGGATATCGTTATGTTCTTACTTCACAGATGATTTGAGTAGATGTTGAGTATATTTACTTGATGAATCACGAGTCTGAATTATTGAAAGGTTCAAGTAATTTCAGGGTGAAGTTGAAAGATCGTCGTGACGAGAGGATAAAAGATCTATGATATGATCATAGAGATGAATATCTTAATTATGAGTTTGGCACAGAATTAAGACATTGTGGAAATTGTTTCACAACTAATACAGCCTGGAACACCATAGTGTGATGGTGTGTCCGAACATCATAACTGCACCCTATTGGATAAGATGCATACCATGATGTCTCTTATCGAATTACCACGATAGTTTATGGGTTAGGCATTAGAGACAACCACATTCACTTTAAAAGGGGCACCACATAATTCCGATGAGATGACACCGTATGAACTATGGTTTAGAGAAACCTAAGCTGTCATTTCTTAAAAGTTTCGGGCTGCGACGCTTATGTGAAAAGGTTTCAGGCTGATAAGCTCGAACCCAAAGCGGATAAATGCATATTCATAGGACACCCAAAACAGTTGGGTATACCTCCTGTCTCAGATTCGAAAGCAATAAGGGATTGTTTCTAGAATCGGGTCCTTTCTCGAGGAAAAGTTTCTCTCGAAAGAATTGAGTGGGAGGGTGGTGGAGACTTGATGAGGTTATTGAACCGTATCTTCAACTAGTGTGTGGCAGGGCACAGGAAGTTGTTCCTGTGGCACCTACACCAATTGAAGTGGAAGTTTATGATAGTGATCATGAAACTTTAGATCAAGTCACTACCAAACCTCGTGGGATGACAAGGATGCGTACTACTTCAGAGTGGTACGTAATCCTGTCTTGGAAGTCATGTTGCTAGACAACAATGAACCTACGAGCTATGGAGAAGCGATGGAGGGCCCGGATTCTGATAAATGGCTCGAGGCCATAAAATCCGAGAGAGGATCCATGTATGGAAACAAAGTGTAGAGTTTGGAAGAACTACTTGATGGTCGTAAGGCTGTTGAGTACAGATGGATTTTAAAAGGAAGACGGACAATGATGGTAAATGTCACCATTAAGAAAGCTCGACTTGTCGTTAAGAAGTTTCCCGACAAGTTCAAGGAGTTGACTGCAGTGAGACTTTCTCACTCGTAGCGATGCTAAGAGTCTGTTGGAATTATATTAGCAATTACTGCATTATTTGTGAAATCTTGCAGATAGGATGCCAAAAACCATTGTTTCCTCGACGATTTTTGAGGAAAGGTTGTATGTGATACAACCGGAAGGTTTTGTCAATCCTGAAAGATGCTAATAAGTATGCAAAGCTCCAGCAATCCTTCTGAGGACTGGAGTAAGCATCTCGGAGTTGGAATGTATGCTTTGATGAGATGATCAAAGATTTTGGGTTTATACAAAGTTTATGAGAAACTTGTTTTTCCAAAGAAGTGAGTGGGAGCACTATGGAATTTCTGATGAGTACATGTTGTTGACATATTGTGGATCAGAAATGACGTAGAATTTCTGGAAAGCATATAGGGTTATTTGGAAAGTGTTTTTCAATGGAAAGCCTGGATTAAGCTACTTGAACATTGAGCATCAAGATCAATAAGGATAGATCAAAATGCTTAATGGTACTTTCAAATGAGCACATACCTTGACATGATCTTGAAGGTGTTCAAGATGGATCAGTCAAAGAAGGAGTTCTTGCCTGAGTTGTAAGGTATGAAGTTAAGACTTAAAGCTCGACCACGGCAGAATAGAGAGAAAGGACGAAGGTCGTCCCCTATGCTTAAGACATAGGCTCTATAGTATGCTATGCTGTGTACCGCACCTGAAATGTGCCTTGCCATGAGTCAGTCAAGGGGTACAAGAGTGATCTAAGAATGGATCACAAGACAGCGGTCAAAGGTATCCTTAGTAACTAGTGGACTAAGGAATTTTCTCGATTATGGAGGTGGTAAAAGAGTTCATCGTAAAGGGTTATGCCGATGCAAACTTTGACACTAATCCAGATTATTCTGAGTAGTAAACTGGATTCGTATAGTAGAACAGTTATTTGGAATAGCTCCAAATGTAGCATAGTAGTTGCATCTACAAGATGACATAAGAAATTTGCAAAGTACATACGGATCTGAAAGATTCAGACCCGTTGACTATAACATCTCTCACAAGCATAACATGATCAAACCAGAACTCATCGAGTGTTAATCACATGGTAATGTGAATTAGATTATTGACTCTAGTAAACTCTTTGGGTGTTAGTCACATGGGGATGTGACCTTGAGTGTTAATCACATAGCGATGTGAACTGGATTATTGACTCTAGTGCAAGTGGGAGACTGTTGGAAATATGCCCTAGAGGCAATAATAAATTAGTTATTATAATATTTCCTTGTTCATGATAATCGTTTATTATCCATGCTAGAATTGTAATGATAGGAAACTCAGATACATGTGTGGATACATAGACAACACCATGTCCCTAGTAAGCCTCTAGTTGACCAGCTCGTTGATCAATAGATGGTTACGGTTTCCTGACCATGGACATTGGATGTCGTTGATAATGGGATCACATCATTAGGAGAATGATGTGATGGACAAGACCCAATCCTAAGCCTAGCACAAGATCATGTAGTTCGTATGCTAAAGCTTTTCTAATGTCAAGTATCATTTCCTTAGACCATGAGATTGTGCAACTCCCGGATACCGTAGGAATACTTTGGGTGTGCCAAACGTCACAATGTAACT
The DNA here is from genome assembly GCF_002162155.2 of Triticum dicoccoides. Taxonomy (NCBI): domain Eukaryota; kingdom Viridiplantae; phylum Streptophyta; class Magnoliopsida; order Poales; family Poaceae; genus Triticum; species Triticum dicoccoides. The sequence continues at coordinate 214,087,491 of NC_041384.1, read as the reverse complement.
GGGTGGCTATAAAGGTACATTACAGGTATCTCCGAAAGTGTCTGTTGGGTTGGCACGAATCGAGACTGGGATTTGTCACTCCGTGTAAACGGAGAGGTATCTCTGGGCCCACTCGGTAGGACATCATCATAATGTGCACAATGTGATCAAGGAGTTGATCACGGGATGATGTGTTACGAAATGAGTAAAGAGACTTGCCGGTAACGAGATTGAACAAGGTATCGGGATACTGACGATCGAATCTCGGGCAAGTATCGTACCACTAGACAAAGGGAATTGTATACGGAATTGATTAAGTCCTTGACATCGTGGTTCATCCGATGAGATCATCGTGGAACATGTGGGAGCCAACATGGGTATCCAGATCCCGCTGTTGGTTATTGACCGGAGAGTCATCTCGGTCATGTCTGCATGTCTCCCGAACCCGTAGGGTCTACACACTTAAGGTTCGGTGACGCTAGGGTTATAGAGATATTAGTATGCGGTAACCCGAAAGTTGTTCAGAGTCCCGGATGAGATCCCGGACGTCACGAGGAGTTCCGGAATGGTCCGGAGGTAAAGAATTATATATAGGAAGTGCTATTTCGGCCATCGGGACAAGTTTCAGGGTCACCGGTATTGTACCGGGACCACCGGAAGGGTCCCGGGGGTCCACCGGGTGGGGCCACCAGCCCTGGGGGGCCACATGGGTTGTAGGGGGTGCGCCTTGGCCTATATGGGCCAAGGGCACAAGCCCCAAGAGGCCCATGCGCCAAGAGATGAGGGAAAGGAAGAGTCCTAAAGGGGGAAGGCACCTCCTAGGTGCCTTGGGGAGGTGGGACTCCTCCCTGGCCGCACCCTTCCTTGGAGGAAGGGCCAAGGCTGCGACTCCCCCCTCTCCCTTGGCCCTATATATAGTGGGGGGAAGGGAGGGCAGCCCAACCTAAGCCCTGGCGCCTCCCTCTCCCTCCCATGACACATCTCCCTCCTCCCGCAGCGCTTGGCGAAGCCCTGTTGGAATCCCGCTACTTCCACCATCACGCCGTCGTGCTGCTGGATCTCCATCAACCTCTCCTCCCCCCTTGCTGGATCAAGAAGGAGGAGACGTCGCTGCTCCATACGTGTGTTGAACACGGAGGTGCCGTCCGTTCGGCGCTAGGATCATCGGTGATTTGGATCACGACGAGTACGACTCCATCAACCCCGTTCTCTTGAACGCTTCCACGCGCGATCTACAAGGGTATGTAGATCCACTCCTCCCTCGTTGCTATATGACTCCATAGATAGATCTTGGTGACACATAGGAAAATTTTGAATTTATGCTACGTTCCCCTACAGAATAATGGATCGCGAAGACTTCCTTTCTACATTATCCCTATGCCTCTATGCTCACTTCACTCATTTTGCTCCGTACATAGTCACTTGTTGAAATCTCTAGAAAGACAAATACTCTGTATTTGGGAACAGAGGGAGGATTTTACTCCATATTTGGGAACAGAGGGAGGATTTTACTCCGTATTTGGGAACATAGGGAGTATCACCATATGGAGGGAACAGAGGAAGCTTGAAATATGAATGTGTCAATGGGAGGGAGTAAGCCCCATGCATGCATGCAACATGCAACACTCACACGTACACATGGACGCACGCAACACTCACACACCCATGCGGCACACAGCACACACGCTCATGCTCAAGTGCTCAAACTACTCCCTACGTCCGTGAAAGACTGTACATTTAGAGATTTACACATTGAACAGGGCATAATTAACGCCCAAAAGTAGCAGACTTATGTGTGCATGCGACCATTGAGAGAAGAAGATTATTTGAAAGTCGTTGCATGCTGTAATTAAGGATAGACATGTAGCCTATACCTAGAGCACAAGTTGGTGCATTAGTCAATCAATATCGATTTAGATTAAAGGCTAAATGCATTGGAAGTGTAGATGTACTACACTCTTTATTTTTTAGCCGATGTACACTCTTTGTTGGAAGACCGAGGAAGTACACGTGCATGCACTCACATACACAGCCAGGGTGGTTCGCGCGCAAGGGTTGGACTCCTGTCGCGCCTCCGTAAAGTTTTGTTTAACTGATTTCTTTGCTGCGCCAACTGACAGGTGGGACCCAGAAACCAGGTGAAAATTTAACCAGTCAACAAAGTTCCACGTCGACTATGTGGCTGGTCAGTAGGGTGCAATACGGTGCTCTGCAATGAGCTAGTGATAGTATAATCACCGCAAAACTATATATAGTGACCGTAAAGAGCGTATTGTTACATACGTTGACCGCCGGTGTATTTTTCTCGTTTCAAATTAAGCCATATTAACCGGAAAGGACGCAGTATGGACTAGTACTAGTACTGCTTTGATGTGTCTCGTCAACTCGCTGAACGAGGAGAAGCTTGCTTACTACGCCTCTCCCTCGCCCACGTGCGCGGTGGTTTGCAGGACGAGGAGAGGGTTTTGACTACAGCCCCCTCTCCCTCTCCCTCGCCCTCGCAGTGGACGTGCAGCAGTTCAATCGGTGTTAGATTGCCAGAAGCATATTGTACTGTAGTATCATCATTGTTGGACCTTCCGAAGAGGCGAAGATCCAAGTGCAAGGTTCACACGAGTACAAACTGTTGAACCTCCCGAAGAGGCAAAGAGCCAAGAGCAAGGTTTTATAGGAGTTGTCGTCCTAGTAGGAGTGTACTACAACTATAGCGAATGATGCTACTGTATGATGCCGCCACGTCACGTATATCCAAAGTTGTGCCACCTTTTTTCTCAAATAGTGTGTTGGAGCCCGTGCAACAACCACACAAGTTGCATGTACACATAAAACATTTACCAGTAATAAATTATAAAGGACAAATGCCAGTATGCCACACAAGTTCATCTCCAATTCATGTGGTAAATTTGTGCACAACTAGTCTACATATATTCACAGCGCTACCGTTCACAATTTACCGTACTCCACTTACACGTTATAGATGGGCTACATGTCCTCCTCCAGGTTCTAGTCCCAGGTGTTCTCCATGGATGGCACGATCCATAGCAGTGGGCAACGGGAATCATTGTCGCAACTTTCTAGTCCGGTTCCACACGATGGAGACTCATCCAAGCTGAAGCGGCATAAATCAGGGATAGCATGTCCCAGTGTGTCGTTCATCCGGCGGTGCACACTGAAGACACCACCATGCTTCAGGAATGGCAGGCCTTCCGTGTCGTGCATGGAAGGTGGCATCCACTTCACAATGGGGTAGTTGTCCCCAATGAAAAGTGAGTACTCTCCAAGAGTATTCCTCGGCACCCACGTAGCATCACGGGGGTCGAACTCGGCGCCGTTCATCTGGTACACGCGGCATCTCAGATTTGGACACATGGTGACGTACATAGTCAAGGTCCATGCATAATAATGTTGTGCTCAAATATGGCGGTCAGTAATACTGTGCAGCAAATAGTACTACTCTGGTACATAGGAAGTAAAATAATCGGCTTATTATATATAGACACTCTTGGCTACATGGATGAGATAGTAAGACATGGAAAAACAAAAATGATGGCAGCTAGTGGGTTCAAGTCTTCAAGAGCCTAGCTAGCTATACGCGTCCTCCGAGGTAAAAAGTACTCCTGCTAGTACGTAAGTAGAGTACTAGTACAATAGTGAAAGAGAAGGCGAGAGGGTTAAAAATGGAATACTTGGGTAGATGGTGACGGTCCGATCATGGTAGATTGTGTGACCATGTTGCACATCAGTGGTACCATGGGTAACGACTGCTAAGATAGTTGATACCAATATGCCAAAGTCAGCTACAAGGTTCCAGGTTAGACCGAATCACGGATGCAAATGCACATCCAGGATCGGCGATCTTATTCTGATCGCGGGATGATTGGTCCCTGCAAAATAATGGAGTACCGTTAGGGATGCAAATGATGGTTTGTGCATTATGTTTTTAATCTCCCGTACCGTAGGATGGCAACCAGATGAAACAAGTCGCTTGGCTTGTCACCGCGAAGATGCGGCCTAGATGGTGCATGGCGTCTTCGAACGTGTAGGGGTACAAATCTGCCGCCGCCAACATGCGCCAGCCTCTGCCGTTACTACCTCTTGCATTGATGGAAATCCTTATGTCGAACACCACGATGAGATAGTAATCGTCATAGCCGCGTCGCTTTGTCACGGGTCCGCAATTACTATCTTCTTCAATCTCATGTGGGCATCATCATACGTATTCAAGCCCAGCCAGTCCGGAAGGCTGATCCCAATGGTGGAGAAGGGGTATACCGGAACAGCCGCACCACTGTGGATGTTGTGCAAAATGATGGTGGTATCCGGCCTGAGGTATGCAAGCCAATATTTGTTGGCACCGAACCAAACATATATATAAGACGTTGGGCAGCGGAGAAATTACGGGATGGAAATGGAATAACTAAGTACTACATGATCAAACTCCATTACTGACCTGCTCATCGGACAAAATCCGACTACCTCTCAATGTCGGCAACTCTAGTAGAGTCAACGTGCAACCATGGCCAGGGAGCGGTGGACTGTTCGAAGGATTGTCCCATAGAAGAACCTTCTCCTTGAGGACGCATCGAAGACCAACAAGCATGGCCTTTTCCCAAGCCTTTTTAAGCATCGTCTTGAAAAAATTGGTGCAGGAAGCACCGAGTCTTGCGGCGGTGAGGACATCGGAGCGGCGTGCGATTTCTCCCAGAGGATCATCGTCCAAGGTCTCCCAGCCCCGACGAGGAGCAGAACCGCCTGTCGAATCCATGGGATCAGCGATGAACTGCCTTCTCTTCTGGGGGAGGGGAACTAGCGAGGAGGAGACAAGAGCGTAATAACCGTAGGGCCTCGTCCCTTCCAACTGTTGATCGTTCCTTAGCGAAGGGGTGAGGCTATTTATTTACTACTAGTACTAGCATTATGGGACGTTATGGGATTGCATTATACTATAAATAATAGCACTAGTAAGAAATTTTTGGCACTAGCTAGTAGTTTTTGGCGTGGATTAAGAAATTTTGGGTATGTTTTTGCTATTTTTTGTACACGCAAACTAGTGTCAAAAAACATCTTACATTATGTGACGGAGGAGTACGTACTTGTGCTGTAGCAGTACCAGTACTACTTTCTCAACTAGTAGTGTGATGTACTGTACTTCTAGTATAGTGCACCAGTTTTGACCTCTTGAATCTCAGGGCCAAGGAGCTACAATTGGAAGTGGAGGGTACTACTGTTCTCTAGAACCATCGTTGTACTATCAATGCAGGGAAAGTACACCTGCGTAGTGGCCTAGTGGGTACTCTCGGTGCTCTATTCAGCCGCTCCTCTCACGTAGCTGGCCTACTCAGCCGCTCCTCTCACACACACACTAGCAGCCTGTTTATCAGCGACGGTTACTGCGAGGGCAGAACATTTGAGTTATTTGATAAAGCGAGACTAGGCTTTTCGCTTCCATTTGTGGAGGTGTAATGGATCTCGTCGAACTTTGTTAGTAGTTCCTTCGTTATGAATGAGATGAAGCAAAGCTTTTGCCTCCATTTCAAAAAAAACACATCAAGAGGAATTTCTTTTATAGTAGAACCGATAATGGAGTGAAGTCCATGCGTGCAACGCCACAAGCTACAGAGTAGTAGTAGAGCACTTTACGTACAGAGCCATATTGCATAGTTCCCAATGCCCCGCCAGGCTTTTCCGGCTCCTCGGGCTTAATTGGGAGGCACTAGTTTAAATATGCTACTAGCTGATGAGGAAGCTGCAAGCGAGGTGCGGCTAGGGCGAGCACGCGGGCCACGAGATGCTGGGAAGGAAAACCAGTTCACGTGGCTAGGATATCCAGTGCACCCAAATTGTGGTGCCGCACGTTCGTTTGACTTCAAAACTCAAACTACCCGTGTAAAATATTGGCTCGCAGCGAAGTTACTCTTTAAAAAAGTCTGCCATGCGTTTAGCCGGGATCGAACCCATAAAATGAGGTATACACTCCCGTGACCACTAGTAGTACTCGTTGGAGTACAACACAACCTGGAATCGCCTTTTGTCACTAGTAGTACATTGTTCCTTACAAGAAACCCCTATGAATGCAAGAAACTACTACCACTTTGCATACGTGGCAGACTTAAGATAAGACTACCTTATCAACCATTGTACATCCTCTTACCAACCAGCCCTACCAATAAATGACTACTTTACAAAGTGCCGTTATAGGCACGTTTCAACCCATGGCCCTGTTTGGATACATTTGTTGTCAATCTAACCCTGCCATCCAAACACCACTTTGGTTAGAGTTAGTTCAGGGTTAGAATCTAACTCTAACCTCTGACTTAGAGTATCCAAACAGGGCCCATGTCGCCCATTAAGTGAACACCCTCTATTCGACCGGGCGTTATGACTTGTGGGACCTACATGTCAGTCTGCACAAAAATCCCCGAGTGACCTCCTACCTCCGGCCCGTCCACCTAGTCATACTCGACCATGGGACGCAGCTACCGCCACCGGCAGAAGGCGAGGTCAAAACCTTTGGCGGTGCGGAGCCATCTTACGGCAGCCCCGATGCCAGCTCCGTCCGGCGCTCGCGGCCGCTAGCTAGCCAAGATAGATCCATCCAGCTGCTTGTCTGCAAGGTTTGCTAGCTAGATTGGCACGGCGGCGCGACAGCTTGCTCGCGTGTGCCGCGCTAAGGCCATCCATCTGGCTCGAGCGAAGGCCATCGCGGTGGCTTGCTCGCTCGTGAGTCATGCTCGAGCCAGCCTACCAACCCGTGCGGAGGCCCGCGCGGCGTCCGGCCCGTCCGGTGGAACGGCAGCCAACTCGCTCATCACCGGCGCCACCGACAAACACGCATCAGTACTGTTTGAAGTAATGTTCAGGAAAAATAATGATTTGAGGGGGAATAATAGGATAGAAGGTCAGATGTGGGTCCCTCGTCTCAACGGTCAAACAAAATGTGTTGGTTTAAGCTGCCTCGTCAGCACGGACGTGTGGGCCAACCCTGTCATAAATGGGTTTAAACTAACCTAATCAGTACTCCCTTTGTCCCATAATATAAGATGTTTTTGCAAGCTAAACTAGCTTTCAAAAATTTCTTACATTGTGGGACGGAGGGAGTACTAGGTAGTAGTTTTTGGCGTGGATTAAGAAATTTTGGGTATGTGTTTGCTATTTTTTGTACAATAGATTCTTCCTAGGGCTGGTTGAAAGTGGTAGTTTTTTGTTAAATACTTAGAGAGTGAGTGTGTGAGATACACATGCGGACATGGGGAGAGATGAGGATCCAGATTAATGGGTGTTTGTGTGTGTCTGTGTGTTTTTGTGTGTGTGTTTGTTTGTGAGAGGGAGTGTGTGTATGTGGAGTAGAGAGACCACTAATGATGTAAACCTATTATAAGAGAAGGGGTAATGGTGTGACATGTGTAGTAGCGGGATAGCATGGGTGTGGGTGGGGGCAGACTATTTGGAAGAGACATCGAGTGTGTGTGGGAGAGGGGTGTGAGAGCGAGAGAGAGAGAGAGAGAGAGAGAGGAAGAGAGGGGGCGAGAGAGGGGCATATGTGTCCATAAATGGCGTATAGATAGGGAGACAATGTTGATGTTGTTTGAAATTGGCCTATGTACGGAGACACAACGAAAGCGAGTCATCGTGTGTGTGATAGGGACTTCATGAGAAATCTAGAATAGATGGTGTAGAGAACAATGTGCGAGATCGAGAACGATGATACATTAGGGAGCTATGGAAAGAGTCACGACATATATGTATACAGGGAAGAGCTGGGGCGAGTCCGCATGTGGGAGAGATAGAAAGAGGAGAGTGGTGCACAAGGAGACAAAGTGTGCTTGTTTGCAGTGGGGTGGTGTGTGAGGTGAGTGTGCGAGAACCACATAACTAGGGAGATAGACGTTTGGGGGCGACGTTTTGTGTGTATGGGAAAGATACACTCTACATAGTGTGTGTGCTTGGGAAAGAGAGATGTCGGAGACCTAGCTAGAGAGTGGGGGAAGAGATGTGTGCATGCCCAAGAGACAAAGTGATAGAGACCTATATTGGGATCCAGAATTTAGAAGATAGAGGGGTGTTAATGTGCTCGTGTGTTGGTGTTTCCGGGAGAGAACGACTTCTCTGTGTGGGGGCGACGAGGAGGGCTTGGCTTCAGATAAAGAGTGAGATGTCTATATTTGAGGGACTTTAGCGTAATTGAGATATACATGGTCAATAGTGTGTGCATTTGATGACCCACAAGTATAGGGGATCTATCGTAGCCTTTTCGATAAGTAAGAGTGTCGAACCCAACAAGGAGCAGAAGGAAATGATAAGCAGTTTTTAGTAAGGTATTCTCTGCAGGCACTGAAATTATCGGTAACAGATAGTTTTGTGATAAGGTAATTGGTAACGAGTAGCGAGTAATAAAAGTAAATAAGGTGCAGCAAGATGGCCCAATCCTTTTTCTAGCAAAGGACAAGCCTGGACAAACTCGTATATGAAGGAAAGCGCTCCTGAGGACACATGGTAATTATCGTCAAGCTAGTTTTCATCATGATCATATGATTCGCGTTCGGTACTTTGATAATTTGATATGTGGGTGGACCGGTGTTAGGGTATTGTCCTTACTTGGACAAGCATCCCACTTATGATTAACTCCTATTGCAAGCATCCGCAACTACAATGGAAGTATTAAGGTAAACCTAACCATAGCATGAAACATATGGATCCAAATCAGCCCCTTACGAAGCAACGCATAAACCAGGGTTTAAGCTTCTGTCACTCTAGCAACTCATCATCTACTTATTACTTCCCAATGCCTCCCTCTAGGCCCAAACAATGGTGAAGTGTCATGTAGTCGACGTTCACATGACACCACTAGAGGGATGACAACATACATCTTATCAAAATATCGAACGAATACCAAATTCACATGACTACTAATAGCAAGACTTCTCCCATGTCCTCAGGAACAAGTGTAACTACTCACAAAGCATATTCATGTTCATAATCAAAGGGGTATTAATATGCATAATGGATCTGAACATATGATCTTCCACCAAGTAAACCAACTAGCATCAACTACAAGGAGTAATCAACACTACTAGCAACCCACAGGTACCAATCTGAGGTTTGTACACAAAGTTTGGATACAAGAGATGAACTAGGGTTTGAGATGAGATGGTGCTGGTGAAAATGTTGATGGAGATTGACCCCCTCCTGATGAGAGGATTGTTGGTGATGACAATGGTGATGATTTTCCCCTCCCGGAGGGAAGTTTCCCCGGTAGAACAGCTCCACCAGAGCCCTAGATTGGTGCCGCCAAGGTTCCGCCTCGTGGCGGCGGAGTCTCGTCCAGAAAGCTTGCTTATGATTGTTTCCTCAATGAAAGACTCCATATAGCAGAAGATGGGCATCGGAGGGCCACCGGGGGGCCACAAGGCAGGGGGCGCGCCTAGGGGGTAGGGCGCGCCCCCCGTCCTCGTGGCCAGGGTGTGGCCCCCCTCTGGAACTTCTTGCGCTCGGTATTTTTATATATTCTGCAAATAGCTTCCGTGAAGTTTCAGGACTTTTGGAGTTGTGCAGAATAAGTCTCTAATATTTGCTCCTTTTCCAGCCCAGTATCCCAGCTGTCGGCATTCTCCCTCTTCATATAAAACTTGTAAAATAAGAGAGAATAGGCATAAGTATTGTGACATAATGTGTAATAACAGCCCATAATGCAATAAATATCGATATAAAAGCATGATGCAAAATGGACGTATCAACTCCCCCAAGCTTAGACCTCGCTTGTCCTCAAGCGAAAGCCGAAATCGAAAAATATGTCCACATGTTTAGAGATAGAGGTGTCGATAAAAATAAAATACGGACATGAGGGCATCATGATCTTTCTTAAAATAGCAACATTTGTATATATTGTCATATGATCTCTTATGCTAAAGTAACAATTCAATCACAATTTCAAGTATGGGTCATAAACTTCATTGAGAACCAAAAAACTCTAATCTCAGTCATTGAGGCAATTGCAATTTATCATAACATAGGAAAGAGTCAATATAAGAGCTTTTCAGCAAGTCCACATACTCAACCATCTTTTAGTCTTTCACAATTGCTAACACTCACGCAATATTTATGGGTATGAAGTTTTAATCGGACACAGAGAAAGATAGGGGCTTATGGTTTTGCCTCCCAACATTTTACCTCAAGGGTAATGTCAACAATAATAGTTCATGAAAACTTACATCCAATTGGATATATATATCAGGATCTTTCCAACACAATGTGCTTGCCAAAGGATAAAATATAAAAAGGAAAGGTGAAGATCACCATGACTCTTTCATAATGGTAGAAGATAAAAGTAAAAGATAGGCCCTTCGCAGAGGGAAGCAGAGGTTGTCATGCGCTTTTATGGTTGGATGCACAAAATCTTAATGCAAAAGAACGTCACTTTATATTGCCACTTGTGATATGGACCTTTATTATGCAGTCCGTTGCTTTTATTTCTTCCATATCACAAGATCGTATAAAGCTTATTTTCTCCACATTAATAAGTCATACATATTTAGAGAGCAATTTTTATTGCTTGCATCGATGACAACTTACTTGAAGGATCTTACTCAATCCATAGGTAGATATGGTGGACTCTCATGGAAAAACTAGGTTCAGGGATATTTGGAAGCACAAGTAGTATCTCTACTTGGTGCAAAGAAATTGTCTAGCATGAGAGGGAAAGGCAATCTCAACATGTTGGATGATCCATGACAATATAATTTATCTCAGATGTAAGAAAACATAACCCATTATGTTGTCTTCCTTGTCCAACGTCAACTCTTAGCATGTCATACTTTAATGAGTGCTCACAATCATAAAATATGTCCAAGATAGTATATTTATATGTGAACCTCTCTTTCTTTACTACTTCTTATTAATTGCAACGATGACCAAACTATGTTTGTCAACTCTCAACAACTTTTATTCATCATACTCTTATATGTGAAGTCATTACTCTCCATAAGATCCATATGATCTCTTTGTTTCTTTTTATTCTTTCTCTTTATATTTTATTCCCTCAAGATCATAGCAAACTAATCAAGCCCTTGACTCAACACTAATATTTATTATATATAGCTCACGGACTCGATTACATAGAAGGATTCTAAAGCAAAACTCACAACTAGATCATACTAAAACTTTATTCTACTAGATCAAGATATTATCAAAAGGATCGAACTAAGAAGATGATAAAGATAAAAGTGATGGTGATACGATACCGGGGAACTCCCCCAAGCTTGGCAGTTTCCAAGGGGAGTGCCCATACCAGATACTCACTTCTTCTTTGTTGGTGAAGAAGGTGGAGTTGTTGATGATGTAGGCTTGTCGTCCCTCTTCCAAGGCATAGGCTCACCATCATAGAAGGATGATCGAGTCTCCTGAATGCTCAAATTTGCAGCCAAACTCATCCTCTTGAATCTATATTCATACTCACAGTTTTGATTTTGTTGGTCATAGATCTGGGCTTGGAGGTGCTCGATTTTCTCATGAAGCTTGAAGATGGCCTCCCCAATGTCCTTGACGTCCAGCTTGTGGTTGTTGGTGAACTCCGTGATCATAATGTGATTGGAGTCAAGTCCACGCTCCACCATCTCCAGACACTTGAAAACTTGTTGCTCCAATGCCTCGAGCCTTGCCTCCGTGCTTCCGGTCTTCCTTGGTCCCTCAACATCGCGGATGTGCAACAACCCCTCACGCATCTCAATGGTTTGAGGGTGTTGCAGCACCTCCGCGAGGTAGGGGTTGATGACCTTCTTGAAGAACTTGTCCTTGGGGGCACTTGAAGACGACATGACGACCTAGATCTGTCAGAAAAACAGCTCGAAACAAAGACAGGAGATTTTTGCGTGATACAGTGGTCAAAACCTTCGGGAGGTTATATAATGAATTTTTACCGACCAAAAGAAGTATCATGCAAGAAAACAGAGTCCGGAGAGCACACGAGGTGCCCACAAGGCAGGGGGCGCGCCCAGGGGGTAGGGCGCGCCCTCCACCCTCGTGGAAGCCCCGTGTCCTTTCCGTTCTGCTTCTTATTTTCCTATTTTTTATATATTCCAAAACGGAGAAATATTGCCATTAGAACTGTTTTGGAGTCGGTTTACTTACCGTACCACGTACCTATTCCTTTTCAGAGTCTGAAATGTTCCGAAAAGTGTCCCTTATTTATTCCTCCGGGGTTACGATTTCAATAACATTAGTTTCAACATTTATGGGATTACCTGAGATATAATGTTTAATTCTTTGACCGTTCACCACCTTCAGATTTGTGCCTTCGAAGTTGTTGATTTTTATGGCACCGGAACGATAGACCTCCTTGATAACGTAAGGACCTTCCCATTTAGAGAGAAGTTTGCCTGCAAAATATCTTAAACGAGAGTTTTGTAGCAATACATAATCACCTACATTGAACTCACGCTTTTGTATCCTTTTATCATGCCATCTTTTAACTTTTTCTTTAAACAGTTTGGCATTCTCATAGGCCTGGGTTCTCCATTCATCAAGTGAGCTAATGTCAAATAACCTCTTCTCATCGGCAAGTTTGAAATCATAATTGAGCTCTTTAATGGCCCAATATGCCTTATGTTCTAGCTCAAGAGGTAAGTGACATGCTTTACCATAAACCATTTTATATGGAGACATACCCATAGGGTTTTATATGCAGTTCTATAGGCCCATAATGCATCATCAAGTTTCTTGGACCAATTCTTTCTAGATCTATTAACAGTCTTTTGCAAAATTAATTTGAGCTCTCTGTTACTTAATTCTACTTGACCACTAGACTGTGGGTGATAAGGAGATGCAATTCTATGATTAACATCATACTTAGCAAGCATTTTACGAAAGGCACCATGAATAAAGTGTGAACCACCATCAGTCATTAAATATCTAGGGACTCCAAACCTCGGGAAAATAACTTCTTTAAGCATCTTAATAGAGGTGTTATGATCAGCACTACTAGTTGGAATGGCTTCTACCCACTTAGTAACGTAATCAACAGCAACTAAAATATGTGTATACCCATTAGAGGAAGGAAAAGGTCCCATATAATCAAAGCCCCAAACATCAAATGGTTCAATAACAAGTGAATAATTCATAGGCATTTCTTGACGTGTACTAATATTACCAATTCTTTGACATTCATCACAAGACAAGACAAACTTACGGGCATCCTTGAAGAGAGTAGGCCAATAAAAACCGGATTGCAATACCTTGTGTGTAGTTCTATCTCCAGCATGGTGTCCTCCATAGGCTTCGGAGTGACACTTGCGTAGGATTTGTTCCTGTTCATGCTCAAGTACACAACGTCTAATAATACCATCCACTCCTTCTTTATAAAGATGTGGGTCATCCCAAAAGTAATGTCTCAAATCATAGAAGAACTTTTTCTTTTGCTGGTATGTGAAACTAGGTGGTATAAATTTAGCAACACTATAATTAGCATAATAAGCATACCATGGAGCAGTTCGAGAAGCATTTATGACATTTAATTGTTCATCAGGAAAGCTATCATCAATAGGTAGTGGGTCATCAAGAACATTTTCTAACCTAGATAAGTTGTTTACAATGGGGTGCTCAGCTCCCTTTCTATCAATAATATGCAAATCAAATTCTTGTAGCAGGAGAACCCATCTAATAAGTCTAGGTTTAGCATCTTTCTTTTCCATAAGGTATCTAATAGCAGCATGATCAGTGTGAATAGTTACTTTAGAATCAACAATATAAGGTCTGAACTTATCACAAGCAAAAACAACTGCTAAAAATTCTTTTTCAGTAGTAGCATAATTTCTCTGGGCATTGTCTAGAGTTTTACTAGCATATTGAATAACATTTAATTTCTTATCGACTCTTTGCCCTAGAACAGCACCCACAGCATAATCACTAGCATCACACATAATTTCAAAGGGTAAATTCCAATCAGGTGGTTGAACAATAGGTGCAGAAATCAATGCTTTCTTAAGTATTTCAAATGCTTCTACACAATCATCATCAAAGACAAAATGAATATCTTTTTGTAATAAATTAGTCAGAGGCCGAGAAATTTTGAGAAGTCCTTAATGAACCTCCTATAAAAACCAGTGTGACCGAGGAAGCTTCTTATACCTTTAATGTCCTTGGGACATGGCATATTTTCAATAGCATCAACTTTAGCTTTGTCAACGTCAATACTTCTTTCAAAATTTTATGCCCCAAGACAATACCTTCATTAACCATAAAGTGGCACTTCTCCCAATTCAAGACAAGATTAGTTTCTTCACATCTCTGCAAAACTCGATCAAGGTTGCTCAAGCAATCATCAAAAGAGGATCCATAAACGGAGAAATCATCCATGAACACCTCACAAATCTTTTCACAAAAGTCAGAGAATATAGTCATCATGCATCTTTGAAAGGTAGCAGGTGCATTACATAAACCAAAAGGCATACGTCTATAAGCAAAAGTACCGAAAGGGCAAGTAAAAGTGGTCTTTGATTGATCATCAGCTGACACGGGTATTTGAGAGAAGCCAGAGTAACCATCTAGAAAGCAAAAATGTGTATGTTTGGATAATCTTTCTAGCATTTGATCAATAAAAGGCAAAGGGTAATGATCTTTTTAGTAGCCTTATTTAATTTGCGCAAATCAATTACCATCCTATAACCTGTAATAATTCTTTGCGGGATCAATTCATCTTTATCATTAGGAACAACAGTAATACCTTCCTTCTTAGGGACACAATGGACAGGACTTACCCACTGACTATCAGCAACGGGATAAATTATACCTGCCTCAAGGAGCTTTAATATTTCCTTTCTTACCACTTCTTTCATCTTAGGATTCAGTCGTAGTTGGTGATCAATAACTGGTTTGGCGTCTTCCTCCAAATTTATTTTGTGTTGACATAGAGTGGGACTAATGCCCTTAAGATCATCAAGAGTATATCCAATAGCAGCACGGTGCTTCTTCAGAGTTTTCAATAATTTCTCTTCCTCCTTCTCTGAAAGGTTAGCACTAATAATAACAGGATATATCTTCTTTTCATCAAGATAAGCATATTTAAGAGTATCGGGTAATGGTTTGAGCTCAAACACGGGATCACCCTTGGGTGGAGGAGGATCCCCTAGGATTTCAACAGGCAAGTTGTGTTTCAAAATAGGTCCTTGTTTAATGAATACTTCATCTATTTCCCTTCTTTCATTCATGAACATATCATTTTCATGGTCTAGCAAATATTGTTCTAAGAGATCAGTAGGAGGCACGGCAATAGAAGCAAGACCAATAATTTCATCTTTTCTAGGCAATTCTTTATCATGGGGTTGTCTACGAAATTTAGCAAAAGTAAACTCATGAGACATATCCCCTAGACCAATAGTAACAACATCCTTCTTGCAATCTATCTTAGCATTAACAGTATTCAAGAAGGGTCTACCAAATATAATGGGACAAAAGCTATCTTGTGGGGAACCAAGAACAAGAAAATCAGCAGGATATTTAACCTTCCCACACAAGACTTCAACATCTCTAACAATCCCAACTGGTGAAATAGTATCTCTATAGTCAAGCTTAATGGTAACATCAATACCTTCTATCTCAGCTCATGCAATATCATCATAATTTCTTTGTATAAGGAAATAGCTATTGCACTAGCACTAGCACCCATATCACATAAGCCATGATAACAATGATCTCCTATTTTAACAGAAATAACAGGCATGCCTACAACAGGTCTATGTTTATTTTTAGTATCAGGTCTAACAATTATAGCAGCTTCATCACAGAAGTAAATAACATGCCCATCAATATTATCGGCCAAGAGATCTTTAACCATAGCAATTTTAGGTTCAACTTTAATTTGATCGGGGGGTTTAGGTGTCTTAATATTACTTTTGTTGACCACAGTTGAATCTTTAGCATGATTCTTTATTCTAACAGGGAAAGGTGGTTTCTCAACATAAGCAGTAGGAACAACAGGATCATCATAAGTGATAGTCTTTTCTTCAACTTCAATAGGTGCAACTACTTTTGTTTCAATGGGAGGATTATATTTAAACCACTTCTCCTTGGGGAGATCAACATGAGTAGCAAAAGATTCACAGAAAGAAGCTACTATCTCAGAGTCAAGTCCATATTTAGCGCTAAATTTACAGAAAACGCCGGTATCCATAAAAGATTTGACACAATCAAACTTAGGTGTTATACCTGACTCCTTACCTTCGTCGAGATCCCAATCTTCAGAGTTGCGTTTAATTATCTCCAATAAATTCCATTTGAATTCAATAGTCTTCATCATAAAGGAACCGGTACAAGAAGTATCGAGCATGGAGCGATTGTTGTCAGAAAGCCGAGCATAAAATATTTGAATAATCATTTCTCTTGAGAGCTCATGATTGGGGCATGAATATAACATTGACTTAAGCCTCCCCCAAGCTTGAGCGATGCTTTCTCCTTCGCGAGGCCAAAAATTATATATATAATTACGATCACGATGAACAAGATGCATAGGATAAAACCTCTGATGGAATTCCAATTTCAACCGTTTGTAGTCCCATGATCCCATATCATCATATAGCCTATACCATGTCAATGCATCTCCCTTCAAATATAAAGGGAAGACCTTCTTCTTGATAACATCATCGGGCATACCTGCAAGCTTAAATAATCCACAAACTTCATCCACATAGATTAAGTGTAAGTCGGGATGCAATGTTCCATCTCCTGCAAAAGGATTAGCTAGCAGTTTCTCTATCATACCCGAAGGAATTTCAAAGTAAACATTTTCAGTATGTTCAGTAGGTTGAGGGGTAACTAATTGTGGTTCCGTGCGAGGTGAAGATATCCCGAACAAACCCCTCAAAGGATTATGTTCCATAGTAACAAGTGAATGTAAATTTCAGCACACTATATAATTTTTTCCATACCAAATTCCACCTACCAAAGGCGCTTCACTCCCCGGCAACGGCACCAGAAAAGAGTCTTGATGACCCACAAGTATAGGGGATCTATCATAGCCTTTTCGATAAGTAAGAGTGTCGAACCCAACGAGGAGCAGAAGGAAATGATAAGCAGTTTTCAGTAAGGTATTCTCTGTCGGCACTGAAATTATCGGTAACAGATAGTTTTTTGATACAGTAATTGGTAACGAGTAGCGAGTAATAAAAGTAAATAAGGTGCAGCAAGATGGCCCAATCCTTTTTGTAGCAAAGGACAAGACTGGACGAACTCTTATATGAAGGAAAGCGCTCCCGAGGACACATGGGAATTATCGTCAAGCTAGTTCTCATCATGATCATATGATTCATATTCGGTACTTTGATAATTTGATATGTGGGTGGACCGGTGCTTGGGTACTGTCCTTACTTGGACAAGCATCCCACTTATGATTAACTCCTATTGCAAGCATCCGCAACTACAATGGAAGTATTAAGGTAAACCTAACCATAGCATGAAACATATGGATCCAAATCAGCCCCTTACGAAGCAACGCATAAACTATGGTTTAAGCTTCTGTCACTCTAGCAACCCATCGTCTACTTATTACTTCCCAATGCCTCCCTCTAGGCCCAAACAATGGTGAAGTGTCATGTAGTCGACGTTCACATGACACCACTAGAGGGATGACAACATACATCTTATCAAAATATCGAACGAATACCAAATTCACATGACTACTAATAGCAAGACTTCTCCCATGTCCTCAGGAACAAACGTAACTACTCACAAAGCATATTCGTGTTCATAATCAGAGGGGTATTAATATGCATAATGGATTTGAACATATGATCTTCCACCAAGTAAACCAACTAGCATCAACTACAAGGAGTAATCAACACTACTAACAACCCACAGGTACCAATCTGAGGTTTGGATACAAAGATTGGATACAAGAGATGAACTAGGGTTTGAGATGAGATGGTGCTGGTGAAGATGTTGATGGATATTGACCCCCTCCCGATGAGAGGATCGTTGGTGATGACGATGGTGATGATTTCCCCCTCCCGGAGGGAAGTTTCCCCGGCAGAACAGCTCCGCTAGAGCCCTAGATTGGTTCCGCCAAGGTTCCGCCTCGTGGCGGCGGAGTCTCGTCCCGGAAGCTTTCTTATGATTTTTTTCCTCAATGAAAGACTCCATATAGCAGAAGATGGGCATCGGAGGCCACCAGGGGGCCCACGAGGCAGGGGGCGCGCCCCCCACCCTCGTGGCTAGGGTGTGGCCCCCCTCTGGAACTTCTTGCGCTCGGTATTTTATATATATTCTAGAAATAGCTTCCGTGAAGTTTCGGGACTTTTGGAGCTGTGCAGAATAAGCCTCTAATATTTGCTCCTTTTCCAGCCCAGAATCCCAGCTGCAGGCATTCTCCCTCTTCATGTAAACCTTGTAAAATAAGACAGAATAGGCATAAGTATTGTGACATAATGTGTAATAACAGCCCATAATGCAATAAATATCGATATAAAAGCATGATGCAAAATGGACGTATCAGCATTCATGGTTGATCAATTTGTTTCACAGTTTGGACTATGAGATAACGATACTTTTGAACATGCGTGATATACCTTGATGTACCAGAACTACAAACCTAAGATTGGAATTTTGGAATTCGACTCCATCATTAGCTTTTGTAATTCATTTAAACGGAGGCACATTTTTAAGCCGGGATTTCGTGATTTCAAATTCATATATCAAACCTAGAGATATACACATACGGGCATGTTCAAACTTTATAATCATCCACTTTATTCATACACATACACATTTTGCTTTTGTCATCATATTTAGGATAAACACATTTGGAGTTTCATTTGAATTGGACCATATGATGGTATTTGCTTGTAGTAGCTCAATGATCCATATTTGAATTGAATGGACAATCTAAGTTTCGAGTTGGAGACATTGATTTTCAAAACTTGCAATTTTTTTGCGTGCAAAACAAACAAATTCTCGGCCATGATATCATAGCCGGCCGTACAAGAGCAGAATATAATTGCAGGCACCAAAAGCTTTCAAACTTCCCGCTCACATCGAAATATCTCGCGCCTGAAAGTTTAGCCCTGTGATATTCATGTTTTACCCCTGCCACATGAATGGAAAAGGGCTGCTTTGGTAACTCCATTGTTTCCCCTCTTTGCCCCCAACATTCTTCCCCAGAGCCCCTGCCCTTCCCCTCCCCGACCCCCCCCCCCAATCATGGCAAGCCGCCCAATCTAGTCCTTTGCCGCAGCGGTGGACCTCACACCCCGACGGATCTACCTTCCGCACCTTGGAACCCCCAACTGCCAACTCACCACTTCATTGGAGCCGCTTCAACGACTGGCTTGTCCACCGCTCCAGATCTCCTTGACCGCCATCATGGTCCACGGCACCAGATCTGCTTAACTGGCACCCTCGTCCACCACAGTGTAGGCCCTTCACTGACTCCCTCGTCCGTCCCTTCGCTGGCCCTTCATACAAGCGCTCGTCCGCCGCAACAAATCCGCCTCACCAAAAGCACTATACAACGCGCCCGCCGAAGCCTTCGTCCACTGCACCGGACCCGCTCCACGGACGCCATATTCAACTCCACCAGCCTTGCTTTACCCATGATGCAGCCTCATCAGGTTATTTCAATTTGTACTCCTTCGGTTTTTCTCTTTATCATCCAACTGTTCACTTACCATAGATGAGCTTTCTTGTATGTCGACAGGCGCTGCAACCGTAGCACCGGAGCCGCTTCAGCGATGGTGACAGTCGTCCCAAACTCAACCGCAACACGAGCACCATCGACGATCCTTAGCTATCAAGTATGCCAACGATACCCATACGCCGCCGAGAATCAGGTACTATTATCCAACGACCGGCGCCTACGTTCACTTTCTTAGCATAAGCACCGCACCTTTGAATTTCTTCAGGGCATCATTCAGTTTTTCATGAGACGCATTATTCTGCTTGCACCTGTAGGGCCATACTTCTGGCGGTGAACATGTTACATGTGCTAAATTACATACCAGTGCACATATAGTTAATATGCTTTAGTTTTGTCCTAAGTATTACTGTACTTCCTAGATATCACTGCCTACTATTTTACTTCTTGCATGCTATATTTATGATAATGGTGTTGTTCTGATGCCACCTGTTGGTTCCATCAGACTGCTTCATGTTCTCTATGCTTAATTACACATCAGCAAACTAGCATGTGGTTCCGCTGGTTTTTGTTTGTTTTACCCTACATTTTCTGATGCTAGCTATTACATCACTGCTCCGAGCCTCTGTTCATTACTTTTTGTGTGTTCTTGATCTTCCCAAGCTGCATGACTAATTTGATGCTTCTATTAATTATGGAGCTGCCAACCCCATCAAGCAAAATATTTGTTCTTTTGGGGCTGGCACCTCGAACAAGCATAAAAATAAAGGGAAGCATATATATTGTCGTGTATGCACACACCCTTCTTTCATTAGTTTAGATGAACCATTGATGATCAATTCAAACCAGTGCATGCTATTAAAATTAATTTTACCTAAATAGAGGGTGCAGAATAAACTACAACAAGTAGATTTGCAACCACGGGATGCTGACGATATCTTCAAAGAACATTGCAACAACAGCGAGGCTTCATAGCAACATATGGTAAGCCAGTGTGTTTTAGTACATGTGAAATGTAAGGCGTGTGGGCTGCTTTCTTAGCTTGTGCCCTCAACCTGTAATCCTATAGAATAACAAATAGTTCAGTTGTCTGTTTTGCTGTATTGCTTGACTCGAATGCTTGTTTGTTACTTGTTATGCTATACCTGAGTTGGCCAATATGTCAGCAGTGCCTACTGTACTATCATAAAGAAATGCATGCCTAGTTCATTTGAGTCCTTAACTTTTCCTCTGAACTTCATCACAAGATTGTCTTCATAGTTTATATGAGGCCACACTGTTAAGTGCTTTCTCAGATTATTTCAACTGCTTAGATGCCTTGGCAACTTAAATATAGCAGTGGTACACTCCCTTTCAACTAGGGATGTCAACTGGGTCCCGTTTAATCCCGATTAAAGTCCACTAGTGGTATGATAGTTCAAAAGAGTTTTTGTTTTTTGAGGAAAATGAACCAGGGAGCTAGCAAAAACTAACTAGATGGGACTGGCGGATGTCATTTATTTGCCACTTACATCCCTAGTTTCATCTTACCATTTTAATTTCTTTTCGGTTGATGCTGCTTCGAACCATTTAAATATAGCTTGCCATGCTCGGCAATAATTCATATGTCGTTTACCATGTAAGCTTACTGCCTGGATCATGCGATAACTATCTCTTACTTATATCCAGGGGAAACCTTTCAGGATGTCGTTCACACTAGGACACAATGTACAACCCCAGAATCTATTTGTGGAAGCAGTGCGCTATCCATGTTACCAGATGGTAGTAATTCAGAGGCAACACCACCGGAGAGCAGTCTGAGCACAGATATTATAGTTCTTGAGGCTCTACCAGAGGCAGAAAGAGATGGTGTGGCTGCCATGAATGAGTTAATCTCGATCTTGAAGCTGGAAATTATGCAATTAGCTGCACGCATTATGCAAGCAACCCAAGAATTGGAGGAAGTAAGAATGTTGCATTTGAAGATGGAGGAGGTCCTGCTGCTTCTGCTATCTGAAGCCCATGGTAATCCCAGTTCTTCTTTAGATAGCAGTTGAAATTGTCATTAGATTATTGTACTTGCATGTTGTGTCATGTCTCTGAATGGATTATGTTGTAAGACCCCCTATGTTGTCCATGCGTTGTAATGATCCGAATTTTTTAGGCGAGCTAATCCTCAGTACTTGTATGATTGACATAAGGTGAACTGTTTTTCGTGTGAGCATATTGTATTGGATGAAATAACTGTTTGACTCAAAGTGTATCCAACCTACTGAATTCGAAGATCACGACATTTCTAAATCATAATCATATATAAAGGTGGAATAAATCTTTGTTGAGGTTTTGAAGAAATAAATAACAAAATGTAGAATTATCTATGGATATTCGTAATCGAATAAAAATTGGATTTGAATTTAGTTGCCAGGGCCCGGGGCAAACGTGAATGCTAATTCTCCCGAGTTTTGAACGAAGTGGCTAAACACTCACTATCATTTGTGGGCTGCCCGGAGCAAGTGTTTGTGAGATGGAAATTACTGTCTACCCCTGACACTTGACATCCTTATCGACGGGATTTACACTGCTATCGATAGGGGTAGACTAGTAACTTCAGTCAGACGTGACACGACGCCCTCTGAGCCCATTCAGACACGGTGGCGCCAAACGTGGGCGGCAAAACACATTTGATTCAAGCTCGTCCGAAAGACATGTGTCTCTCCCTCCATTTCCCCATTCATCCACGGTGGGCGGAAAAACAAACTCTCCTCGTCCGAAATCAATGTAGGTTAATATTTTAAATAGAGCAGATGTGTAACTTCCCTCAGACGTGACACAACCGCCCTACCTGTCAGCCCCGTTCATACACCTTGGGCGCCAACCGTGGGCGGTAAAACACCCTCTCCTCGCCCGAAATCGTTACCGGCAAATATTTGGGAGATGCGAGATTACCGTCCTATCCCCAACCGACGTGATGTCCGAAATTTTAAACGGTGGATAAGTACGTAACTTTCCCACATTTCAGACAAGCGCATCCCAAAGTTTCAGATCCCCCTCCCCCTCCATTTCCCCATTCATACACCATCGGCGCCATGACAACCTCCCCACTGCGGCCAGCCTCCTCCGTCCACCACCCCATCCTCCACCTTGCCGGAGCCGCTACCCCAACCCCGTCGTCCACTACAAGAGATGGACGTCTCTCATCCACGGCGTCGGACCAGGATCCTTTCATCGCACCATCTCACTTCATCGGCGCCGTCGTCCACCTTGTTGTTGCCGCTCCTACGACCGCCTCGTCCACGGCAACAGGATTTATCCCCCGACCCAGCCGTCTGCCATCTAAAGTCTTCTTCCCCGCTGCCTACAGCCATAGCACCCGTAGCACCCTCAACGTATCAGCAGGGGCCTACACTGCGTCACAAGAGAGGTGGTACTCTTCCATATGTGCTTAAGTTATTGATCTCACCCGGAAAATAGATCTTAACTTGTTTACTATACTTTTCTTGTCCGTACCAAATCGTAGTGGCTAGTTGAATGCAAACATTGGTTGCGAAGTAGCTTTGTCCGATTTGCACCTTCAGATCCGCCATGTCATGGTCACTATACTCGTAAAGCGTATGGTTTTCCCCCTTCATATTCACTACCATCATCGTAGGTGCTTCACTGCTTCGTGTCGTGCTAGCACTGCTCCTCAAGACCTCAACCCATCAAGCGAAACAACATGCCACCCATAATTCCAAAGCTTACATGTTGAAATACGAATCTGATATGATGCTCATATTACTAAAACAGAGAACGTTTAATTGGTCACCTAATGTTCCTATATTCGTTTCGAAAAGCATGTGCGCCACCTACAGGTCCAGCTAGTTCCACTTTCCTGATTTTACTCTTGATGCTTAGGGTTTTCCCCTTTTATCTACTCTACTATGATCTGCGTAGGTGATTTCTTTCGTACTAGCATTACTCCACCCTTCAAGCTAAACAACACGACACTCAAAATTCCAAAGCTTAGTTGTTCAAATATGATTGTGATATGATACTGATATTAGTTAATAGACACATTTAATTGGTTAGCTAAAGGTCCCACTTGAGTTTCCAAATGCATGTCGCGACATATAGAGAGACAGCAGAATTGCATTTCTTTGTCACTTGTTGACTGTACTTTCTTGTCCATACCAAATCTTAGTTATTATTTCAAAGCAAACATTGGTTGCTAACTACCCTTTGCACGGTTTGCAGCTTCAGATCTGCCATCCCACTGCCACGGTCAACACTATACTCATCATGCTTACAGTTTCCCCATTTTATGATGACCACGATCAGCCTACGTGGTTCGTGTCATAATAGCACTGCTCCACCCATCGAGCTAAACAAGCTTAGTTGTACAAATTCAAATATGATATTATGCTGATATTAGTAAAACTGGGAGATGTTTAATTGGTCAGCTAAATGTTCCTACTTTAGTTTCGAAATACATGTGAGCCACATATGGTGAGACCGGAAGGAATAGTATTTCTCTGTGCGCTCTGGTTCATCATGGGTGGCCAACCGACATTGTATAGAAAGACTTGTAATATCTTCAATCTGCTTGCTCTTCTGCTCTTCTTTAAGATGATCCTCTTCTCTTGCGGTCGACTGGTCAGGTCGAGTTATTTTCCCTTAGTATATTTTGAATCTGTCAGGTCAGGTTGACTTGTTCTTCTTTACTATATGTTGAAGCTGCCATCTGCGAAGTATCATCACTTCTGGAGCTCTCATATTTTGAGTAGTAGGCGACATTATATTAATGCACACACCAAATTACAGCATGCATGGCACCTCTTAGAAGAATTGCAGAGATAGCACAAAGGGGTTTACAGTGAGGAAGTATTGGATTAGAATCACTTCTGCATTACAAAGATAATCTCACTTGTTTCTCTGTTTTCATGCATGTCAGGTATTGAACATTATCAAAATGAATATGAGAATGGGCGCACGAGAGGAATATTGTGGAACAATCCACTGGCTGACAAACTTGGCATGGTGGAGGATGGCCTATCTTATTCACCCATCAAGGTGCATGCTCTAACTTGGCAAGGTTGTATTGATCGCACATATTTTGCATCTGACCTCTTGCATTACTTCTACTTTGTTACACCATCTGCTTAGTTTAAGCATCATATATGAGTATATGCCATACCTATCCATTTTCTGTACCTATTCCATGTGTCGTCATACCATGTTTTTCCAGTCAAATGTTGTTCTTTCGTAATAGATGTCCAAAAGGAAGAGGGTGAGTGCAGATCCTCAAGGAGTACAAACTAGGTATTTGGAAAAGGTAGTGATGCCTGTTAAATCAGATAGATCAGCAGCCACAGAAAACACAGGCCCAACTGTACCAGACTTTACCCCTACTCCAGTGGCCAAACCCCTATTAGAACTGCTGAGAGCCCAGCGTCAGGTACTGTCTATGATATCAATTCAAAATTTGAACTCCTAAATTTCTGCATGTGCCTTACCTTCTCTCTTGTATGAAAACCAATTTCAGATGAATCTCCTTGCTCAAAGGATCATAGGATCTCACGACAATACTGGGCTCTGCATTGCTCTTGTCAGTACCTCTTGCCCTTTGTCGGCATACTTACACTCATTGTTGTTTGATTATGTAGCATCACTGTAAATGTTCGCTTCTTTATCCCCCCCCCCTTTGCTTGAAATTATAAGATCTATATTTACTCTTAGATAAATGTAGAATTAACACAATGGTTATGAAGTTTTGGATTGCTCATGTAAGTACCTGTTGTCATGTACTCCCTCTGTATCGAATTAATTGTTGATCAATTGGATGTATTTAGAACTTAATAGTGCTAGATACATCCATTCGAGCGACAAGTAATAACGGACGGTGGTGGTATTATTGCACATGCATCGCGAGATAGTTGATTGTCTAGCATTACTCTACATCTTATCTGCCCTGCCCTCCACTTTCTCCAAATTATCATATCTACATTTACTCTTACCAAAATGTTGAATAAAACCAATGCCACTGCACACGTTGATGTCTGCATTCCTCTTGTCAGTACCTTTTGCATTGTAACGTTGTACTTAATTAATTGCTATTTGATTATGTATCATCAGTTGATAACCCACAAGTATAGGGGATCGCAACAGCTTTCGAGGGTAGAGTATTCAACCGAAATTTATTGATTCGACACAAGGGGAACCAAAGAATATTCTCAAGTATTAGCAGCTGAGTTGTCAATTCAACCACACCTAGAAACTTAGCATCTGCAGCAAAGTGTTTAGTAGCAAAGTAATATGATAGGGGCGGTAGCGACAACAAAAGTAAAGACAGCAAAAGTAATGTTTTTGGTATTTTGTAGTGATTGTAACAGTAGCAGTGGAAAGTAAATAAGCGTAAACCAGTATGTGGAAAACCCGTAGGCACCGGATCAGTGATGGATAATTATGCCGGATGCGGTTCATCGTGTAACAGTCATAACATAGGGTGACACAGAACTAGCTCCAATTCATCAATGTAATGTAGGCATGTATTCCGTATATAGTCATACGTGCTTATGGAAAAGAACTTGCATGACATATTTTGTCCTACCCTCCCGTGGCAGCGGGGTCCTATTGGAAACTAAGGGATATTAAGGCCTCCTTTTAATAGAGAACCGGAACAAAGCATTAGCACATAGTGAATACATGAACTCCTCAAACTATGGTCATCACCGGGAGTGGTCCCGATTATTGTCACTTCGGGGTTGCCGGATCATAACACATAGTAGGTGACTATAGACTTGCAAGATAGGATCAAGAACTCACATATATTCATGAAAACATAATAGGTTCAGATCTGAAATCATGGCACTCAGGCCCTATTGACAAGCATTAAGCATAGCAAAGTCATAGCAACATCAATCTCAGAACATAATGGATACTAGGGATCAAACCCTAACAAAACTAACTCGATTACATGATAAATCTCATCCAACCCATCACCGTCCAGCAAGCCTACTATGGAATTACTCACGCACAGCGGTGAGCATCATGGAATTGGTGATGGAGGATGGTTGATGATGACGACGGCGATGAATCCCCCTCTCCGGAGCCCTAAACGGACTCCAGATCAGCCCTCCTGAGAGGCTTTAGGGCTTGGCGGCGGCTCCGTATCATAAAACGCGATGATTTCTTCTCTCTGATTTTTTTCTCTCCGAAAGCAAATATATAGAGTTGGAGTTGGCGTCGGAGGGTTTCCAGGGGGCCCACGAGGTAGGGGGCGCGCCCCCCACCCTCATGAGAAGGGTGTGGGCCCCCTGGTCTTCATCTTTGGCGAGGATTTTTTATTGTTTTTCTAAGATGTTTCGTGGAGTTTCAGGTCATTCCGAGAATATTTATTTTCTGCACATAAAACAACACCATGGCGATTCTGCTGAAAACAACGTCAGTCCGGGTTAGTTCCATTCAAATCATACAAGTTAGAGTCCAAAACAAGGGCAAAAGTGTTTAGAAAAGTAGATACGATGGAGACGTATCAACTCCCCCAAGCTTAAACCCTTGCTTGTCCTCAAGCAATTCAGTTGACAAACTTAAAGAAAGAAAGAAAAACTTTTACAAACTCTGTTTGCTCTTGTTGTTGTAACTATGTCAAGCGAGCATTCAAGTTTTCGGCATAGATCATAACTGACCACATTTGCAATAATTATCAGGTCTCACAATTACTTATATCAATAGCATAATCTACTAGCAAGCCATAATAATAAATCTCGGATGACAACACTTTCTCAAACAATCATAATATGATATAACAAGATGGTATCTCGCTAGCCCTTTCTGAGACCGCAAAACATAAATGCAGAGCACCTTTAAAGATCAAGGACTGACTAGACATTGTAATTCATGGTAAAAGAGATCCAATCATAGTCATACCCAATGTAGATTAATAGTGATGAATGCAAATGACAGTTGTGCTCTCCAGCTAGTGCTTTTTAATAAAAGGGTGATGACTCAACATAAAAGTAAATGGATAGGCCCTTCACGGAGGGAAGCAGGGATTTGTAGAGGTGCCAGAGCTCGGTTTTGAAATAGAGATAAATTGTATTTTGAGCGGTATACTTTGATTGTCAATGTAACAACTAAGAGATGGCGATATATTCCATGCTAAACACATTATAGGTGGTTCCCAAACAGAATGGTAAAGTTTATACTCCCCCTCCACCAACAAGCATCAATCCATGGCTTGCTCGAAACAACGAGTGCCTCCAACATACATCGGGTCCCAGGGGGAGTTTTATCTGCAATTAATTTTGATTTAGTTTGCATAAAGCATGGGACTGGGCATCCCGGTGACCAGCCATCTTCTCGTGAGTGAGGAACGGAGTCCACTCCTCTTGAGAATAACCCGCCTAACACGGAAGATAAGGACAGCCTTTGTTGATACATGAGCTATTCGAGCATACAAAACAGAATGTTTATTTGAAGGTTTAGAGTTTGGCACATGCAAATTTACTTGGAACGGCAGGTAGATACCGCATATAGGAAGGTATAGTGGACTCATCTGGAATAACTTTGGGGTTTAAGGGATTGGATGCACAAGCAGTATTCCCGCTTAGTACAGGTGAAGGCTAGCAAAAGACTGGGAAGCGACCAACTAGAGAGCGACAACAGCCATGTACATGCATTAAAATTAATAAACATTGGATGCAAGCATGAGTAGGATATAATCCACCATGAACATAAATATCGTGAAAGGCTATGTTGATTTTGTTTCAACTACATGCGTGAACATGTGCCAAGTCAAGTCACTTAAATCATTCAAAAGAGGATACCACCCCATCATACCACATCATAATCATCTCAATAGCATGTTGGCACACAAGGTAAATCATTATAACTCATAGCTAATCAAGCATGGCACAAGGAACTATGATCTCTAATTGTCATTGCAGACATGTTTATTCATAATAAGCTAAATCAAGAATGAGGGACTCATCATATTTACAAAAACAAAGAGGTCGAGTTCATACCAGCTTTTCTCATCTCAGTCAGTCCATCATATATCATCATAATTGCCTTTCACTTGCATGACCGAACGGTGTGAATAATAATAAGAGTGCACGTGCATTGGACTAAGCTGGAATCTGTGAGCATTCAATAAACAGGAGAAGACAAGGCAATATGGGCTCTTGGTTAAATCAACAATAATGCATATAGGAGCCACTTCAACAATTTAATTATGGTCTTCTCCTACTGACCCCCAAAGAAAAGAAATAAAACTATTTACACGGGAAAGCTCCCAACAAGCAAAAGAAGAACGGGAAATATTTTTGGGTTTTCTTTTTAATTATTACTACTACAGCAGAAAAATAAACTACTACTAATTTTTTTTCTTAAGGTTTAACAAACACACAAGAAGAAAACAGGAAAAAGAAAATAAACTAGCATGGATATTACAGTGAAAAAGTATGAGCACCGACATCTAGTAATGAGTGTGTGTGAACATAAATGTAATGTCGGTGAGAAATACGTACTCCCCCAAGCTTAGGCTTTTGGCCTAAGTTTATCTATGGCCACGGCTGGCCTGGCGGATATCCATAATAATAGTTGTTGGGGTCGTACTGTGATGAGGAAGAATAGTTGGGATCATACTGTGATGAAGAAGAAGACTCTGACTGCCACTGGCTGATAGTCATCTCTGGATCCCAAGAATAAACAGATTGTCGTGGAGGCTCATCTTGTGGTTCCTGTTCCGGGGCTGGTGCAGGATTCTTGTAAGCTTGGACGGCAGCCCACGTAACGAGGTAGGGTCCTACAAAATTAAACAAAGAAGGAGCAGGCAGGATAATAGTCTCAGGATGATGTTTGTTAAAGAACAATTGATATTTAAGCTCTCCTGCCCTATTCTTAACAATAAAATCATGTGCCACCATACTTTTATGATCTAGATAAACACGGGGCAGCACCTTTTCTTCCTTCTCAGCATGCCTAATAGGTATGTTAAAATGTGCAGCTAGGCGTGTGGCATAGACGCCTCCAAAGATGGGACCCTTAGTACAGTTCATACTTAACCGTCTAGCAATAATACCGCCCATACTAAAAGTGTTATCACTGTATAAACCGTGGTGCAGAATAATTATATTAGGGATACTAAGGTTTCCACTATTTTCGCGTCCAATTAAACAACGACTAGCAAATAATGCAAAGTAACGTAAAACAGGAAAATGTATGCTAGTGATTCGTGCATCGGAAACCTTTCTAGTTTCTCCTATAGTGATAGTATCAATAAACCCAGCCACATCATCATGATGTGGTTCTTCTGTCTTGCCCTCAAAAGGGATTAAACAAATCCGACAGAAATCATAAAGTGACATCTCCTTATGCTCATCATATAAATGAAACTCCACCGTAGGTGGTGAGTTCCTAGAATGAAAATGAAAGTTTTGCACAAAAGTATTTGTGAGTAAGAGATACTGATCGCATTGGTCGTGGAGGAAAGCGGTGAGGCCTGCATTGTGAGCCAATTCATGAAAATCTTCATAGATACCGGCTGCTCTCAAGAAATCTTCAGAAGGCCATTCACACGCCCGAATCTCCGTAGTGCGCGGAAAATTATACTTAGGCTTCGGTGCCTTTTCCTTCGAGCTTTGGCTCGATGAGCCCCTCAAAAATCTCCTCATTATTTTTCTGAAACAATCTGAAATTTTTAGTAACTTCAAACAAA
Source organism: Triticum dicoccoides (assembly GCF_002162155.2). Classification (NCBI taxonomy): domain Eukaryota; kingdom Viridiplantae; phylum Streptophyta; class Magnoliopsida; order Poales; family Poaceae; genus Triticum; species Triticum dicoccoides. The sequence continues at coordinate 214,057,225 of NC_041384.1, read as the reverse complement.
AATGAAGCAACTTCAATAAAACTGATAGCAGCTACTCCTACAAATGCCTAGAGCCTATATCAAGCATTAGAACTACTTGGAACCATATAAATTTGACATGCAAGCTCATGAACATGGTCACCTATGCATCACAAATTTGCAAAGAATAAAGCACTAGAACAAAAACTAATTGGACCAATGGAGGAGTCACATACCAAGGAACAATCTCCCCAAGCAGTTTGCAAGAGGTGCTTTGAGCAAGGAGATCGAAAATCACATCAAAAGTGGCTGGAACTCGTGCTTGAGTTGGTTTTTCGGGTTTGTGTCAGACAGAGGAAGAAGATGGGTGCTGGGATAAGTGGAGGAGGGCCACCGTGGGCCCACGAGGCAGGGGGCGCCCTATAGGGGGCACGCCCACCACCCTCGTGGCCAGGTGGCAGCTCCTCCCGTGGTAATTTTTGCACAGTAAATCCTCAAATATTCCTGAAAAATTATATTAAATTGGCATGGCATTCTAAGGACTTTTATTTTTGGGATATTTTTATACTGCACGGATAAGTCAGGAAACAGACAGAAAATACTACTTTTACTTTATTCAATATAAATAACAGAAAGTAAAAGTGGGGTACATGAGGTTGTGCTTCTAGTTTCATCCATCTCATGCTCATCAAAAAGAATCCACTAATAAGGTTGATCAAGTCTTGTTAACAAACTCATTCCGATAATCATGAAACCGGAGAAATTTCGAATAGCACTAAGTTACCTCAACGGGGATATGCACATCCCCAATAATAAGTATATCATATTTCTTCTTGACAGTTGGTAGAGGAAATTCAAAACCTCCAATTATAATCGATGGAATTTTTCCAATGGAGTTGATACTATGAACTTGAGGTTGTTTCCTCGGGAAGTGTACCGTATGCTCATTACCATTAACATGAAAAGTGACATTGCCTTTGTTGCAATCAATAACAGCCCCTGCAGTATTAAGAAAAGGTCTTCCAAGAATAATAGACATACTATCATCCTCGGGAATATCAAGAATAACAAAGTCTGTTAAAATAGTAACGTTTGCAACCACAACAGGCACATCCTCAAAAATACCGACAGGTATAGCAGTTGATTTATCAACCATTTGCAAAGATATTTCAGTAGGTGTTAACTTATTCAAGTCAAGTCTTTGATATAAAGAGAGAGGCATAACACTAACACCGGCTCCAAGATCACATAAAGTAGTTTTAATATAATTTCTTTTAATGGAGAAAGGTATAGTAGGTACTCCGGGGTCTCCAAGTTTCTTTGGTATTCCACCCTTAAAAGTATAATTACCAAGCATGGTGGAAATTTCAGCTTCCGGTATATTTCTTTTATTAGTAATGGTATCCTTCATATATTTAGCATAAGGATTTGTTTTGAGCACATCAGTTAATCGCATACGCAAAAAGATAGGCCTAATCATTTCAGCAAAGCGCTCAAAATCCTCATCATCCTTTTTCTTGGATGGTTTCGGAGGAAAAGGCACGGGTTTCTGAACCCAAGGTTCCCTTTCTTTACCATGTTTCCTAGCAACAAAGTCTATCTTATCATAACGTTGATTCTTTGATTGTGGGTTATCAAGATCAACAGCAGGTTCAATTTCTACATCATTATCATTACTAGGTTGAGCATCATCATGAACATCATCATTAATATTTTTACTAGGTTCATGTTCATTACCAGATTGTGTTTCAGCATTAGACACAGAAATATCATTTGGATTATCAGGTGGTTCAGCAATAGGTTCACTAGAAGTTTGCACAGTTCTATCATTTTTCTTCTTCTTCCTTTTAGAAGAACTAGGAATATCAATATTATTTCTCTGAGAATCTTGCTCGATTCTCTTAGGGTGGCCTTCAGGATACAAAGGTTCCTGAGTCATTCTACCAGTTCTAGTAGCCACTCTAACAGCATAATCATTTTTCTTACTATTCATTTCATCAAGCACTTCTTTTTGAGCTTTAAGTACTTGTTCTACTTGAGTGGTAACCATAGAAGCATGTTTGCTAACAAGTTTAAGTTAACCTTTAATATTAGCCATATAATCACCCAAGCGTCTAATCATATAAGCATTTTCTTTTAATTGTCTACCAAAATAAGCATTGAAGTCGTCTTGCTTAAACATAAAGTTATCAAACTCATCCAAGCATTGTCGTGGTTCCAAGTCTGACAGTAGTGTAGGGGGGTAAGTATGGAGAGGCAAGATCTTAGCTGTGGAGAAGTTGTAAGAACGCAAGGTTTACGAGTTCAGGCCCTTCTCGGAGGAAGTAATAGCCCTACGTCTCGGAGCCCGGAGGCGGTCGACTGGATTATGAGAGTATGAATTACAGGGGTGCCCACCCTTTACACTGAGGAGGGGGGTGGCTTATATAGAGTCCACCAGACCCCTCCGGCCCTCAGTTATGCAGGGTTTTAAGTACATTAAGATCAGGCGTTACTGGTAACGCCCCTAATAAAATGCTATGATGACCATAAAAGCTACTTAATGACCGACCGTTAGCGTGCGGAGTGACTTTAGGTCTCCTGGCCGTCGGGTGGTTGGATCTTGGTCGAGTGGTTGCTTCTTGGTCGAGTGTCTTCGAGTCCATCGAGTGGAACACCGCCAAGTCGATTGAAATGTGATTTCTTCTGGAGGTGTCCTTGGGTAGGTCAGTTTGGACAGGTCCATGACCCTACCCTAGGTACATAGCTTCATCATTAGCCCCTGAATGGATCGAGGTTTGAGTGGGAAAGGGTTTGAGCACATCTCCGACTCATTTTTCATGTCGTGAGCATACCTTGTTTCGGATCAATGGACCAGAGTGATGACAACAACTTTCTTTCCAGTCGCCTTGATCCATTCTTAGATTTTGTCGAGTGAGTTCTTATACTTGAAGAGTTCTGAGTGACGGTGCGGAGGAGATCTTCGATCCGACGAGTTGTTCTGCTGCCCGCGGATTTCATGGGATCCAAATTTCGGAAAGCGCGCGGGACGGGAGAGGCCGCAGTAAACGGATGGGATAGCGCGGAGCCGCCTCGATCCCCGCGCCACCTTTTTCGCCATGTATCGCGCGCGCGATCACCACGGGATTTGACAGGGCCATCCGGGCCTACCAGTTAGCCACTCAGAAGCAGCCTCATATAAGGCGTTGGGCCGGGGCTCTGTTCCGCACGCCACCATTCTCTCTCTGTTTTCTCCCGATTTCTCCGCCACCCTTGCTCCCGTCTCGTCGCCGGATCTCCGCTCGAGCTCGAACTGCCACCATGGGGAAGGACAAGACGGCGGTGCTGGAACGCGCGAAGAAGGCAACCGCGAAGGCGAAGGGCAAGCGGACCAACCGGGGTGGATCCTCGTTGAGGTCCGGCCTGCCGGCGGGCTGGATCCAGGGCGACTGGATCCGCTCGGCAATCACGCAGGACGACCTCGACGACCTGGTGGAAGGGGGATTTATCCCCCACAAGTAGGCTCGGCTCCCGGGAGACGAAACTGAGCCGCAGCCCAGAGAGGGTGAGTGCGTCCTCTTAGCAACTCACATAGATCGTGGGTTCTTGCTGCCTCCCCACCCTTTCTTCCGGGGTTTTCTGAACTTCTTTGGGGCTCAGCTCCACCATTTTACTCCGAATACCATAGTCTATCTGGCCGCTTTCGTGTCTATGTGCGAAAATTTCTTGGGCTGTCGACCGCACTAGGGGCTCTTCAAACATATCTTCACTTGTCGTTCCCAGCCGGTCAAAAAGACCAAGTCGAGTGACGAGAGGACTCGGGTGATCAAAATGTGCGGTGGTCTGGGGATCCAGATGAGGAGCAAAAGTACTTTCCCAGCGATGATCCTTCCTGACTCGGTCCGGGGCTGGCAGTCGACTTGGTTTTACTTCAAGGATCAGCCGACCCCTGGCCAGTCGACTGGGCTTCCTCCTTTCTCCTTGGCTCGAGTGGAGAAGCCTGCTCCCCTGAAGATAGTTCCAGAAGAGAAGGCGCAGGTCAAGGAGCTGGTCGAACGGGTCGTCCAGCTCGTCCGCGACGGAGTGACCGGGATGGATCTGCTGGAGGTCTTTCTCGGTCGACGCGTCCAACCCCTTCAGGCACGTGGTCATCCGATGTGGATGTATTATGGGCTCGAAGATACCACTCGGATCCACCCAGAGGAGGTCAGTGAGGATACCTTGGAGAGCTAGTTGAGAGGAATCACTGGCAACAAAGACAACCCTCGGGGATCCAGGAGGGTGACTCCATTCGACAACTCGCGTCAGTCGGAGCAGGTATGTTTCTGTAAGTAACTTTCTAACTCTCCATGTGATGTCCCATTTGCGGTCGACTGAATGTCTTTTGATTGTTATTTTTTCAGGCCCTCATTGAAATGTAATCGATGCCCAATGGAGAGCAAGGGCAAGACTTGGAAGGCGAGGCGAGCGGCGGCGACAGTGGCGAGTGGACTTCTGATGGTGAAGAGGATGGAGAAAGCGAAGACTCAAGCGACGAAGAAGAAGTCGAGTCGCCTCCTCGCAGGGAGAGGCGATCCAAACTTGCCCAAGAACGACCGAGCGTCCGTGAAAAGGCGTCTGCTCAAGCTGGTCAATCTTCGAAGCATCCTCGGATCTCTTCACCAACCCCGACCGAGAAGGTGCCCAAGCACCCCAAAGTTGTGGAGCCGAAAATCCGGAAGGCGTTGCCGAAGATTAAAATTGACATCCCCCTCGCTTCTGCGTAAGTGTCTTCCTCCGTATACACTCGACGCTCAGCGCCGTTTGTTTTTCTTGTTTTAACCGGACGAACTTTGGAACTGCCAGCGCTGCCACTTCTAGGACCTCAGCTTACAGGGATGATGATGAGGTGATGGAGGATGCGGTCACGTCAAAACTGGGTATGACTCCTGCCATACTGTCTCTATTTTGGTCGATTCAACTGCAACGTGTACCATTGGGTGATGTGATTTTGACGATTGAACTTTGCATAGCTCCCAACGTTATTGACCTCCCTGATGATGATGAAGAGCCCGAGAGGCCTTTGACGAGGAAAAATAGGCAGGCTCCTACAAGCGAGGCGCCACAGTCGACGCCAAGGATGGAACCAATTGTTCAGGACACTGGCGACGCCAATCGGGGTTCTGTTGCCTTTGTTGTGCCATTGTTGAGTGCCTTGCCCTCTTCGTCGACTGCTCAGGCGCCCGTCGACCCACCTTCAGTTTTTGCGACCCATCATGTCCCGGAGGACGAAGTGAATGCTGCCAAGGAAGCCATACGTCAGGCGGGCATCATGATGGAGAAGATGAGGATGGTGCGGGACGCCAGTCAGGCTGCCTACGACGCTACCTCGGCCCTCCAAAGCAATGTTCAGGTTAATTGGTCACTGCTTGTTTTGTTAGGATATGTTATCTGAAGACTCTTTTCCGAAAATCTTTGCATCTGTACACCCACTGGGTGCGTCGATTGAAATTTTTGAACCGGTGGGGGCATGCTGAGTGCACCCACTGGGTGTAGTCCCCGAGACTACGGTGGACTGCTGGCAGTCGACTATAGTCGTTGTATTTTTTGAATGTATAAACCAAACTGGTAGTTTGTCTCTTCCACTCGGTCTGGTTGAGTGGGATCAGAACCGGTGGGGGCACGCAAAGTGCACCCACTGGGTGTAGTCCCCGAAACTACGGTGGACTGCTGGCAGTCGACTGTAGTCTGAGTTCTACTTTCTCTCGTTCTGCCTCTTTTTTACTTCCTGGACTCGACTTCGGCGGGCCGGTCGAGTGGGATCAGAACTGGTGGGGACACGCAAAGTGCACCCACTGGGTGTAGTCCCCGAGACTATGGTGGATTGCGGGTAGTCGACCGTAGTCTCAGTATTTATTGCCTTTGTTGTTTTTCGCTGTAAAATAACTTCTCCTCTTTGATTGCAGAAATCTTGTGATCTGGGAGCTCGCTTTGCTGATTTGGAGAAACAGCAGATCCAACTGAACCTTGACTTGGAGCTGGCCAAGACAGAGCTGCAAAAGGCTAAGGATGGAGCCAATGGTAAGACGAGTTTGTCGACTGGTTTGCCTTGGGCTTGAGTACCCTTCTTCTCTTTCTGAATCAAGCACCATTTCTTTGCAGAAAAGCTGAGAGAAGCTCTGGCAAAGAAGGATCAGGATCTGGCTGCTGCCCGAAAGGAAGCTGACGACAGAGTCGCTCTGGCCGAACAGAAGCTGGCTTCGGTCGGCCAGTTGGAAGAAGAGAATACTAGGCTGAAGTCTGCTCTGGATGACTCCAACAAGGAGTGCTCGCGCTGGAAGAAGGCGAATCTCGTCCAGGGCGAGAAAATGGAAAGCATTGCTCACAGGAGGGATGATCTGGAGAGCTATCTGAGAAGTCTTGCCAAGAAGTTGTTCATCAAGCTTGAAGGTGCACATTCTGTTCCGACTGATTTTTTTTGTGTCGACTCAGTGTATGAAAATTGACTTATCCTTGGATCGTGAATGCAGAGTTTTGCCAGAACTTTGAAGAGGAGACTGGGCGGATCGAACCAGGTTTGGATCCAATCAACTCTCCCGTGAAAGATGAAACTGCCATGAATCTGCTCCGACTGGAATCTCGCAACGACGGTGCCGTGGACTACTTGGCTCGACTGAAGGTCGCCATGTCGCGGATCGACCCGGCACTTTGGCCAGAGGCTACACTCCAAAACGATCTTGAGTCTCTGATGACTCGACTTAACGGAATCCCTGACCGAGTGCAGGAGTGGAAGAAGTCTTCTGCTCGGTGTGGCGCTGATGTGGCTCTGTCTTTGGTTCGTGTCCACTGCAAGGAGGTGCGACAAGATAAGCTGGCCGCAATCAAGGTCGCCAACACCCAGAAGCACGACTTCCGAACTTTTATGGAGACTTTCATTGCTGCCGCCACTCGGATTGCCGATGGCGTCGACCTGGACGAGTTCGTCGAGCCTGCCAGCCCTCCTCCTATGGAGTGAACAAACTTTTATGCCCCACCTTAAATTTGCCTCGGAATGCCGAGTGGTTTTTGTAACCGTTAAACTCTTTCGGGCTGAATGCCTAAGCACTTTGACCTGTGGTCCGGACCCTTTAGGATTTATCTGAACTCGGTTTATCGTTGAATATCTTTATGAATCCCCCGTCGAGTGGAAATAGTTCTTCTTTCGAGACAACTTTTTTGCACTTGTGGCGCGGCTCCAAAGGGGAAGGTAGCAGTCGACCTGCACCTCGTTACTGCAGAGCAGGATGGAGTGCATGTTGTATTTGTGGCGAAGCTCTCCAAGGAGGAGGTGGTCGTCGATCTGCAGCTTGTTACTGCAGAGCGGGATGTGTTTCGTACTTAGTCGAGTACCTGACCGCAGCTAAATCTTCAAACGAGAAAACTTAGGCAAGTACCGGACTGCAGCTAAGCCCCCGAGTGGGAGGACTGCTCTCCACTCGGTAGGATTTTTCAAACTTAGGCGAGTGCCTGACTGCAGCTAAGTCCTCAAGCGAGAGAACTTAGGCGAGTACTGGACTGCAGCTAAGCCTCTGAGTGGGAGGGCTGCTCTCCATTCGGTAGGATTTTTTGTTTTTCAAACTTAGGCGAGTGCCTGACTGCAGTTGAGTCCTCAAGAGAGAGAACTTAGGCGAGTACTTGACTGCAGCTAAGCCCCCGAGTGGGAGGGATGCTCTCCACTCGGTAGGATTTTTT
>NC_041384.1:214017342-214049163 GCF_002162155.2 Triticum dicoccoides | reverse complement strand
GACTGCAGCTAAGTCCTCAAGCGAGAGAACTTAGGCGAGTACTGGACTGCAGCTAAGCCCCCCGAGTGGGAGGGCTGCTCTCCACTCGGTAGGATTTTTTCAAACTTAGGCGAGTGCCTGACTGCAGCTAAGTCCTCAAGCGAGAGAATTTAGGCGAGTACTGGACTGCAGCTAAGCCCCCGAGTGGGAGGGCTGCTCTCCACTCGGTAGGATTTTTTCAAACTTAGGCGAGTGCCTGACTGCAGCTAAGTCCTCAAGCGAGAGAACTTAGGTGAGTACTGGACTGCAGCTAAGCCCCCGAGTGGGAGGGCTGCTCTCCACTCGGTAGGATTTTTTTTTCAAACTTAGGCGAAACAGATTCACAGCTAAGACTCCGAGTGGGAGGCTGGCTCGCCACTCGGTAGGAAATCATTTTTATAAACTTAGGCGAAGCGGATTCGCAGCTAAGCCACCCACTGGGGGATTTCTTACGTAAACAAAAACAATAATAATCACTGGGAAAATTATAATGCTCTTCTCTTTGATAAATAAACTACAGGAGTTTTTCTTATTACATCTTATCTGAATGATAACTCAAGTATAAAAGGGGTGGAGTAGCTCCGCATTCCAGGCTCGTGGCTCATCAATCTGGCGATCGACATTGTAGAGGTGGTATGCTCCATTGTGGAGGACTCTGGTGACTATGAAGGGGCCTTCCCAAGTAGGAGCGAGCTTGTGTGGTTTCTACTGATCCACTCGGAGGACTAAGTCTCCTTCTTGGAAGGCTCGGCTCTTCACGCTTCTGGCATGGAATCGACGCAAGTCTTGCTGATAGATGGTCGATCGAATCAAGGCCATTTCTCTTTCTTCTTCTAGGAGGTCGACTGCGTCCTGCCGGGCTTGTTCTGCTTCATCTTTAGAGTAGAGCTCGACTCGGGGAGCGTTGTGAAGCAGGTCACTCGGTAAGACTGCCTCGGCTCCATAGACCAGAAAGAATGGGGTTCTTCCGGTCGATCGATTCGGGGTTGTTCTTAATCCCCAAAGGACTAATGGAAGCTCGTCGACCCATGCACCTGCTGCGTGCTTGAGATCGCGCATCAATCGGGGTTTCAGTCCTTTGAGAATCAGGTCGTTCGCCCTTTCTGCTTGCCCATTTGACTGGGGGTGAGCGACCGAAGCATAGTCGACTCGAGTGCCCTGAGAGGCGCAAAAGGCCCTGAATTTGTCGGAATCGAAGTTTGACCCGTTATCAGTGATGATGCTATGTGGAACTCCATATCTGAATATCAACTCTCTGGTGAAACTGATAGCGGTGCAAGCATCAAGATTCTTGATAGGCTTGGCTTCAATCCATTTGGTGAACTTGTCGACTGCTACCAGCACATGAGTGAAGCCGCTCCTGCCTGTTCTCAGTGGTCCAACCATGTCCAGCCCCCAAACAGCGAAGGGCCAGACAAGTGGAATGGTTTTCAGGGCTGACGAGGGCTTGTGCGGCATATTGGAGTAATACTGACATCCTTCACATTTGTCGACTATCTCTTTTGCCATCTCATTGGCTCTTGGCCAGTAGAACCCCGCTCGGTATGCTTTAGCCACAATGGTCCGAGAGGACGCATGATGACCACAGGTCCCCGAGTGGATATCGTTAAGGATCATCTGACCTTCTTCTGGTGTAATACACTTCTGGCCGACCCCAGTCGCGCTTTCTCTATATAACTGTCCCTTTATGACTATAAAGGCCTTGGATCGACGAACGATCTGTCGACCCTCTTCTTCGTCTTCTGGGAGTTCTTTCCTTAGGATGTACGCGATGTATGGTTCTGTCTAGACGGGAGTGATAATCAAGACTTGCATGATCAGGTCGACCACAATTGGAACTTCAACTTCAGTCGGATCCGTGGCGCTTTTTGGCTGCGGGGCCTCTTCAGTGAAGGGATCCTCCTGGACTGATGGTGTGTGGATGTGTTCCAAAAACACATTGCTGGGAATGGCTTCTCTTTTGGAACCTATTTTTGCCAGATCATCAGCTGCTTGATTTTTCAGTCGGGGTATGTGATGAAGCTCTAACCCCTCGAATTTCTTCTCCAGCTTTCTCACTACATTGCAATAACCAGTCATGGCTGGACTTCTGACGTCCCATTCCTTCATCACTTGATTGACCACCAAATCTGAGTCGCCATAGACCATGAGGCGACGGACGCCGAGTGAAATGGCCATGTGCAACCCATATAAAAGTGCTTCGTATTCTGCCTCGTTGTTAGAGGAATCAAAGTGGATTTGAAGAACATATCTGAGTTTATCTCCTCTAGGGGAGACCAACACCACTCCGGCGCCGGAACCATTTAGCATCTTGGAACCGTCAAAGAACATGGTCCAATGCTCCGAGTGAACCTGAGTCGGCAGTTGCTGTTCAATCCACTCGGCGACGAAATCCGCGATTGCCTGGGACTTGATAGCTTTCTTTGCCTCAAACTTGATATCTAGAGGAAGCAGTTCAATCGCCCATTTTGCCACTCGACCAGTTGCGTCCCTGTTATGCAAGATCTCTGACAACGGAGCGTCACTGACGACTGTAATGGAATGATCAGAGAAGTAGTGGGCAACTTCCTTTGTGGTCATATAAATCCCATATACGAGCTTCTGATAATGAGGATATCTTTGCTTTGATGGGGTCGAGACTTCATAAATATAATACACTGGACACTGAACTTTGAAGGTTTTCCCTTCTTCTTCCTGCTCGATCGTAAGTACCGTACTGACGACTTGTCCTGTGGCTGCAATGTAAAGCAGCAAAGGCTCCTTGTTGATTGGAGCAGCAAACACCGGCTGGGTGGAGAGCAGAGCTTTGAGCTCTGCGAACGCTGGGTCAGCTTCAAGAGTCCACTCGAACTTGTCAGACTTCTTCATCAATCGGTAAAGAGGCAATGCCTTTTCAACGAGACGAGATATGAATCGACTTAGGGCGGCCAAGCAACCAGTAAGCTTCTGAACATCGTGCACTCGCACAGGACTTTTCATTCGGAGTATAGTACCGACTTTTTCTGGATTGGCGTCGATTCCCCGTTCGGAAACGAGAAAACTGAGTAACTTTCCGCCAGGAACCCCGAATGTGCATTTTGATGGATTAAGCTTGATATCAAACCTTCTGAGGTTGGCAAAGGTTTCAGCAAGGTCAGTCAGCAGATCGGAACCCTTCCGTGACTTGACCACGATATCATCCATGTACGCCTCCACATTCCGACTGATTTGGGTGAGCAAACACTTCTGAATCATCCTCATGAATGTGGCTCCGACATTCTTGAGGCTGAATGGCATGGTAACATAACAGAAGCACCCGAATGGAGTGATGAAAGCTCTTTTGATCTCGTCAGGCCCATACAGACGGATCTGATGGTACCCGGAATAGGCGTCTAAAAAAGACAGTCGCTCACATCCCGCAGTCGAGTCGACTATCTGGTCGATGTGCGGGAGAGGAAAATGATCTTTCGGGCAAGCCCAATTGATATGTTTAAAGTCAATGCACATGCGAAGTGACTTGTCCTTCTTGGGGACCATGACAACATTGGCGAGCCACTCGGAGTGGTAGATTTCTTGGATGAACTCCGCCGCTAAGAGCCGAGCCACCTCTTCGCCAATGGCCTTTCTCTTCTGGACGGCGGACCGTCGGAGATGTTCCTTGACAGGTTTTACTTTTGAGTCGACTCTTAGGCGGTGCTCAGCCAGCTCCCTGGGAACACCCGGCATGTCAGAGGGCTTCCATGCGAAAATGTCCCAGTTCTCACGGAGGAACTGGATGAGCGCTTCTTCCTATTTGGAGTCGATTGTTGTCGATATGAGTTGGAGCAGTGCTGGGGTCGGTCGGGTGGATGTGAGCTGTCTTCGTATCACCAGTCGACTGAAAAGCTGACTCTGTAGCGGGCTTCTTGGCTCGCAACAAATCACTCAGGTCTGCAGTCTTCTGGTATTCCTGCAACTCCACCACTGCCATCTGAGCATCGGCGATCTTTGAACCTTTCTGAAAACATTCTTCCGCTTTCTTCCAATTGCCCGTAATAGTGATCACACCTTTGGGGCCAGGCATCTTCAATTTGAGATACACATAACACGGTCGGGCCATGAAGCGTGCATAAGCCGGCCTGCCCAAAATAGCGTGGTAGGCACTTTGGAAGTCTATAACTTCAAATGTCAACTTCTCTCTGCGGTAATTCTTGGAATCACCGAAAACCACATCAAGAGCAATCTGGCCGAGTGATTCAGCCTTCTTCCCAGGAATGACTCCATGGAAACTCATGTTGCTGGCACTGAGTCTGGACATCGGAATGCCCATACCTTTCAACGTCTCAGCATACAATATGTTCAAACCACTGCCACCATCCATCAAGACTTTGGTCAGTCGAGTGCCTTCAACCACTGGGTTGACCACCAAAGCTTGCCTCCCAGGGGTGGCAATATGCGTTGGGTGATCGGACTGGTCGAACGTGATGGCAGTCTGGGACCATTTCAAATAACTTGGTGTCGCCAGAGCAACCATATTCACCTCTCGGTTGATGACTTTCAGTCGACTTTTGCTCTCAACATCAGCAAAAATCATCAGGGTGGAATTGACTTGGGGGTATCCATCGTCGCTATCTTCCTTGTCCTCAACTTTGTCTGACTCCTTCTCTTTATCTTTGGGCTGCTTGCCCTGGAACTGCTGGATCAAGAGTCGACACTGTCGAGTGGTATGTTTTGGGTAAATAAAATTACCCTCTTCATCTTTCTTAGTGTGGACGAGGCACGGCAAATCCAACACATCATTTCCGTCTTCGTCTTTAACCTTTTGGGGTTCCAAGGTCCTTTAGGTTTCCCTTTAAACTTTCCTTGGGTTAAAGCCAAGGCTTCCCCGGGAGCCGCTGGCTCGGCTTTCCGCTACTGTTTCCGATTGGAATTTCCTCCGGTTTCTTGGGCGACTGACTTGAGCTTGCCACTCCTGAGTCGATCCTCATCTTCACCATTAGCGTACTTGGTGGCAATATCCATCATCCGATTCAGGGACATATCTCCGGTTCGACCGAATTTCAAATTCAGTTCTCTGTACTTGACGCCTTCCTTGAAGGAACAAACTGCTTGGTGGTCAGGCACATTCTCCATCGAGTGATGTAACGTGATCCACCTCTCGATGTAATCCCTCAAAGTTTCATTCGGCTTCTGCATGCAAGATCGCAGTTCCGTCAGCCCTGCCGGTCGCTTGCATGTGCCTTCAAACATGGTGACGAACACTCAGGAGAGATCTTCCCAAGTGTAAATGCTGCTAGGCGCTAACTGGTTCAGCCACGCTCTGGCCGAGCCCTCCAACATGAGAGGCAGGTGCTTCATGGCCACTTCATCATTGCCGCCGCCAATCTGGACAGCCACTCGGTAGTCCTCAAGCCAAGTATCGGGCTTGGACTCGCCAGTGAACTTACTGATTCTAGTCGCCAACCTGAAGTTGGGAGGAATCACAGCGGCCCTGATGGCTCTACTAAAGCACTCTAGCCCCGAAACATGTACTCTGCTGCTGGTAGGTGCATCTCTGTCGTGACCTTCTCGGTGAGCCCTGTTCCTGTCGACCAAACCTTGGACGAGAATGGATCTCGCATCAAAGCCTGGCCCTCTGGGGTCGACTGGAATCCTTCGCCCACCACTATGAGGGAGCCTGTCATCTTGCTGGCGAGGCACATACGACCCGCTCCTCAGGGGAGGCGTGGGCACTCGACGTCGACCATCACGATCGACTCGGTGATCATACTACTCATGGTTCCCATACTGGTCATGCCTGTCTCCACGTCCCTCACGCCTCGGGGGCGATCTCAGGCTGTGAGCCGACTGGACTGTGTCCGCGGCAACGGATCTGCTGTGAATCCTGTTCCACGACTGAGAAACAGCGGAATTCTGGTCTCCTGCTGCCCGGAGTAACGCTCTGATCTGCAGCAAGCCTCTGCCAGCCTCCGACTAGGAAGGCTAAATCGACTCCGCTATACGGGCCGCAGCTGCTAAATTCCGAATCAGAGTTCGATATACCTGCGGGGGCGGGAAGAGCTGACGCCGACTGGATTCGGGAACCCGTTGTCGCGCACGCTCGTCGAGTGCTCGCTGGAGGTTCTCCAGTCGAGTGCGCTCGGCCAAGTTTGCCAGGCGCGCGTCTTCCAAGGCGCGAGCCTCGGGGGTTTCTCCAACGATAGGAGTGTGCAGTGCATCCATGTTCCGGCGGCGAAGTTCTTCTCTTTGCAGCGACGTGAGAGGCTCGGGAAGATACTCCTCATGGGGACGCGACGGGTCACCTCCACCCATGCCTCCGTCGGTGCGGGGAAAATCAGGAGGACTGGGCGGTCCATCGACCATCAGAACCTCTGCCGCCAGATCGCTGCTGTCGTACTCGGATGCGGTCTCTGCGGAGCCAGTTGAACAGGCCGTAGAGGGATTCGTCGGGCTCGATCGCCGCGACTTGAGGGGTGGCCGACTGACGTGCCACCGCGTGTCTCACCCACCGCTGAAGTCTCGGCCGACCGGAGCGCTTGCGCCGGCGGGAGACGGGGAGGGAGGACAACACAGGAGCCGACCGGTAGGGGGTCGACGGTTGCCGCAGGAGAACGCCGCGGATGCACGCGCTAAAGTGCATTGCCCCGCGAACAGGGAGTGCGTCCACGTCGAGCGGAGCCTCCTGGAGCCAAGCAGAGTCGTCGACGATGAACGTGAGCGCACCGAGACGGATCTCGCGGCCCTCCACCAAAACTCCGCCGGAAACCATGATGATTCGGGTCGGAAAAGGTCGCAACTCCTCCAACAAACGCTAAAACACCTGCCCCAAGGTGGGCGCCAACTGTCGTGGTTCCAAGTCTGACATTAGTGTAGGGGGTAAGTATGGAGAGGCAAGATCTTAGCTGTGGAGAAGTTGTAAGAACGCAAGGTTTACAAGTTCAGGCCCTTCTCGGAGGAAGTAATAGCCCTACGTCTCGGAGCCCGGAGGCGGTCGACTGGATTATGAGAGTATGAATTACAGGGGTGCCCACCCTTTACACTGAGGAGGGGGTGGCTTATATAGAGTCCGCCAGACCCCTCCGACCCTCAGTTATGCAGGGTTTTAAGTACATTAAGGTCGGGCGTTACTGGTAACGCCCCTAATAAAGTGCTATGATGACCATAAAAGCTACTTAATTACCGACCGTTAGCGTGCGGAGTGACTTTAGGTCTCCTGGCCGTCGGGTGGTTGGATCTTGGTCGAGTGGTTGCTTCTTGGTCGAGTGTCTTCGAGTCCGTCAAGTGAAACACCGCCAAGTCGATTGAAATGTGATTTCTTCTGGAGGTGTCCTTGGGTAGGTCAGTTTGGACAGGTCCATCACCCTACCCTAGGTACATAGCTTCATCAAGCACTGACTAACAATTTTAGTAGGAGGGATCTAAGATTTATCATATCTATAGAGAGAATTTACCTTTACTACCTGTGTCGGGATATCGGGATCAGGAGGTTCTTCAGTAAATAAAGAATTGAGATCATATGTTTCTTCAACAGGCGGTATATTAAGACCATGTATTTCTTCAATAGGAGGTAAATTATTAACGTCTTCAGCTTTAATACATTTTTCTTTCATAGATTTCTTTCCCTCTTTCATATCTTCGGGACTGAGAAATAGAACACCTCTCTTCTTCGGAGTTGGTTTAGGAATAGGTTCAGTAATTGGAGCAGGAGCTGGCTCAGGAGGTGCCCAATTATTTTCATTTGTCAACATATTATTCAATAGAATTTCAGCTTCATCTGGTGTTCTTTCCCTGAAAAGAGAACCAGCACAACTATCTACGTAATCTCTGGAAGCATCGGTTAGTCCATTATAAAAGATATCAAGTATTTCAGGTTTCTTAAGAGGATGATCAGGCAAAGCATTAAGTAACTTGAGAAGCCTCCCCAAGCTTGTGTGAGTCTCTCTTCTTTAATTTGCACAAAGTTGTATATTTCCCTCAAAGCAGCTTGTTTCTTATGAGCAGGGAAATATTTAGCAGAGAAGTAATAAATCATATCCTGGGGACTACACACACAACCAGGATCAAGAGAATTAAACCATATCTTAGCATCACCCTTTAATGAGAACGGAAATATCTTGAGTATATAAAAGTAACGCGATCTCTCATCATTAGTGAATAGGGCAGCTATATCATTTAACTTAGTAAGATGTGCCACAACAGTTTCGGATTCATAGCCATAAAACGGATCAGATTCAACCAAAGTAATTATATCAGGATCAACAGAGAATTCATAATCATTATCAGGAACACATATAGGTGAAGTAGCAAAAGCAGGGTTGGGTTTCATTTTATCTCTAAGTGATTCTTTATTCCATTTAATTAATAACCTCTTAAGCTCATATCTATCTTTGCAAGCTAAAATAGCGGCAGAAGATTCCATATCAAAAAGATAGCCCTCAGGAATAACAGGCATATTTTCATCATCACTATCATCATCGTATTCAGATTCAATAATTTCTTTTTCTCTAGCCCTAGCAATTTGTTCATCAAGAAATTCACCAAGGGGCACAGTAGTATCAGGCATAGAAGCAGTTTCATCATAAGTATCACGCATAGCAGAAGTGGCATCCTTAATAACATGTGACATATCAGAACGAATAGCAGAAGCAGGTGTAGGTGTCACAAACTTACTCATAACAGAAGGTGAATCGAGTGCAGAGCTAGATGGCAGTTCCTTACCTACCCTCGTAGTTGAGGGATAGATCTTGGTTTTTGGATCTCTCAAGTTCTTCGTAGTGTCCAGCAGATATAAATCCCAAGTGACTCAAAGAATAGAGCTATGCTCCCCGGCAACGGCGCCTGAAATTAGTCTTGATAACCCACAAGTATAGGGGATCGCAACAGCTTTCGAGTGTAGAGTATTCAACCCAAATTTATTGATTCGACACAAGGGGAGCCAAAGAATATTCTCAAGTATTAGCAGCTGAGTTGTCAATTCAACCACACCTGGAAACTTAGTATCTGCAGCAAAGTGTTTAGTAGCAAAGTAATATGATAGGGGCGGTAGCGACAACAAAAGTAAAAACAGCAAAAGTAATGTTTTTGGTATTTTGTAGTAATTGTAACAGTAGCAGCGGAAAGTAAATAAGCGTAAACCAGTATAAGGAAAACTCGTAGGCACCGGATCAGTGATGGATAATTATGCCGGATGCGGTTCATCATGTAACAGTCATAACATAGGGTGACACAGAACTAGCTCCAATTCATCAAAGTAATGTAGGCATGTATTCTGTATATAGTCATACGTGCTCATGGAAAAGAACTTGCATGACATCTTTTGTCCTACCCTCCCGTGGTAGCGGGGCCCTATTGGAAACTAAGGGATATTAAGGCCTCCTTTTAATAGAGAACCGGAACAAAGCATTAGCACATAGTGAAAATACATGAACTCCTCTAAAAGTGCATTATATCGACTAGAGGGGGGTGAATAGGCGATTTTTATGTAAGTCTTCAAAACGTGGAAGTTATGAAGACAGACAGTAGAGATATGCCTATTACTATGCAGCGGAAGTTAGACTACACTAGGCAAGCCATGGTCAAGTGTCAACAGAGTGAAAGCACAGTGACAAATAGCTGTAGTGTAATAAGGAACGGGTAGGAAGATACTATGAAGCCAAACAGATCATACACTCATGTTGTGAAGACAAAAGATAGAACAGACAAGCAATGACTTCACAACGAGTGATCAGTAAGTAAAAGGAAGTGAAGATGAAACCAGTGACTCGTTGAAGACAATGATGTGTTGGACCAGTTCCAGTTGTTGTGACAACTGTACGTCTGGTTGGAGCGGCTAGGTATTTAAACCTTAGGACACACAGTCCCGGACACCCAATCCTGAACACGCAGCTCAAGACACCAAGCCCTCGCCGTATTCTCCTTGAGCTAAGGTCACATAGTCCTCGCCCAATCACTCTGGTAAGTCTTCAAGGTAGACTCCCAAACCTTCACAGACTTCGTTCACTGGCAATCCACAATGTCTCTTGGATGCTCTGAACGCGACGCCTAACCGTCTGGGGATGCACAGTCCTCAAGTGTAATAAGTCTTCAGATCACACAGACAAGAAGACTTAAGTGATGCCCAATGTTCTCTGGCTCTGGGTGGTTAGGGCTTTTCTCCTCGCTAGGAATTTTCTCTCAAAGGCTTCGAGGTGGGTTGCTCTCAAATGACAAAAGCCGTGCACTAAAATCTGAGCAGCCAACCGTTTATGGTTGTAGGGGGTGGGCTATTTATAGCCACTTGGCAACCCGACCTGATTTGTCCGAAATGACCCTGGGTCACTAAGGAACTGACACGTGTCTCAACGGTCAGATTTCAAACTCTCATGGCAACTTTACTTGGGCTACAAGCAAAGCTGACTTGTCCGGCTCTGGACAAGATTCGCTCTCATTGTCTTCACTCGAAGACATAGGTTTTTGGTTTAGGCATCACTTCAGTCATTCTGACTGGTTCTCCTGGACTCCACTTAACAGTACGGTGGTTCCTATGACTCAACACAAAAGAAAAAGAACTACGAAAGATCTAAGTCTTCGAGCTCCATAGGCTTCATAACGTGTCTTCTTTTGTCATAGTCTTCAATGTGAATATCTTCATATACCACCTTTGGCTTCAATGTCTTCATACATTTTTAGGGGTCATCTCTGGTAGTAAAACCGAATCAATGAGGGACTTCTACCTGTGTTATCCTGCAATTCTCACAAACACATTAGCCCCTCAACTAGGTTTGTCGTCAATACTCCAAAACCAACTAGGGGTGGCACTAGATGCACTTACAATCTCCCCCTTTTTGGTGATTGATGACAAACTAGTTGAAGTTTTCAACGGGGAATATAGTTTGTGAAATTGTAAAGGATAAGGAATTGTCTTCATAAGTTGCAAGGGCTCCCCCTGAAGATGTGCATATAAGTTAATTTGCTTTTGGAATGCAAATGCACATGGCAGGTTATACTTGTGGAGATCCACTTCAGCTTATGATGACAATCCACTATGCATGTGAAAGTATATGAAGATAATGACATGCATAATGGAAAATGGACGTCTACAGAATGAGATAAGTGCGGAATTTATCGTCGCACATGCGGAATTTATCTTCGCAAAACAGGGTGGCAAACAAGTAGCAGACGACCATCGAGTCTTAGTGTTACAACTCAAAGAACCAAATGAAGCAAAAACGAGAGTTGTAAGCACGAAGCAAAATATAGCAAAACATAAAGCACCTGCCCATATGGACCCGCTTGAAGACTATCAACCCATATGCTTCTCCCCCTTTTGTCAGTAAGGACCAAAAAGTTTGAATACATAGAGTGTCTACTCGTTCCCAGGAGCAGCAGGGTCGTTGGAGGTGTTTGGCGGTGCAGAAGAGCTTGGAGGTGCTGAAGCAGGTGGCGATGAGGTAGCATCATCTTCTTCATCAATGATTCTGGCAGTGACTGTGGCAGCAGATGAAGAAAACTCAGAGTCTTCAAGTGATGGTGTGCTTCGCATCACAGCCCTTCTAGGAGGTGTGGTGTCAAACTTGAATCGCTCAGTGAAGCCATCCTCTTCAAGTTCAGCTTCAGTACACATCATTGATAGCCCTTTCCATGTACGACGACAGGTTTCATGAGTAACGAAAGCATTCTTGGTGGCAAGATTTCGAAGACGATTAACATCCACCAAGAGGCTTTTCATCTGACGCTTTAGCCAGTCATGATGCCTATCTTGTTTTTGATGAAGGGCCACAAGAAGCTCTCGGTCAGTGAGAACATGAGCGCGCTTCTTGGGTCTTGAAGCAGTTGCACTGTCAGTGGCTTCAGTTGAAGCAGGGTGTGGCGCACGTGTAGTGCCAGCCAAAGGATACACCCTAGAGATGGCTTCAACACCTTCATCGTTCTGAGTGAAGCTCTGGTGTTCTGCATTCTGAAGACTCAAAGGTTGCTTGGCAGGCTCAGGATATATAGCTTCAGCAGAGGTATCCACATCTGGCAAGAATATCCGATGGTTGTGGGCTGAGGGCTGATATGAGATCGCAGAGTGAAGCTTGATCAGTCTCATTACCCAAGGAGCATAGAACTTTAAACCAAACAGATCTGAGCCTGATGCAGCTAGTTGGCGTATGAAGAAATCCTGTGTGTTGAAGCATTTGCCATGAAGGATACAGAATATCAGAGTCTTCATTGCACCCTTGATCTTGGCATTTGGAGAGTGCCCTTTAATAGGCCAGAGAGTCCGCCGGATAATGTGATAGATGGTTCTGGGCAGGTACTCAAAGTCTTCAACAAAGAACTCTGTTGGATAAGGAGCATCGTGGGGCAATGGCTTCATCATGGAGAGCATCTGACTCATATTTGGTTCAGGCCTCTGGAATATGCTCTCAAGATCTTCAGTGTGTAGTGGACAGCCTTCCTCGAAGAGTTCGCCAGGAGTGGGCAGGCCGGTGAGCTCAATGATATCGAATGCATTGGCTTCGTGATGGACATTGCCGGTCATCCACTCCAGGGCCCAAGTCTTCGGATCTCTATTGTATCCTTTGATGTGTAGGGTGGCATAGAATTGCAACAAAAGCTCTTCATTCCAGTGCTCTTCATCAGTTACAAACTGCAGCAGACCCACTTGCTTGAAGCAATCCAATGCTTCCTCTAAACAGGGCAGACCAGCAATGGCTTCAACATCAAGGCGCTTGTGCGGGAAGATGCGACCTTGGTTGTATAGGATGCATGAATAGTAGCTGCGCTGAGGATAGCTCCAGAACCTATCTGATGAAATCCTTTCCCTTGAATAGGGGTTCTTGGAGTTGTTGAAGAACGTATTATCTGCCTTGAAGCTATTGATGTTAAAGGACCCAGGTGCTGATGCAGGACCTGGGAACCTCGGCAGCCTTGGGACTGGCTTCTGGACATGAGGCCTGTGCTCAACATGGTAATCAAATTGAGGACCTGCAGCAGACTCAGGAACAGAAGTGTCTGGATCAGTAGCTTCGCTGTCTTCTAAAGCGTTTGATGGGGAGGGCTCCACATTGGCTTCAGTGTTGGTTGTGGCAGCCTCAATATTTTCAGCCTCCGCTTGACTAGCTGGAGGGTCGGTCACAAGCACGTTCTCCTGGAGAACTGCTTCTTGGTGGAGCATAGGAGTGAGCTCTTGTGGTGCTTCTTCTGCGGCTGATGCAGCCAGAATGTCTTCAGCATAGACTTGAGGCCTTGGACCTTTGCGAAGCCTGCGGAATGTAGACGACGCCTGTGGGGTTGGAGTGGGCTGGCCCTCATTGTCTTCTTCCTCTTGAGGGCGATCCGCCATGACGCATCTTGTGCAATTGGCGTCAGAGGACGACCAATGCTGATGAGTTCGCTGTGTTCATACTGAGGAAGGGCTGCATCATCTTGTACATTGTCCTGATGACCAATGTCTTCAGCAGCGATGGGTTCGGCTGCTGGTATGTCTTCAGCTTCAGGAGCCTCTGTGGAAGCAGGCTCATGAACTGTCAGTTGTCGTTCTGCGTTGGGGTGAACCACAGAAATAGGTTCAACTATCAAGGGCTCTGTGGGAGCAGCCCGAGATTTCTTGATCTTTCGCTTCTTCTTGCTGGGGGCAGTAGGAGAGGCTTCAGAGCTTTTCCTTTTCCTGGCTTCAGCCTCAGCAGTTCTTGTCTTCTTGAGCTCTGAAGCTGTTGACCGGCTCTTTGGCTTCGAGCCAGTCGTTGCAGTTGGGAAGACAATTGGAACTGCTTCTTGCTTTGGTGCCTCTGGTTCAGCCATAGCAGGCTTCTTCTTCTTCTTCGCGGCCATCTTGGGGTCGATGCCAGGACGCCCAAGTGCCTTGCGCTTCTCAGCCTCATTGTAGGCCTGCACACATCTTTCAGCCAGAGACTTCATCCGCTCACGTGAACCCTGAGCTTCTGCACGCTTCTTCAAAAAAAATTCCTTTAGCTCATGCAACATGGTCTTGAAGCTCTTCACTTCTTGCACACTGAGCTTGGCCATATTCTTCTTGAACTGAGCCTTTTCATGATCAATTTTCTGCTTCAGTTCAACAATGCGCTGGGCAATTGCAAGTTCTGAAGCAATAGCGCCTTGGAAGGCGACGCTGAGGCCAACAGGCAGCTGAAAATCTTTGAAGATGATGTTTGGTGTGGCAAACCATTCGTCGATGAAGTTGTGGATGATGGCGACATCAAAGAGAGGCAAATTGTTGAAGATTCAGCTTCTTCTTTGCTCTTGATGAGCTGCTCGAGAGCGTCATCTCCAAGATCTTCATCACTTGACAGATCAATGGCTTCGCTGCGCAGAATGTCAGCAGCTGTGAGCTCTTTGCCGGTGTGTGGCTGAGGCATCTTGGCCTTCTGGGGCTTGAAGACGCGGGATACGTCTTCAGACTGCACACTGTCTTCAGGAGGTGCAGTTGCCAATGGCTTCGCCCTTGAGATTTTTGGTGAAGGGGCCTGCTTTGAAGCCTTTGGCTTCTTCGACTGCTTTGGCTTCGGTACAGCAGGAGCTTCATCAGACTCAGAGTCAGCTGGAGGGTCATTCACGGCAGTCCCTTGGACTAAGATGCGGGTGATGAGGCCCTCAAGGTTGGCATACGGACCGATGATATTGGGTTCTGCGTCGCGTGTGCCATCTGCCCTTGGTGCGGAGGGACCAGGGTTGAAGTCTAACCCAAATTTCTTCTTGTTCTGCTTCGCTGATTGTTGGGCAAACTGGAAGTTGCACTTGAACATATTGTCATCACAACACCAGAGTAGTGACGACGGATGTGCATCATCAGGCTGTGGCCCACGAACCATGCATGGATAGAAGCTTTGGGCAATAGCTTCATCTCTGGACCTGGGTACAAGGTTCTTGTATAAGATGTCTCCCCACGGTCTTTTGATGGCACTTTTCTTAGCATACTCTTGGGTTGTGAAGCGGTATTTGAACCATTGTTCTGCCCAATAGCGTCGAATCCATTGGATTCGGGTCTTGCGCTGCCCATAATTCTCTTCAGGATCTGTTTTATACATTTCTGCCAGGTCTTCAGGCAGATCTTTGGAAGTTCCTCCACGTCGCTGTCTGCCCCCCTTCCTTGCTGCTGCTTCTGAAGCCATAAACTTTAACTTGAAAGGCTTCAAAACTTTCAAAGGCTTCAAAGGCTTTCTTTTGCTGGACCAACAGGAACTGGCTTCAGGAGAATTTATGTGATGCTGTAGGAATTCTGCAAATGAATGCAGACTATGAGAACCGAAGGATTCTCCCACGGACATGTACTTGTGACAGCATTAAGATGCGAGGGAAGGGGAAGAGGTCATATGCATTCTCAGAAGGTTTTGAAGATTAATCAGTTTAGAAGACATTGACCTCATCGTGCGAAGACATTCACTCATCGATAAGAAGTTGGTTCCAGATTTGTACGAACCCACAGATCAGTACAAGTGAGGAATCTAACTACTTCATGAAGCACAAGTGAATATACTAGGCATGTTATGAGATGCAGATTGAGATATCTAACTTGTGTGAAGAGAAACTTCTTATGGTAGAAAGTGACAGAACCATGAGATCAAATGGGGCTGTAAAAAGAAGTTTTATTTACCACACTTGGAACTGCTAGACGGAGTGGGAGATGATGCCGAGCAGTTCAATCCTCCGTGCCCTAACTTGGCGACGGAAGACACCTACGGCGACGGCGGAGAGGACGATGTCCGCGATCGGCGTGAAGACGGCGTCGGAAAGGTTGCGGCAGCGAAGCGCTTCGTTGCCGGCGTCGTCGAGAGCTAGCGGTGGCGCTAGGGTTCGTGCGAGGGTGGAAGAAGGAGATAATGACCGCGGTAAGTGTGAATTTATAGGCGCAGGGGCGGCACTGTGCTATTACACAGGTGCCCCTGGCGATTCGCATCTGAGGAACGCGTGGCCAGTTTGCGGAAGTTTGGGGTTTGTTCCACGTCCCATGCACGCCTGGATTGTCGGGCGGTCGTTCCTGCTTCTATGCATTTTATGTGGAGGAATGAGCATTGAAAACGGACTTTATGGTTGTCTCTATATCTTCTGCTGACAAGGACGCAGTGAAGACATTCGACAGTTTCAATAGAATGCATATGACTTAGAGAGATAGAGTTTGAGATAGAAAGCATAGAGAAGTTTGGGGTCCGATCACATTCACTTAGTTGAAAAAGATTCAACACGAAGACATAGCTATAAGTGAATGTTGTAGAGGATAGAACACTAGCATATATGTATATATATCTGTAGTCAACATAGTGAAGATAATCATGAAAATATGTTGAGTTCGAAGCCAAATCAAATGTGAAGACATTGCAAGGTAACGCCATGAGTGAAACACTTCAAAATGGAACGTTTGGTGGTGGCGTTACCCACCGTATAGGAAGTATTAGACCCAGACACGGCGCGCAATTATCGTAGCGCT
Source organism: Triticum dicoccoides (assembly GCF_002162155.2). Classification (NCBI taxonomy): domain Eukaryota; kingdom Viridiplantae; phylum Streptophyta; class Magnoliopsida; order Poales; family Poaceae; genus Triticum; species Triticum dicoccoides. The sequence continues at coordinate 214,032,779 of NC_041384.1, read as the reverse complement.
CCGAAGTCAAATTCCACATTAATGTATTCACACTTAGAATGTATGTCTTCATTGATTGAAGATATACTTTACTTTGTGCGTTGCACATCTAAGTCATCATATGCATAAGTGTTAGGATGTGTGCCTGATCACAGGACATTTGAGGATTCCAGGATATTTAGCTCACACCGTAACTTGCAAAACCTCTTCTCATCCAAGGGCTTGGTGAAGATATCTGCCAATTGCTCTTCAGTGTTGACGTGTATGATATCAATGTCTTCCTTCACAACATGATCTCTGAGAAAGTGATGATGAATTTCAATGTGCTTTGTCTTCGAGTGCTGAACTGGGTTGTTGGCAATCTTGATGGCGCTTTCGTTGTCGCAGTAAAGTGGCACTTGCTTCAGATGAATTCCATAGTCCTTGAGTGTTTGCTTCATCCACAGAAGCTGAGCGCAGCAAGATCCAGCAGCAATGTATTCAGATTCAGCAGTGGAGAGAGATACACATTTCTGCTTCTTTGAAGACCAACATACAAGTGATCGTCCCAGAAAGTGACATGTGCCTGATGTAGACTTGCGATCAACTTTGTCACCAGCATAATCAGCATCCGAGAATCCAACCAAATCAAACTCTGAGCCCTTTGGATACCATAATCCTAGAGTTGGGGTGTGATCCAAATATCGAAGAATTCGCTTCACAGCTAAGTGATGCGACTCCTTTGGTGCCACTTGAAATCGAGCACACATGCAAACACTAAGCATAATATCTGGCCTACATGCACATAAATAAAGCAAAGAACCAATCATGGAGTGGTATACCTTTTGATCGAACTCTTTACCATTGTCGTCAGGACCCAGATGATGTTTGGCTGGCATTGGTGTTGTGAAGCCTTTGCAGTCTTGCATACCGAACTTCTTCAGGCAATCTTTGAGATATTTCTCTTGAGATATGAAGATGCCATTGTGTTGTTGTCGTATTTGAAGACCAAGGAAGAACTTCAGCTCCCCCATCATGGACATCTGATATTGCTCTTGCATCATATATCCAAACTCTTCACTGTACTTCTGATTGGTGCAGCCGAAGATAATGTCATCCACATATATTTGACACACAAACAGTTCACCATCATATGTCTTTGTGAAAAGAGTGGGATCTAGGGAACCAGGTATGAAGCCTTTGCTCTTCAGGAAGTATTTGAGTGTGTCATACCAGGCCCTAGGGGCTTGTTTGAGGCCATACAGTGCCTTGTTGAGCTTGTATACCATGTCAGGATGTTTTGGATTTTCAAAGCCAGGCAGTTGTGCAACATACACTTCTTCTTCAATCTTGCCATTGAGAAAGGCACTCTTCACATCCATTTGATATAGAAGAATGTTATGAGGATTTGCATAGGTCAGCAGTATGTGTATGGCTTCAAGCCTAGCCACAGGAGCAAATGTTTCATCGAAGTCAATGCCTTCCACTTGAGTATATCCTTGAGCAACGAGACGAGCTTTGTTTCTGACAACTTGACCATGCTCATCTTGCTTGTTGCGGTATATCCATTTGGTGCCTATTATGTTGTGCTTCCGTGGACCAGGACGCTTGACCAGTTCCCATACATTATTCAGCTCAAACTGTTGAAGCTCTTCTTGCATAGCTTGAATCCATTCAGGTTCCATGAAGGCTTCTTCAACTTTCTTGGGTTCTGATATTGATACGAATGCGAAGTGCCCACAAAAATTTGCTAGCTAAGTTGCCCTTGAACGAGTGAGTGGACCAGGTGCATTGATGCTATCAATTATTCTTTCAATCTGCACTTCATTGGCAACACGAGGATGTACAGGGCGAAGACTTTGCTCTTGCTGATCTGTGTTGTTGTTGGGAGGAATGTCTTCAGGCTGAGCATTGTCTTCATGTTGATCAGGTGCTGAGATGATAAGTTCTTCTTCAGGATGAGCTTCTGAAGGTATAATCTCTCTAGTTCCCATTAGCTTGATTGATTCACTAGCTGGAATTTCATCTAGCACATTTGGCAGTTGCTCTCTTTGTGAACCATTTGTCTCATCGAACCGCACATCCACTGTTTCAACCACTTTGTAATGAAAGAGATTGAAGACTCTGTAGGAGTGCGAATCCTTTCCATATCCAAGCATAAAACCCTCATGTGCTTTTGGTGCAAACTTTGAGGTGTGGTGTGGGTCTTTGATCCAGCACTTTGCGCCAAATACTCTGAAGTAACTGACATTTGGCTTCTTGCCAGTTAGGAGTTCATAAGATGTCTTGTTCAGAAGCTTGTGCAGATAAACACGATTGATTGTATGGCATGTAGTGTCAATGGCTTTAGTCCAGAATTTTCTTGGAGTCTTGTATTCATCTAGCATCGTTCTGGCCATCTCAATGAGTGTTCTATTCTTGCGTTCGACGACGCCATTCTGCTGTGGCGTGTACGGAGCTGAGAATTCATGTGAGATGCCCAAGGTATCAAGATATGTATCAAGGCCAGTGTTCTTGAATTCAGTGCCATTTTCACTTCTGATGTGCTTTATCTTGGCGCCAAAATTGTTCATAGCATGATTGGCGAAGCGTCTGAAGACATCCTGCACTTCGGTCTTGTAAAGGATTATGTGTACCCAAGTATATCTAGAGTAATCATCAACAATGACGAAGCCATAGAGGCAAGCAGTAGTAGTAAAGGTTGAGTAGTGAGTGGGACCGAAAAGATCCATGTGGAGCAGTTCGAAGGGTTGAGTAGTGGTCATGATTGTCTTCGAGGGATGTTTTGCCCTCGTCATCTTCCATGCTTCACAGGCACCGCATAAGTGATCTTTCTTGAACTTGACGCCCTCGATGCCTATGACATGCTTCTTCTTCGCAAGGGTGTGGAGGTTCCTCATGCCAGCATGCCCAAGCCTCCGATGCCAAAGCCAGCATTCTGAAGCTTTTGCAAGAAGACATACTGCAAGTTGTGGCCCTGCTGAGAAATCTACCACATACAAATCATCTTTCCGATACCCTTCAAACACTAGAGACTTGTCAGATTCCATTAGTACCAGGCAACGATATTTTCCAAATATTACGACCATGTTCAAATTGCAAAGCATTGAGACAGACATTAAGTTGAAACCAAGGGATTCAACAAGCATGACTTTATCCATGTGTTGATCCTTTGAGATTGCAACTCTACCTAGACCCAATACCTTACTTTTACCAGTGTCAGCAAATGTGATGTGGCTCTTGTCATATGGACGTAAGGTTGACTCCATAAGAAGGCTTCTTTTGTCAGTCATGTGATTTGTACACCCACTGTCAATAATCCATTCTGAAGACTTTGAAGACGCTGGTGTCGTACCCTACAGTGCAGTTAGGGGGATAGGCTTCACGAAAAGAATTGTGAAGCAAAAACATTTGACGAACCAGTGGGTTATGAAAACTTAGATCCAGATTAGGACTAATAGGGAGAGTAGCATGCGATTCAGGAACGAAGTACATAATGATGCCATTCGGGCATTTTATCTTGCGCCCTACAAGATTTTTAAGGTCCCCAGCAATAGCGTCAGAAGATTTTGGTTTTCTGCTGGAGACCTTTTCCTGCAAAAGAGAGTTAAGCCTTCTTAACCACCCACATCTTCAAGGGTGGCTTAGAAGCAATAAGTCTAAGTGCAGCATCTGAAAATTTTGGCTTTGAAGCCTTAGCAAACAGTCTTGCAGGTGGACAATAGTACTCATAAGAATAAGCAGAATAATTTTTGGTCATATGAACATGACGGTTTGATGAACCGCTCTCATATTCATATGCCTGAGTATGGTTTCCCTGCAAAACATTTGCATTAGTGTGACTCAGGTGAGTCCTCTGTTTGTATGAAGCCTTTGAACCGTATGAAGCCTTTGGTCTGAGGTTTGTCTTCTTCAAGTGAGGTGTCATGAAGACATTCACAGGAAGATTTTCCAGACACTTTTTCGAAACCCAAATCTTCTTCATAGTTGGTCCATTCCTGCAGTTAGTACCAATGTACCTGGCAAACACTTCACCATTCTGATTCTTAAACAGTTTATAGTTTGCATCAAAGGATTCATCAATGATAATGGGGTTAGCACAAGTGAAGCCAGATAAATTGGATGGATCTGCAGAAGGTTCCTTTGCAGCAACCCATGTGGTTTTGGGGTACTTCTCAGGTTTCCAGTAAGAGCCATCTGCATTTATTTTCCTTACGGACCCAACACCCTCTTTCCTAGGGTTTCGGTTCAGAATCTGCTTCTTGAGGACATCACATAATGTCTGATGTCCTTTAAGACTTTTGTACATCCCTGTTTCAAGCAATGTCTTCAACCTAGCATTCTCATCAGCAATAGCAGTGGTATCCTCAGCAGAGGGGTTAGTTACCACATCAACAGTTGAAGATATTGCAACAGCAGTAGCAGTGGAACATTCAGCAACAGAAGTGGCATTATCACGCTCAATGCATTTAAGACATGGTGGTTCAAATCCTTCCTGAGCGGAACTGATCTGTTCGGCGCGAAGTGACTCGTTTTCCTTTTGAAGATCTTCATGAGCCGCCCTCAATTTCTCAAGTTCTTGCTTCCTTTGAAGATAATCATAGGAAAGCTTTTCATGAGTTGTTGAGAGAGTATCAAGACGATCTTCAAGTTCCTGATACTTAACGTGAAGATTTTTTATGTCTTCAATTAAGGATTCAGATCGAGTCATTTCAGCACCCAACAGATCATCGCTTCTGTCTAAAAGTTTTTGAATATGTTCCATAGCTTTCTGTTGTTCAGTTGCAATTTTAGCAAGTGTTTTGTAGCTGAGTTTTGAATCACAGTCAGAGTCATCGTCACTAGATGTTTGATAGTGAGTAGTGCGTGTGTTTACCTTGGCACCGCGTGCCATGAAGCAGTAGGTAGGAGTGGAGTCGTTCTTGTCATTTGCATCAGTGTCGGTGATGAAGTCATTGTCTTCAGTGTTGAAGATGGACTTGGCGATGTATGCTGTAGCCAGACTCGCAATGCCAGAATCAGACTCCTCCTCAGACTCCACCTCTGCCTCCTCAGAAGCGGACTCCTCCTCTGAATCCATTTCCTTGCCAACAAACGCACGTGCCTTGCCAGATGAGCTCTTCTTGTGTGATGAAGACTTTGAGGAAGACTTGGAAGAAGACTTTGAGTATTTCTTCTTCTTGTCGTCAGAATCATATTCCTTGCTCTTATTCTTCCTTCTGTTCTCATTGTCCCACTGTGGACACTCAGAGATGAAGTGTCCAGTTTTCTTGCACTTGTGGCATGTTTTCTTCTTGTAGTCATGAGCAGAAGCTTCATCATTCCTTGAGCTTGATCGTGAAGACTTTCTGAAGCCTTTCTTCTTGGTGAATTTTTGGAACTTCTTCACCAGCATTGCAAGTTCCCTTCCAATGTCTTCAGGATCATCAGAACTGCTGTCAGATTCTTCTTCAGATGAGGAAACAGCTTTTGCCTTCAAGGCACGAGTTCGCCCATAGTTTGGACCGTAGATATCTCTTTTCTCAGAAAGCTGAAACTCATGTGTGTTGAGCCTCTCAAGTATGTCAGATGGATCGAGTGTCTTGAAATCAGGACGTTCTTGATCATCAGGGCTAGGATGTCAAACGAACTATCAAGTGATCTCAGCAGCGTCTTAACGACTTCATGTTTGGTGATCTCAGTAGCGCCGAGGGCTTGCAGCTCATTTGTGATGTCAGTGAGTCTGTCAAATGTGTGCTGGACATTCTCATTGTCATTTCGCTTGAAGCGGTTGAAGAGATTGCGAAGGACACTGATTCTTTGATCTCTCTGGGTTGAGATGCCTTCATTGACCTTGGAGAGCCAGTCCCAGGCCAGCTTGGATGTCTTCAAGGCACTCACACGGCCATACCGTCCTTTGGTCAGATGACCGCAGATGATATTCTTGGCAGTAGAGTCCAGTTGAGTGAACTTCTTGACATCAGCAGCAGTGACACCTTCTCCAGCCTTGGGAACGCCGTTCTCGACGACATACCATAGGTCGACGTCAATGGCTTCAAGATGCATGCGCATCTTATTCTTCCAGTAGGGATATTCAGTTCCATCGAAGACGGGGCACGCAGCGGAGACTTTGATTATCCCTGCAGTCGACATTGCTAAAACTCCAGGTGGTTAAACCGAATCACACAGAACAAGGGAGCACCTTGCTCTGATACCAATTGAAAGTGCGTTATATCGACTAGAGGGGGGGTGAATAGGCGATTTTTATGAAAGTCTTCAAAACGTGGAAGTTATGAAGACAGACAGTAGAGATATACCTATTACTATGCAGCGGAAGTTAGACTACACTAGGCAAGCCATGGTCAAGTGTCAACAGAGTGAAAGCACAGTGACAAATAGCTGTAGTGTAATAAGGATCAGGTAGGAAGATACTATGAAGCCAAACAGATCATACACTCACGTTGTGAAGACAAAAGATAGAACAGACAAGCAATGACTTCACAACGAGTGATCAGTAAGTAAAAGGAAGTGAAGATGAAACCAGTGACTCGTTGAAGACAATGATGTGTTGGACCAGTTCCAGTTGTTGTGACAACTGTACGTCTGGTTGGAGCGGCTAGGTATTTAAACCTTAGGACACACAGTCCCGGACACCCAGTCCTGAACACGCAGCTCAGGACACCAAGTCCTCACCGTATTCTCCTTGAGCTAAGGTCACATAGTCCTCGCCCAATCACTCTGGTAAGTCTTCAAGGTAGACTCCCAAACCTTCACAGACTTCATTCACTGGCAATCCACAATGTCTCTTGGATGCTCTGAACGCGACGCCTAACCGTCTGGGGATGCACAGTCCTCAAGTGTAATAAGTCTTCAGATCACACAGGCAAGAAGACTTAAGTGATGCCCAATGTTCTCTGGCTCTGGGTGGTTAGGGATTTTCTCCTCGCTAGGAATTTTCTCTCAAAGGCTTCGAGGTGGGTTGCTCTCAAACGACAAAAGCCGTGCACTGAAATCTGAGCAGCCAACCGTTTATGGTTGTAGGGGGTGGGCTATTTATAGCCACTTGGCAACCCGACCTGATTTGTCCGAAATGACCCTGGGTCACTAAGGAACTGACACGTGTCTCAACGGTCAGATTTCAAACTCTCATGGCAACTTTACTTGGGCTACAAGCAAAGCTGACTTGTCCGGCTCTGGACAAGATTCGCTCTCATTGTCTTCACTCGAAGACATAGGTTTTTGGTTTAGGCATCACTTCAGTCATTCTGACTGGTTCTCCTAGACCCCATTAACAGTACGGTGGTTCCTATGACTCAACACAAAAGAAAAAGAAATACGAAAGATCTAAGTCTTCGAGCTCCATAGGCTTCATAATGTGTCTTCTTTTGTCATAGTCTTCAATGTGAATAACTTCATATACCACCTTCGGCTTCAATGTCTTCATACATTTTTAGGGGTCATCTTTGGTAGTAAAACCGAATCAATGAGGGACTTCTACCTGTGTTATCCTGCAATTCTCACAAACACATTAGTCCCTCAACTAGGTTTGTCGTCAATACTCCAAAACCAACTAGGGGTGGCATTAGATGCACTTACATCCTCAAACTATGGTCATCACCGGGAGTGGTCCCGATTATTGTCACTTCGGGATTGCCGGATCATAACACATAGTAGGTGACTATAGACTTGCAAGATAGGATCAAGAACTCACATATATTCATGAAAACATAATAGGTTCAGATCTGAAATCATGGCACTCGGGCCCTAGTGACAAGCATTAAGCATAGCAAAGTCATAGCAACATCAATCTCAGAACATAATGGATACTAGGGATCAAACCCTAACAAAACTAACTCGATTACATGATAAATCTCATCCAACCCATCATCGTCCAGCAAGCCTACGATGGAATTACTCACGCACGGCGGTGAGCATCATGAAATTGGTGGTGGAGGATGGTTGATGATGACGACGGCGACGAATCCCCCTCTTCGGAGCCCCGAACGGACTCCAGATCAGCCCTCCCGAGAGGTTTTAGGGCTTGGCGGCGGCTCCGTATCGTAAAACGCGATGATTTCTTCTCTCTGATTTTTTTCTCTCCGAAAGCAAATATATAGAGTTGGAGTTGGCGTCGGAGGGTTTCCAGGGGGCCCACGAGGTAGGGGGCGTGCCCTAGGGGGGCGCCCCCCACCCTCGTGAGAAGGGTGTGGGCCCCTGGTCTTCATCTTTGGCGAGGATTTTTTATTGTTTTTTCTAAGATGTTCCGTGGAGTTTCAGGTCATTCCAAGAATATTTGTTTTCTGCACATAAAACAACACCATGGCGATTCTGCTGAATACAGCGTCAGTCCGGGTTAGTTCCATTCAAATCATACAAGTTAGAGTCCAAAACAAGGGCAAAAGTGTTTTGGAAAGTAGATACGACGGAGACGTATAATCAGTCTGCACCTGAGCTTCATTATCCTCTATTTTTTCCAATATTATTTGATCTATATTTACTCTTTGCAAAATGTAGAATAATGGCAACGCTTATAAAGAATTTTCTTTGGGGAATTTATTGAATTATCCTTCCATCAACATGGAGAAGGGCTTTGTCCAGCCCGTGTTAACATGTAATGTAAGTTCATCCTTCTCAAGCCTTCAAACTTTGTTCTAGTATGGATTTGGATAGGCATCATTTCCTCCACTGCTGTTTACATCTGATTGGATGTTTGCAACAACTACTAGTTTTAAATTGTAGTTGTAAAAACATGTTCCTTATGCAGAACAGATCCATTTATTTGCTTATATAATTGTGAAACCTGTTACGTGTCTCCTTGTTTCTCTTTCAGAGTCGTATCTTTATGCCAGGCAGAACTTTAGGAAATATAGTGAGCCAAACCATCTTGAGGACAGCGAGATGACCCCAAGGTCATGTCTTGATGAAGACAATGAGTTGAAGCTACTCACCAGCAGGTGTGAGACAACCTCTGTGCGGTCACTGCCTCCATCAGTTCAACTTCTTCAGTCTCAACTTAAAGCGGAAAGGCTTGCTTCAGCTCCGACTTGAAGCCAAAGATGTAATGAAGATGTCAGGGGACTGCCTTGCACACTATGGCGACATATAGCTAGCGATGAAGCATCTATCGTTGACACAACTGAGGTCTCATCAGTTTGTTCGGCTGCTTGCGGGGCCCGACCTTGCCAGGTCTATTGCCTTCTGAAGTGCTCTCGGTTTTGTATATTCTTTTGTCGGCGCGTTTATATGCACTGGTGGCGACCTTTGATGCCCAATGTATGTAATCCACGGTCATGTTGCGCTTTATTATCACCGGTAGCGAACTTTGATTCCCAATGGATGTAATATGTCGTAATTTCTTTATTGTATAGTCTAGGTTTATTCTTTGGTTGGTATGCTATAATTTAGGCCGGAAGGTTCAGTGGATCTCAATGTTGTCGGTCTTCAGGCCGGCCCATTACTCATATGGGCCAAAACATGGGCCTACAATCATCTTGGTCCATTAGCAGGTCTAAACCTATAGTAGTTTCCCGCCTTTAACAGTTCATGGGCTACATATTTATTGTAGTGACACCGGGCCTCCTACGGGCCATAGAAACAATGGGCCTTCTACGGGCCGTATCATCAATGGGCCTTATACGGGCCGTATGATCGATTGGCCAAACATGGGCCAAAAACAGACCGCATTTTGGTCGTAGATGGGCTAGAGTTGGAGTCGTCCATTCATGGGTCGACCATAACGGGTCGTCGTTAATAGGCCGTATTTGATGACGCTATGAAAACGGCCCAACGTATTAACGGGCCACAAACGGGCCGACTGTAACCACGGGCTGAATTTGGCCCACAAGCAGAAAATGGCAGTAACGGGCCGTAAGTAACCGAATGCTGGAAATGAGCCCAAGAATAAATGGGCCCTGAGAAGGCCGAAAGATAACATGGGCTGCAAATGGCCCAATGGATTAATGGGCTGTTAATGGGTATAAAGTGATACACTGTTCATTATGGGCCAGTTTCACCACGGGCTGTTAATGGGCCAAGAGTTGCAAAGGGCCTCATATGGGCCGAAAGACGTCATGGGCCATACATGGGCTAGAACTTAAAATGGGCTGAAATCATATTGGATGGCCTAGATGGCGCTACTGGGCCTAATTCGGATAGGTCGTAACGGGCCCTGGGTTAGCGGGTTGTAAATGGGCTATATGCGAATAGGTCGTTAACAGGCTTTTTATGGGTCGGCCCGCCACCTTTTGACCAAGTCAAACGGGCCGGCCTTTTCACAGGAATGGGCCTCTGTTCGGTCGTGCCACATGTCTTCGTATCATAGGCGCCTTTGGTCCAATGAGTGGATGACATATGTCCCAACGGTGAGCCGACACGTGTTTCCTCCAGCCAATGATGATTTTACACGTGGAAAATCGCCATTGGTCGGGGCTGTTAGTGGGTTATCGGATCCAAAACCGGACCCAATAGCTTAATGGCGTTCCGTTACGGTGGATGCCACATGTCAGTCACCCTTGACGAAAGCACTTCTGTGACGCGCGATTTATCGTCATGGAAGTGGACACTTTTGTGATGATAATTTTGGTAATGTCATGGAACACTTCTACGATAGCACAGATATGACTATCTTGATTCTGTCGTAAAATCGTCATGGATGTACATGCATGACAAAAAACGCGACCTACTGTGACAAACACGTATCATCACGAAAGTGTATTTTTTGTAGTGTTATGACAACTAGAACCAGTTACTTAATAAAATACACCCTTTCAAATGCCAGATACAACCCAGTGATCGCTCTCTCACATGGCGACGAGGGGAGAATCGCCGGGTAGGATTATGCTATGCGATGATACTTGGTTAACTTACCATCTACTCTATTCTACTGCTTCAAGATGGAGGCTGCCAAAATGTGTAGTCTTCGATAGGACTAGCTATCCCCCCCCCCTATTCTGGCATTCCGCAGTTCAGTCCACATATACTACCTCTTTCATTGATACCAATGCATATGTAGTGTAGTTCCTTGCTTGCGAGTACTTTGGATGAGTACTCACGGTTGCTTTGTTCCCCCTTTTTCCCCTTTCTATACCCGGTTGTGGCGACCAGATGATGGAGTTCAGGAGCCATAGGATCCCGAGGATGATTCTATGTGGAGTTCGACTTCGAGGAGTAGTTAGGAGGTCCCAGGCAGGAGGCCTTGCCTTTTCGATCGTTGCTACTTTTGTGATAGCCTTCTTAAGGCAAACTTGTTTAACTTATGTCTATACTCAGATATTATTGCTTCTGCTGACTCTTGTGTTTTTGAGCTTATGTATTCGAGCCCTCGAGGCCCCTGGCTTGTAATATAAAGCTTCTATAATTTCAGTTTGTGTCTAGAGTTGTGTTGTGATATCTTCCCGTGAGTCCCTGATCTTGGTCGTACACATTTACGTGTATGATTAGTGTACGGCCAAATCGGGGGCGTCACAGGCATCCAGGGTGCACCTTCCGCAGCCGACATTGTTGTTTGCGCGGCCGAAGACCTCCTTGAGGCCCGATAACATGTCTGGGAGATTCTACTCGGTCAAATTCACCAGCCCACAAAATGAATCAAACCCGAATGGCCTCAATTGTTGTCATCACGTTCATCCTCGTTAGCTTCAGTGGAGCTCCGCCATAATGCGATCTCCTCAGAAAAAGCACCTAGCCATCGTCCCCGACTCCCTAGGCTAGCTGATATCTATAGAAGACGCTAGCGCTCACCCCTCGATCTCCATGACATCGAGCGTTCCTGCCTCGAACTGGTGCTCTGTCGGCCACCTTCAATGATGCAGACATCGTCGTAGTCTCTTCTCGACGGGCTCAACCACGCGAACATGTTCCAGATGATCATCCCCTACTTCTCCCTCTCTCCCTAGTCTCTCTCATGCTTGGTACGCTGCTCCTTGAATACCGCCACTGCCGTCGCCTTCACGTCCATGGCATCGCCATCCGCTGCCATTTGCACGCGCGCCCTTCACCAACGGAGGCCATGTCCTCGGTGTCTCCATTTTGATGCCACCTGCAGGCGCACCCCCCTCGCAGGCGATGGCCACTGACCGAGCCACGTAGGCCATGTCCATCTTAGGGAGAGAGAGGAGGGTTTAGAGAGAGAAAGACAAACAAAATTTTTTATTTTAATTATTTTCATTGGGGTCCACGTGCAAGTGAGATAGAGAGGTAAGAGAGAGGGTTTTTCTTTTATTTTTTAGAGTGGGTCCCGCATGTAAGTGGCTCATTAAGATAGGGGTAGAAATGTCCAGCAAATGTCCTGAAAACGGTCAAAAGCCCTTTGACCGGACAGCAAGGGCACGGAAGGGTATTTCTATAAGTGCAACTAACAGCAGAGGGGCAAAATTGAGCATGCTTCGAAATTAGGGGCAAATCTGAGCAGTGGGTTCGTGTTAGGGGCACAAATGTAAATGTCCCATCCATAAATCATCGGATCCTAACAAACACACCACAAGAATTACATCGGATTGATCTCAGAGGAGATCATTATATTGAAGATCAAAAGGAGAGATAAAAGAATCTAGCTACATCTATGGACCCGTAGGTCCTAAAGGAACCGCTCACACATCAACATGGAGGCAACAAAGTTGATCAAGAGGCCTCCCATGGTGACTTCTCCATCTGGCAGAACATTGGAACAGAGCTTCGGATGGGATCACTTCGGAACAGAGCCTTGCGGCGGAGATACAATTCATTCGTGATCGCTTATGAGGGTTTAGGGAAATATCTTTATTTATAGGCGGAAGAATTAGGTCAAACGGAGGCTCAAGGGCCCACACGGGCAGGAAGCGCCCCCAGGCCATGCCACGTGTCCGTGTGACTGGCTCATGGGTTCCCTCAATTTCTCCCAAAGCTTCTAGGTCCTTCATTGTCCAGAAATTATCTTAAAAAATTATCATCATATTTGGACCTTCCTACATGTGGATTTTCTGTGAGACCAAAAGCAAGCAAAAAAACAAGAACTAAAACACGCACTAAATTAATAAATTAGTCCAAAATAATAATATAAAAAGCATATAAAAATGATAATATAATAGCATTTAACAATACAAAAGTGTAGATACATTGGAGACATATGAGTGCCTCGGGCCGATAAGGTGCAGGCATTATTAGTTAGGTGAGGGTGACAAAGCCTAGACGACATTTTGACAAGGGAATCGGTGCATCTTGACACATCAAGAAGGACGATAGCAGGTTGGACCCAAAGCATCTACGAGGAGCACTCAAGTGTCTGACGCGCTGCAGTGTCAATTTTATCACTTGCGAAGACCGAAGACAAATTGTCATACACAGGGCGGACGCCTACTTCTACTTGTATCCGTTTACGCGTACTAAACCAATTATTTTGGTGCCCCAGGCCTATATAAGGGGGACTGTGGGCGTTTTGAGACACGCAAAAACAAGCTCACTAGTAACTCCCACTTCACCCATCCCAAGCAACACAAAGAAGTGGTTCATCCAGTTTAGAGGAGGAGAAATAGGAGTACTCGGGAACATAGGCTAGTACCCCGACCACCGCGGCACACATACCCCGAGCACCACTCTTGTAGTACAACTACACGTGTAATCCCTCATTTTCATATCAATGAAGAATAGTAGGGTTTTATGCTATCATTGGCGACCTGAACCCGTATGAAAATCCTTGTGTCTTGTGTGATTTTTTTCGCAAGGATTCAGAGTGTTTTAGGGTATCCTTAATCCTGATGTCTTGAGTTGACACTGTAATAATGACAAAATACAAGTGTGCTCCATGCGATGGAGCATATCCAAATCGGAAAGGGAAAAAGGTGGGAGGGAAGGGAAATCAACGCCGCCCTCTCTTCTTCTACCACTTGGCAAACACGGAGCGCGACGGAGATCGTCCTCGACGTGTGACGTTGTAGCACTTGTCGCTCGCGGAAGACGCTGGTGACCCCACAAGTGGTATCTTTTTTTTTTCGAGAAAAGACTACCGCTTATCTTTAAATTAATGAAGCCCTTATATCAACCAAGAACAATACAACGCACACAACAAAGAAAAGAAAACCCACGACATGATACAAGGTGTGGGGGACCAGTCACACACCCTAGAAAACTACAAAGCCAACATTGAATGGAAGAGGAGAACCGCTTGGGGTCTTCTGAGTTCAGCTTCGTGATCAAGCAACCGGAGCCGAGAACGAAGCCACCACTTGAAGGGGACATGCCGACATGGGGCCATGCCATCGCCAACATCTAAACGCCATCTAGCTCCATCGCCTGGAGGAGCCCCTTGCTTCCACTCTCTCGAGCAAAAGGGCACCGCAACCGGGCGATGGCTGCGCTCACCTCCCTCGAGCTTGAATGAGAATTGTCGCCGAGGTCCAGCAATGCGGGCTCCGAGCACCACCCCATAGTCGAAACATGCATGCCTAAAGAGCGCCACCGTCTAGGCGACGGGACCGTCAACACGAAGAGAGGAAGTTGTCGTCCATCCCCACACCACGACCACCAACAGGAAGGGTCTTGCTCAAAAGACGGAGCCTTCATGAAGGGAACAGAGCAAAAGTGTCAACACCGCCCAATCCGACAAAGGACCATGGGTTTTCACCCCGAGCACAGAGGAGGGGCAACCTATAGTGACGCCTCCAGAGAGGGGAACGACGCCATAAGGCATCCCCGTCACCAGCACCAATGTAATCAGGCTGAGCTTTCGCTAGGTATTGGCCACCATCCACCCAACAACCACAAACCACACCTCAAGCGCACCTCATTGGGGACGGCGAAGAGATGAGCACACGAGTAGTGAGGAGGACCACGACAAGAACCAAGAAGGATGATACCTTGTCCGAAGTCGGCCCTGCATGCCTCCCACGTGGGCTGCCTCACCGTCCACACGGCCAAGATAGCACACCAGCACCAACCCGACGTCACCCGTCGCGAAAGCACCGCCAAGCCCACCACCCGGAGCCCCGCTCTGGCATCCAGGAGGCCAACCTTGCCCGCCTATATCAGAGAGACGAGCCGTCGATGCGTTGCCAGCCACCCTCGCTGTCGCACTAACGCTCTTCCACAGCGTATAGTCCCACCATTGCCAACCACCACCAGCACGAAGACGAAATCCATACAACTCAGATCCACATGACCCCAAAGTTCATGTACCAGACCGAGAGGAGGGGGCAGCCACGGCCAAGGATCCACGGATCAGGCCGCGAGGGGCGCCACCCAAAGCCGTGGGCTGGTCCATGGCACGCAGCCGAGAACTGACCCCCTGGTCAGATCCACATGCGCGGCGGCGGCCGACGGAGCAAGCGCGGGGACCGCCAGCCCGCTGCTCTACGATGGCCGGCGACCAGCCACGCCGCCGGGGACGACGCCCACGAGGTAGGCCAGACCTTACCACTCGGAGAAGAGGCGCGTAGAACTTGGCCGGAAGACGACCTCCTGCCAGGGAGGAAGCATCGGGAGAGGAGCTGGAAGGGGAGGGAAGGAGGCGGAGAGGCCTCGCCGCCGCC
>NC_041384.1:214005782-214017104 GCF_002162155.2 Triticum dicoccoides | reverse complement strand
GGGTGGCGGTGGGAAGGGGAAAACCTAGTCGCCCCCGAGTCCTCGCAGGAGGACGACGCAGGAGGGGGAGGGGGTCTCTCCTTCGCAAGAGGTATCTCTTAACTGGTGATTTCAACATAGCTATCCTTTTCTAACATTTGAGCTATCTTTTTTTGGTTATGAGATGCATCGGCTAATTTTCAAGAAAAGGAAAAACATTGGCACCTCGTTTTCTACCCGCGCGTGCCCACTGCGTTCAACCACAACAGTCAGGATGCATGGTTGATTTCCACTTCTCTTGTCTGCCGTCGCTTTCCGGTTATAGATGACTTAAATTACTTATTGACCGCTACTAATAACTTCTCTATTTTATTTATTTTGCATATTAGCTTTGTTTCGAGTCAAGATTTTAAACTTTGACCAAATTTATATAAAATTTTATTAACATCCACAATATGTGTTCATTTTATATATATTTGTTATTGTGAAAGTTTAGATTAATTTTGATAATTATTTATAAAATTTGACTTAGGTCACAATTGGAGTAAATAAAAACGAAGGTAGCACAGATTAATTAGATTATCCCCAGAAACCTGTCCCGTTGTGCCCTGTGCGAACTCATCTAGGGTTCCTTGCCTCTCGCCGGTGCCGCCACGAGTCCGCCTTGTTTTATATGATCTTTGGACCATGGAGACGCGATGGATCCCGACCCTTACCGGCGGAGGGTTTCGTTTTTAGATACTTTTCTGAGTTTTGTTAGGGTTCGTGCCATGCTCTGGAAGATGAGCGGCGGCGACTTCTTAAAGATGGAATGTGTACTCGACTTCGACGAGGGAGGGGCGATGATGGTGACGGCCTTAGCTCGCTTCAGTGTTGTAGCTGCCGCTAGGTGGTCTACAGACCTGGTTGTAAAATTTACTTCTAGAGTTCTTTGTACTATCTTAACAGTTGATGAAAAGATTAGAAGTTTTCTTGAAAGAATTAAATTATCTCTGAAAAAAGATTAATTAGATTTCTCAATCCTTCTGCCTAATTCCTCAAAAAAAAATCCTTCAGCCTAATTAGACGGTTCTTTGACTTTTCAACCCATGCGCGGGGCCATGCCGACCACACCTCTAGCCAGATCGCGCTTTCTTGACCGTGTGAAAGAGCAACGTGACGTGAGGTGCTGTGGTGCCAAAAGATGACAATGACGGCGCTGGAAGTTTCGTACTTGTGCAGTGTGCACCCAACAGTTGCCTCGCTAATGGTTTCTTCGATCTAAAGAACATTGAACAACGTTTTCCCCGCAAAAAAAAAGAACATTGAACAACGTTTGGGCTGATATCTATATCTATATATGAATATAAAGACGCAGTACTAATTTTCATCAGATGATAATTAACAAAGTCTCATCAAATTCTTACACCGTTTAATTAATTAAAATATCACACAAATATTCACGTAAATTAAATGTTTTATGAGTTATACGAGATTTAGTTAATTTTCATCTAGATGAGAACTAGTCACACTCGTATGAAGAGACTTAAAACGGACAAATCCAGCTAATCTCGGTTATTAAATCGGGTCAATCTAACGACTTAAATTGCTTCAATGGTAAGCGCTCAATATATTTAGCATGCAATTAATTACATATCAAATATTTGATGCCATTGCTAATCACATAATTAACACGCAAATAATATCCTACTACAATGATATCTATTTGTAATTAATATGAGCTAAATTAATATTTGTCTAATACTATGTTTTTAAGGCGGTAAAGCGTCATAAGGCGGAGGAGGGCCGCTCTGACGCCTAAGCGCCAAGGCGAGGCGGTAAGGCGAGGCAAGGCGACGCCTTAAACATTGCAGGAAAAGAGTCATCAATAGGTCTGCACATATTAATACTAGAAAAAGAGCAATGGCTGAGAGATGGGCCACTACTTATGCACCTCCCAGTGGCCCAAAAGCCCATCTAGTGGCCATATACACCCCCGTGACCTAATTCCACTATCTCCTTCCCTTCTTTCCCACCACAGCCGCCACGAAGCCATACCCTTCTGGTCCTCCCTGCCTCCTCTTCATGGCCCCACCCTTCTCCCTCACAGCAGCAAGCCCCAGGAGCCCCCAGTCCTCCCTCCTCTTCATGGTGCCGGGAGACAGCGGGGCCGTCATCTCCAAGCCCCAGGAGCAGCCAGAACTAGGGCAGCCGCAGCCGTACACTTCATGTCTGTCTAAGGCGGGGTAGACGCCTTGCCATCCTGGGGCGCCTTGACGCTTAGGCGACGACTAGGCGACGCTTAGGCGACGCCTTAAAAACATAGGTCTAATATCGAGGTGCATTGCATTCGTACACATTTACTAGTTCAGAGAAATGTGTATTTTCAAGTATTGCTTCTCAATGAAACAATAATCATCGTCAAAGGGAAGAAATAGTCTCGTTTATAAGAAAACAAACAAAAGTTCATAGTACATGGCTTATCACTAAACTAAAACATGGTAAGGGCCTCTTTTTGTGAATTGCAGAATTTGTAAAGCGTAAGAATAGAAAAAACAGAGGAATAGAGTGGCATGCCATTTTCAATATTGCAGGATTAGTATAAGTGTTTCAATGTGCGCATGAAAAATATAGGATTCTTCAAATGAGACTGGAGTGGAAAAAATTCACGCTGGAAACAATCCTAAGGATTAGAATATGTTGACAACACACAAGCTGGCTTAGCTAAACTGTACCTAGAACACCACCAAACTGGCAAACAGGCTACCTCAAACAGTAGGCGATCAACCATATTAAAAAGTACATATACGACATTCTTAAAGGGTTCTTTTTTCCTTTTAAGACGAAAGGGACAACCTTTTTGTAAGTTGCTTTCAAATAAATTTGACTTTAAAAAAGGCGCCTTCTTCCTTTTGCTAGTTGTCCCCTTCCTCCCACCACCCTCTAACGCCGCTTGTCGTCGTGCAATCCTCGCTGCCCTGCCTACTCCAAGCCACTACATATGTCCGTACATCGTTGTATGTGACCACTCCTCAAACCACGCTATCTTTTTAAGCTTCGATGAGCATTTCTTTCAGAACCACACTTGAACCAGTCAACCTTGAAACCCTCCTTCCCTCTACCAATGACGTCGTTGTTGTGTTGTCCCTGGCGTGGTTTTGTCGTCGCTTAGCGCACCGCCCCCGCCTCCACCTCGAGGTTGTGCTCTTCGAAAATATATTGACACAAGTTGCAAATTCAGGCAGCTTAGGGCATCTCCAACAGCAACCCGTAACTTCCTCCCGCATCTGTCCACGGACAGGGTTGCCAGTCCGCGGACACGGATACGGAAGGCCACCATCCAACGTTGTCCGCATACATTTAAACCCGTATTTTAATTAATCAGACAAAAATCATGCAAACCTGACGATATTCATCAAAGTTCAGATAGGACATAACATGCAACTTAAATCTAGTACAACGATGTCTCTAATTCAACTAGATTAACCGGTTCTCCAACAAGTTTTTCATCAACGGATCATATCGTCCCGCACATAATCCTCCTTTAGTTTCATCCAACAATCTGTGTACGTAAATCACCATCCCTCTGTCCTGTGATACATCACGACTGTGTGTGCGGGCTACATATGTGTAGACCAACATTGAGTGAATGAATTATTTAAACAAGTTGAGCAAGATGAAGCAAAACTTATCATCTCCTCCTCTGCCGCGTGCAATGGCCACCTTGCCTCCAGCTGACGAACTACTTGACAAAACTTGGTGACATTGGTCTGGATAACATACTAGTGATACAGTAACGATCTCACATTGTGTTGTTAAATGATGTACATGTCGTAAGGCGCATTGTGCTTTCGTGCGTGAAACGATTCATGTACTTGCTACCAAAATGTCCCCCCTCTCCTGCCTACGAAATCCGTGAATACGGCCAACCACGCATCACACTACAACTCATCCTTCATGGGCGAATAGCTCGTCATTATTCATACTCTAAAAACGACATACCGTTCAAAAATAAGCTCAATGGCCTTTAACCGAACACTTGTTGAGCGTGGTGTCTGTCATGGCGGGCGTGGACAGGGGGCGGAGTGTACCTGGATACAAACGGCTCTAGGGTGGACAGCGCCGTCATAAAGACGAGCGGACACGTCGATGCTGGTTGCGGACTTCCCGCGATGCCTATGTGGCGGGCGAAGACGTACATTGACGGTGGCGGAGGTGAACGGTGCGGATGCAAAGTAAGGAGAGAAGGGACGTAGTCAAAGAAAATGGGATCGGAAGGGGGATTGGGTGGGCCGTGGTGTCGGAGTCCTATGTAACTGCTGTCCGGACTCCTGCAACCCTCCTCCGTCTTCAATTTATGGGAAAAAACACGTTCGAATTATCCTACAGACTGATACGGGCTTAAATTGGATTGCTTCCACGATCCAGATCTATGCGGGCGAGTGTTGGAGATACCCTTACCAATAGCAGACGCGGCCTCTTAGACACGTACTAGTGGGGCAAAAGAGAAATAGACTGTTCCCGAAGGGGCACGAATGCAACTTGCGTCCAAATTAAATCCTTGGATTTGATGACTTGCGTCACTCACTGCTCCGTTTTTGCGCCTTCAATTTTCTATTCGTTTCGTTTGTGGGAGGAGACTTTTGCGCCTTCATCCATTTTATCCGTTCTCCCGTTTTCTTCTTTCTCCTCTTCTGCCCGACCTAAACGATTGATCAATTCCCTCTGAGAAAGAAAGCAATTGCCTAATTTTCCCGTCTGCTGAGGAAATCCGTGCTGTCCTGGCGACCTAAAGTCTCCCCCGCGGCGGCTGGGGGTTGGGGATTTGCCAAATTTCTTGATTCAGCCCTATTGTTGGGGCTGCCGAGGCCGGATTATGAGATGGGCTTCTTGTCGTGCCTATTCCGGTGCCCCGAGGAGGAGGAGCGGGTGGTGAAGGAGCACGATGACGACGAGGACTCCGGCGGAATCGACCATGGAGTCGCCTCAGGTGATGATGCCTCCTGCCCTAGTAATCCCTCCGTGCTTTATCTACTAACCAGGCTAGAAATGTTCGTTTCTTGGTGTTGGTCGGTCTGTATCTTGTTCTCGCGGAAGGAAAAATAATCGACTCTCTTCAGCTCATGGTCCCAACAAGTTCTCTGTTGGGGATGGTTCCCAGCTGGAGGGTATTTTTGTGACGATGTGTTATACTCAGCCATCAGAAATTTCCAGTGGCTAGTCCACCTTTACTTTCTTGTGGTGTTGCAGTTCCTCTAGGCTCTAGCAGCAGTTACGTAGAATTTTTGTTTGTGAGAGAAAGAAGTTTGTTCATGAGTAGCTGCACAGCTTTATCAAGGAAACAGAAATTGAAACACGATTAGTAAAGTGGAAACCAAAATTATGAACAAGATGAACAGTAGATGATCGAAGACCATGACAAGAAAATTGAAAAGGCACAATGAAATACTTCCCGCAAAAAAAAACTTGTGTGCTATTCTTGTTTTTCTGTTTGTCCCAGCGTCCTTTCTTTTTCAGGAGCATTAGTTTATTTAAATGTGGATGTGTATTTGTTTCTTTTGAATTGCTCATTAATAGTGGATTTCTTCAGAGTCATCAGAAAGTGCCCCACTGAAGACTGAATCCGCACATATGGAAGGAATCCAGAGAAATGGCACACATAATGAGGCGACGATCTTCACTTTGCGTGAGCTTGTTGATGCTACCAAAAACTTCAGCAAGGATTTTCAGTTGGGGCGAGGAGGATTTGGTTGTGTGTATAAAGCATATCTGAATGATGGTCAGGTTTGTATTTGGTAGTTATAAAGCATACTTCTCACCAACAGTAATATAATTCTCATTGAATATCAGTTATTGGAGATGTGGAAACTATAATAATCTTGCTCATATTTTCGTATTGTATGATAATATTGTTTCAGCATTTGCTGTATGGCAGGTTGTTGCAGTCAAACAACTTGATCTAAATGGGCTTCAGGGGAACCGAGAATTCCTTGTGGAGGTTCTCATGCTCAACCTCTTGCATCACCCTAACCTTGTCAATTTGATAGGGTACTGTGTTGACGGTGATCAACGCTTGCTTGTTTATGAATATATGCCATTGGGATCACTAGAAGACCATCTACACGGTTAGTTTATGTTGGAAAATGTGCGGACTTATACTATTATCAGGATACAATCATCAGAATTCAGAAAACGTTTGTTAATTTCTAGTAATGAGAGCATATATGTAGATTGTAGGATCTTTATTTTTTTCAATGTCGGCACATTTTAGTTTGTGATACTTAGCATATCTGGGTGCTTTGAACATGGTGAAAAGTTGTTCTAACTTGTGAGAAATGCTATTAGCTAACTATCAGTTCTTGTCAGTTGATTTAATTAAGTATTTATTTCTTTACGTTTGTGGGGGGGAGGGTATTTTTGGCATCATATTCTTTGTTCAGTAGGTCCCAATTAAATCTGATCTAGGTTGTTCCTGTTTCCATTGCTTGCTATATTTGACCAAAAGCTTAAGCTAGAATGGGATGCTCTGATGACCTATCAAATAATGAGCCTAGCTATCTAATAATCTAGTGATGGGATTACCCTAAACAAGAATCCATCGAGGGGGTAATATTTCAGTGATGGATTGGTCACCCTTGAGAAAACTCAGATTTTAATCATAATCACTTTGTTGAATAGATAATTTTTCTTAAACAGTGGATCTTTTATCTAACTTCGTGTTCCTTTCTAGTATTATTATATCACATGCGTCAGTAAGAAGTGAAGAACTAACATGCTCCTTGACATGTCACTGACCTTGAAACCTTAAGATATTTTCTGTGATAATTTACCATTTTATTACTTTCATTTATTAGAGTTACACATGAATGTGCTCTGTACTGTTATGCTGTTGTTTACTGGATACCCCCATTAATAAATTACTGTGATGCTTTAAACAGACCTTCCACCCAATAAAGAACCTCTAGATTGGACAACACGGATGAAGATAGCTGCTGGCGCAGCTGCTGGTTTGGAATACCTACATGATAAGGCAAATCCACCAGTTATTTACCGAGATATTAAGCCATCAAACATTCTTCTTTCTGAAGGGTATCATGCGAAGTTGTCCGACTTTGGACTTGCTAAACTTGGTCCTGTGGGTGATAAGACTCATGTGACAACCCGTGTCATGGGGACTTATGGCTATTGTGCTCCTGAGTACGCCGCGACTGGACAGCTAACGGTTAAGTCTGACATCTATAGTTTTGGTGTGGTGTTCCTCGAGCTAATTACAGGACGAAGGGCACTCGATAGCAATCGGCCTCGTGAGGAACAGGACTTGGTCTCATGGGTAGGTTTTGACAATCTCACGGTGCAGCTAACTGGTCCAATAATCATGATTTTATAATAAAAAAAAACAAAAATGGATACATGTCTAGAGAAGTATGAAAAGGCTATATAAAGCTTAATAGGCATGCATTGTTATTTCACTCTGATTACGTTCCTTATAATAACAGTGCATGCGTTTGATACTGGAAAAAAAACCGGTTATGTGGAATGCGGCGGTTGAACTGATGAATATAATAACAGTGCATTCGTTTGATACTGGAAAACTGTACAACTTTTTATGGGTATGGAGTGTGGTCTTTTCCGGGAACTAGTATTAGTCTGTTGCTAACTATCTGCCTAGTTGTATACATCTTTTTTTTTTGAAGGACCAGCGAAGGCTGGTGTTTCATTGAACATAAGCAGGGAGCAGATGACAAAGCGATAAAGGTGGAGATCCGAAGATCAAGGAGACTAAGTAAGAAGAAGATCAGAGAAAAACAAAAAGTGCCAGCAGGCACAGGCCGCTAGCCTACTCTCCCGGCGGGTCCCCGAAGGGGCTCTGAATTGACTTGATGCCGGCTTGTTGCCAGAGGCTTAGCCCTCTCCTGATCTCGTTGAGGATGTCTTCCACCTTGGCCTCTTTTGCCCAAAAAATACAGTGATTCCTCTCTTGCCAGATCTGCCATAGGGCAAGCAATGCAAGAGACTTGATCGCTTTCCTGTGAGATGGCGGCGTTGCATCTGACATAGCTCTGAACTTGTCCAGCGATGTTATGTTGCCGATCCAGGATTCCTGGCCTAGTGCGCGGCAGCACTTCCATGTAGCAATGGCATTCCAGGTTGCCGTCGCGAGGGGGCAAAGCTAGAACAAGTGCTCGGAGCTTTCTAGGTTGCGGAGGCATAACGGACAGAAGTAGCTGTTCGGCCATCCTCGCCGCTGCAACCTATCATTGCACCAGAGCCGGTTCTGGTGGAGCAGCCAGGCGAAGATCTTCAGCTTTGCAGGTGCTCGGGTGGTCCAGATCAGCTCGCGTAACTGAGTCTGCACAGAACCCTGGAACTGGGCGCGGTAGGCTGAATGTGCAGTGTACTGTCTGGATGCTTCAATCTTCCAAGCGATCTGGTCTTGGCTGGCTTCCTGAAGGTGGTACGATTGCAGCCGACGGTGCAAATTGAGCACCTCTTGTGCTATAGAACCAGTGTCGCCGTGCGCCAGGTCAGAAACCCAGCGGTCTTCGAGTAGGGCCTGCGCCATCGATCTGTTCTTTCTTCTGGAGTGTTTGAAGAGGTTGGGGTGGAGGAGCTTCAGCGGAGACGCATCGATCCAAGCCGAGTGCCAGAAGCTAGCCATCTTGCCATTGCCAATGGGCACACTAAAAAGGGCGTGATCGGAGGCATCGCATGGCAGCTCTGTTCCTGCCCATGGGCGCTCTGGGCTTTTCCAGGCGTGCCAGAGCCAGCGAAGGCGGAGAGCACGGCTGAACTTGTACAGGTCGAGGATGCCAAGGCCACCGTGCTCGATCGGGGAGCAGACCCGCGCCCAATTCACTTTGCAACTGCCGCCGATGAGCTCTTGATCGTGGCCCCAAAGGAAGCGACGTCTGCATTTGTCTATTTCTTTCAGCAGCTTCACTGGGATTTTGAGGGCTGTGAGGGCAAACGTTGGCATGGCGGTGAGGACGCATCTGACGAGGACCCTGCGCCCGGCCATGGAGAGCATTTTCCCTTTCCAGCCCGCTAATCTAGCCCGCATTCTATCCAAGATGAACTGAAGATGTACTAGCCTAAGCCGGCCAGTTGTGAGTGGAAGCCCCAGGTATCTGATCGGGAATTGCGCGATCGGTCCCCCAAAAGACTGAAGCACCGTGCTGAGGTCGATGTCGTGGCAGCAAGTCGGAGTTGCCGTGGACTTGGCGTTGTTTATCTTCAGGCCCGTAGCATCGCCGAAGCTCTCAAGCATATCCATGAGGTAGTCGATCTCTTCTCTACTGAGGTTTGCAAAGATGATGGCGTCGTTCGCATATAAGCTAACCCTAAACTTAATCTCCCTGCCTGGCATCAGCGTAATGTGGAGCTCTTCTTCAGCTGCTTTAAGAAGGCGATGGATGGGATCGATCGCAAGGATGAACAGAAGCGGTGACAGGGGGTCGCCCTGCCGTAGGCCACGCCGATGCATGATGGTTTGGCCGGGGACGCCATTGAGGAAGGCCGACGATGAGGTGGCGAGCAGCATGGTGATCCAGTCCCGCCATCTCGCACTAAAACCTAGGTTCACCAAGAGCTCGAGCAGATATTCCCACGAAACATTATCGAAGGCCCTGGAGATGTCTAACTTAAGAAGAACAGCCGACGTCTTTTTCCGGTGCAGAGCTTTAACACAATTTTGGACGTAGACGAAACTGTCATGTAGGCATCTTGTTTTCAGAAAAGCTGTCTGGGCCGGCGATATGATGCGTTGGACGATCGGGGCGAGCCTGATCGAGAGCACTTTGGAGACTATCTTGGCGATGGAGTGTATCAGGCTAATCGGCCGGTAATCGTTGATGCCGTTCGCGCCGTCTTTCTTGGGGATTAGGGCTACGATTGCTGAATTTAGCAACCCAAAATTGCTACTCGCCAGGTTGTAGAATTGGTTGAAGGCCTGCATGACATCTTCTTTGATTATCTGCCAGAACGATCGGAAGAATGTGCCGTTGAAGCCGTCCGGCCCGGGGGACTTCTCTGCCGGAGATGCCTGAATCGCCGCCCACGCCTCTTCTTCAGAAAAAGGGTTATCCAGCCCACCACCTTGGATTGTGGGCATGTGAAGTTGTCCCCAGTTTATCGTAGACGATCGCTGCTGTGTAGCCCCAAGGATGCTGTCAAAATGGTTGTGAATTGCTGCTTCCTTGTCGCTGTGTGCCGTAGCTACTGTATCGTAGACCTTCAGAGAGTGTATGAAGTTGTTTCTCTTCCGCGAGCAGATTTTTGCCATGAAGAACTTTGTTGGGGCGTCGCCGGAGCGCAGCCAGGTGAGCCTGGAGGCCTGCCTCTTCCTGCATCTCTCGATCGCTGCCAGCCCTAGCAATCTGAGCTTGAGGCTCCTGCGCAGGTCGCGTTCGGCCGGCGAAAGTTGGCGCCGTTCCTGGCCCTCGTCGAGGCGCAAGATGACCTCGCAGGCCATATGGAATTGCGGCCTTGCATCACCGAAGAGGCCCTGGCTCCAAATGCGTAGGTCTTTGGCCGTACGGGCAAGCTTGACGTGGAGGCGGGTGAATGCGCAGGAGGCAGCCACCGGCCGTGCCCAGGCCGCGGTCACCGTGTCCGCAAAGCACGGGAAGCGCGGCCAGAAGGACTCGAACTTGAAGCACCTGCGCCGGCGGGGCCCCGCCGCATCGGACAGCACCAGCGGGCAATGGTCGGAGCAGGCAGTGGAGGCGGCCATGAGCATGGTCAGGGGAAAAAGGGTTTCCCATGGCACGTTGCAGAAGAATTTATCGATGCCCACTAGGATTGGGTTGTCGCGCTCGTTGCTCCAGATGTACTTGCGGTTGCTGCATTTGAGCTGACGAAGACCCGCTCTATCAATAGCCGTCCTGAAACGGCCCATTAGCCTCCTATTGAGGTTGAGGTTGTTCTTCTCCCTTGCCTCGTAGATTTGGTTGAAATCACTGCAAATAATCCAAGGTTTAGACATGGGCGGGGCCGTGCTCGAGATCTCAGCGAGAAAAGCCTCTTTGCTCGCGTCGTCGTTCGGTCCGTAGACCGTGGTTAGCCAGAAGGATGTGTGGCATCTAGCTACGGTGACCCTGATCGTGACTGCAAATTGGCCGACAGCGTGAGTGACGACATCTACGAGTTCTTTGTTCCACAGGATGGCAATGCCCGCGGGTGCCGATTGCAGGCATGACGGCGCAGCCCTGCAGCGTTTGGCCACCAATTTCGCGGACGAGGGCTGGCGACCAAACGTCTATCTTGGTCTCTTGCATGCACAGAATGGCGGCCCGGTGGGCAGCAACTACTTATCTAACCGCTTCTCTCTTCGCCGGCGAGTTCAGTCCACATACGTTCCAGCTC
>NC_041384.1:214003122-214005324 GCF_002162155.2 Triticum dicoccoides | reverse complement strand
GGTGAAGGTCGTCATTCATCTGGACACTGATGGTTTCTCCGGCGACTACAACGACTAAAGACGAACAGGTACACCATCCAGCTCTCCGGGGGACGCCGTCAACCACCAATAGGCCCCAAATCACGACGGCGCCGGACCGGCCTCAGCCATGTACTGATACAGGATTGAAGCAAACTTAACTCCGACCAGCCGAGTGCTGGCCGTCGCCGGAAACTAGAACTACAGCTACAACACAGGTTGGTTCCTAACATGACTAAACCATGGCCTCCTCGGCGACTCCTTCCGACCCGTTGAGACCAGCAGCGATGCGTAGAGCGTCCTTGCCCAGCCTGGTGAGCTTGGCGATGACGGCGATATCTTCGTCGGACAGGGGCTCATCGAACCTACGCACGAGCGCCTCCGCAGCCTTCTTCGTCATCTTCTCCTTCGGGCCAAGGAGGCCCAGCCCCTGGACCAGACGGAGCGAGCCGCGCTGCGCCACCGGCACCTTGCAGTTCTGGGCCGCCTGACGCGCGCTCTGACGCGGCGGGGGAACTGACGTAGCACAGACCTTGGGTGGAGCAGAGCTTCGCTTGGACGGTGGCAGGCCGAGCAGGGGGGCCGGCTTGTCGCAGAAGAGGCGTCGTGGGGCGGCAGAGGATTCTGCAATCTCCAGGTGTTGAACTTGCTGCGTCACCTCTCCCAGCTGGACGGCAACCGTGGCCACGGCCGTCGGTGCCTGGCAGCTGAGGAGAGCCGGGTTGTGGCACGCTCCAGAGAGCGTGGGGCTAAATGCGTCCGGCATCTCCACCGCCTCCATGCCCCTCCTCTTGCTTGCACCCTCGTCGAAGTCAAGGGGCACGGCCGTCGACGCCGCGATCATCTCGTCGAGCTGGGCCGCGACGACGTCTCCGGAGAGCAGGGGGGCGGGGATGGCCTTGTCAGTCGTGGCGAAAAAGCCGTCGACGCCGTCGGGGGCCGGCGCACGTGCGGGAGGGGTAGGTGTGGGCACGTGCAGCTGACTTGCCAGCCGCTGGCTGCCGCTCTTCTTCTTGCTTGGGTACGCCTTGCCGGACGATCGGTCGCGGCCACCATGCTGGCCGTGGTTTCTTGAGCTTCCAGAGCGGCGGGGGGGAGGGGAGCGGCTGCGCTGGCGCACCCTGCTGGTGGCCCCGTCCACTCCTGACGAGGCGTTGGAGCCGCGCCCGCGCCCAAGCAGCGTATCCTTCCAGGAGCGCCGGCCACCGCCGCCGCCGCCCCTCGTCCCCTCATCGTCGCGGCGGGGGCCGCCACGAGGCAGGCCGCGACAGCCCGTGTCCACCATCGGCGCGCGCTGCAGACGGTGGTGGCGCTCCTCCATCTGGCTGTCCTCCACATGCATGACCCAAGTGCCCGAGTAGGTGCGCGGCAAGCTGTCGTCGTGGTCGGAGTCGGAGGAGGGCAGGCCGCTCTGAGCTGAGTGGGATGAGCGCGGAGAGCGGGGGGACCAGTCTTCCACCCTGTCGACATGGATGAGGAGGTCGTAGCGCTCGGCACCGGGCGGCAGGGCGACACGCCGATCGGGCGGCGAGTGGCCCTCCATCTCTTCGACACGGCCGGCGCCCTGAGGGAGCTTCCAGTAGGTGTGCCGGGTGGGGATGAACGCCATGTCCCAGACCCACACCCACCCACACCCAGCAAGCGAAGGTTTTGGTGTGGTCACGCTCCAGCGTGCGGCTGTCTAGCCGGTCGATGTGCACCTTGTCGCCGAACACCTCGTGGACACCCTCCAGGGTCCAGCACTGTTGAGGCAGGTGCTCGATGACGCAGCGGACGTGGAGGTTGAAGATGCCGTGGCCAGCGTGGTCGTTTTCACCCCAGGGCGCGATGTTGAAGTTGACGCCGTCGACGCGCAGGGTGCCGCGGCGCACCGCGTTGTCGTGGTGGGCTGGCTGGGTGAAGGTGACGAAGAAATCCTCCGGGTTGTGCGCTGTCACCCGCAGGTGGTGCGCTGGGACGCACAGCTGCGCCTCAAAAGCGCGGCCCACCGCCATGGGCGAGGTGGTGCAGATTCCGTCGGCCGCGCGCAGCGTGACGGCGTGGCGTCGAAGGAAGAAGACTCTCTGCTTGATGGCCGGGGTGGACTCGCCGACCTTGTGTCTTGCGCGGGGGCGCCTGGCCGGGTCGACCAAGCTGAGCTCAGCCATGTCAGCAGCCGTTGGGGATGGAGGGGCCGGCGGTGGC
>NC_041384.1:213968872-214002576 GCF_002162155.2 Triticum dicoccoides | reverse complement strand
GAGGTAGGCGCCTTAGAGCAGCCCCCACGCAGCAGCAGGCGCGGCGGGGCCGCCGGATCCGGCCTTGAAGACGCGCCACGGCCCGGGCTCTCTGCCGGGGATGGAGCGGGGGGCGCCGAGGAGACCCGCGGGTCAGAGCCAGGAGCGGGGCGGCCATGCGGATCCGAGGCGGAAGCAGGGCGATGGGGCGGCGCGCCCATGCTGGGCGCGGGGGCGGTGGCCGCCGCGGCCAACGGCGCAGGAAGGGAGGGGTGGCTACCTACAGCGGCCTTCTACTTTCATACTTTCCTCTGGCTTTGGCTTTGGGACAAGTGGTGGATGATTGCCGACCGTATACATCTTTTTCGATGGAGAACATTAGAGGTGACCCCTACAGCATAAATAGGAGCCTAAATTCGCATCCGTAACCAAATGAGCTAGGCACACTTCCCTAGTTGTATATGCCCAGGAACTAATCATCTTACATCTCCAGGATTTTCGTCATTTTCAAACATGACACATCATTTAATTTATTTATCTAGGTCCCTGAACATCTAAAGAAATAGTTTCATTCGAAATATATATGCAGTCATAAATCGAGTGTGTTCATATATTTCCTTTGATATATTGAGCATAAGTATGCTGATGTTCATTGAATGTTCTACCAATCCATTTGCAGGCTCGTCCATTGTTCAAAGACCAAAGGAAATTTCCAAAGATGGCTGATCCTTTGTTGCGTGGCCGCTTTCCAAAGAGGGATTTGTACCAGGCCTTGGCTATTGCAGCGATGTGTTTGCAGGAGAAGTCAAGGAATCGCCCTCTGATTAGGGAAGTTGCTGCTGCTCTCTCCTATTTGTCATCACAAACATACGATGGGAATGACGCTGCTGTTCGCCGTTACCTTGATGGCCCTTCAGCATCAAAAGTGTCAGACGATCAGGTTAACCAAGATGATGCTTTGGCTAGTCAACATGGAGCTCAAACGTCGATGCATGACCGTATGAATGACTTCGTCCCAGAAGGAAAAGAACATTGCAGGAGTGGCTCCAACCGTGGAGGACGGGGCAGGGTTGTTCCAAACGGTGTCGACAGAGACCGCGCACTTGCAGATGCGAATGTCTGGGCCGAGGCTTGGAGACGCCATGAGAAGGCAAGCAAAGTGCGTGTAACCGATGAAATCCTCGGATAGTGAGCTGAGCTCTGCTTGATGTTTTGGCATGCTGGCGATTTTGAAGAGAGCGTTGTTAGGAGAGGAGGAATAATGCGCAGCGAGGTGTGTAGTACTGCACCACCAGAGTGAGCGCTCGCAAGGTTTCACCGGTGGAGCCTGTCACTGTCACGTCCACCATCGTTTCGCTGCATACATTACACGGTCTGAATTTCACATGTAGGTATTGTTTCAGGGGCTTTGTAAATAAATGTAATAACCCCCTTAATTGATGGATCAGTGTGTACAACCCTTTTCTCAGTACATTGTTGGCTCTGGATGCAGCCAGAGTTTTGTGTCCATGTAGATGAAATGGCAACGTCTTTCAGCATATACATTTCGGTCCAGGTCCTATTCCTTTTCTCTTTCTGCCAGTGCCTTAACGATACCAACATCCAACTTTTAAGCCTCAGTTATGTAAACCCAAGGAAGAGTTTATATGTTGCTTTTTTTGTGATAGGAAAACATTAGGAAAGGGTCCTACTGTAAAAAAAAAGAATATCTACAATGTTATGTACAAACTACAAAGTGAAAAGAGGAAGATTTCAGGAAGTGATGTGTCCAGGATTTGAAAGGAAGTAAAAGCTTTGGCTTCACTCTGTGTGTAACTAGAGTGTGATCCTCTTTGAGGTTTCTCTGGCAAGTAGCAACACTTGGATTCTCATGATTAAAAACCAATGTCCAATAGCGCAAAAATGATGATCTCAATAGTTCTATTTCATGAATGAAAGAAATTCCTCTGAGCTTACTGTGGGCAATAATCCGCCAGCAGTCTTGAGAAAATTCACAATCCCAGAATAGGTGCAGCTGTGCTTCCTCCACTTGAACATTACAGAGAACACATGTTTATGCAGGCAGGTGAAAAGACTTCCTTTGAAGAAGATTTCTGCTGTCCAAGCTTTCCTGGAGCAGCAGCCAGGAGAAAATTTTTTGGTTGAGCTGGCAAGCACTCTTCCATACCCAGTGACAAGGAAGATGAGCAAGGGTACCCTCAATCAGCACATTGGACATAAGCTTGGGCTGGAAAAATTCTGCAAAATCCCCTGCCTGAAGAACTTGGCCAGGGTGGTACATAGCTCAGGGAATTGCTGCTGGAAAAGGCCAGATTAAATTGAATTGAATGGGGCCAGCCAGTATTGTAATGGGTGCTCCAATATGAACTTGACCCATGGCAGATCAAAGTGGTAGTACAACTTGTGAAGGTTTTTGAGCGGCAGAGCTTTGTTGTGTGATGCAATATTTCACAGGGCAAAAATTTATATGCGAGACAGTTTCATTTTGTGAGGGTCCCAGACTCCCAGTTACCATGTATACTGCATTCACAGTCACAGGAATTTATACGAGAGGAAGTTGTATTTTTATGCGAGAAAGTGATCAAACATATACTGTATTACACATTTCAAATCCCAAAACAGGATAGTAATACGACAGACATCGTCAAAACCACTACCAAGTCCAAATCTCTCGTTAACACAACCGGTGACAGTCCATGGTGGTTACAGGTAGTGATCTAAACGCTCTTATACTTCTTTACAGAGGGGATACGTTTCGTCTAAAAAGAAAGAAATCACACAGCTGCACTACAGTACTGAAAAGCACGGCCAGAAGGATTAAACCGAGCAGAGTGTAGCTTCCAGATCAGGAAAACATGACAAGACTTCAAATCACGACGTAGCTCACGTTATCTGCAACTGCAAACTTTATACTACCAAAGAAAATTAAGAAAAGGGTCGATCTTTGACGATGGGAGTCAGCCGTAGAAGCAGGCGACGGCGCGGCGGCGGGGCGGTGGCTGCAGGGCGGCGAGTATTAGCCCCACCACGACGACGGCGACGACGATGAGCACCATGACGATGTCCTCGTCCAGCGAGAGCAGGCATACCTTCTTCCCCATGGCCGCGCGTGTCTGGTGCAACTGGACGGTGGCTTCTTTTCTCCACTGAGAGGAACTAATCCAAGAGGAGGGGTATAAAAGGGGGCATGTCGTAACAAAAATATGTGACGTGTGTACAGTAGACATTTCTGAAAGAAAAGGAAAACTACGTACAGTGGGGTGGCTATGTCGGTCAACTGCGGGTTCGTTTCTTTAGTCAATTGGAACCCGTTCAACCGTCTAGTAGACGAACCACCACCACCACACCAATTGGGAGTATTTGGTAAGTAAAGGTATTTTTCCAGGACCATCTTTATTATTCTGGACCATCATCTCTCGTCCTGGAATGACTCCGTCTACCCTCGTTTCTTTTCGTGATTTAGATTAGATGGATGATGTACACATACGTACATCATCGTTTATGCGAACACACGAGGCGTAGTCGCTACACTAAAATTTGAGTACGGCGACATCGTCTCCGACCCTCCGCCCTGCCGACCAGCACAACGCTAGGCCTGGCCATGGCGCCTGGGCTGGGTCAGCGAGTGGAGGGTCCATGCAGGTGCCATCTCCGCCTAGCGAGCCCTTCGCCCTACGCGCGGACGAACAAAAACAATCATTTACATGTTTATCAGAAAGGTTTGTATTACACTAGTAGTGCAAAGTAATATGTAGGTAGTATCATATA
The DNA here is from genome assembly GCF_002162155.2 of Triticum dicoccoides. Taxonomy (NCBI): domain Eukaryota; kingdom Viridiplantae; phylum Streptophyta; class Magnoliopsida; order Poales; family Poaceae; genus Triticum; species Triticum dicoccoides. Next base: position 213,998,829 of record NC_041384.1, on the reverse strand, counting down.
TGACTTCATTTATTAGTTTGTAGATTTATTTTTGTTGAAAAGTGTTACATCATGGTAACATAACCATCATCTTTTTCTTCGTCTTATCTATAATACATAAATAGTTGATCCCTACTACTTCTAATTCTTTCAACATGCAAACCATCCATCTCACCAAGTGTGCCACGTCAGCATTCACTAACAATATTTTTTAGCCCCTACAAACCTTATTTCATTATCACTAATTCTCTCAATATGCAAGCATCCCACTTCACCATACACTAACATTTTTTCCAGCCCACGCAAACCATTATAATATGTTTATTTTTGTCACTGGACATATGTGGTAGATTAGATAATTATTTAATTTATTTACTTCCTAAAGGTTGTGAAATGCCATGATTTACACAGAATGCAAGTACGGAATATTTATATGTTAAATTTAGAGCTTTTGAAATATATGTCATATGTAACTAATCTTTATATATTCCCGCGGCAACGCGCGGGGAAATTAACTAGTTTTTCTAAATAGCTACAACCTATTACCCGTTTCCTTTTTAGCCACGCAACCATGTCACATAAACAACTTATGCATGCAAGCCATAAATTACATTTGCATTAGACTATGCATGCAATGCTGCCACATCATCAATTCATGCATGTTAGTCATAAGTTTATTTTTCTATTAGAGTTCATCCTTCACATTTTGTTAGCCAACATTTTTTAGCTGTATTTTTCTCTCTCTCTTTATACGCTTCATATTGTTTTAAGATTATGTGATTTCCACTAGTCTTATATGTTTCTATAGCAGCTATTTTTGCATTATTTTAGCAAGGTTCCCACAGCAACGCGCAGGGCAGTATCTAGTTCAATACTATGTCATATCACTAATATGCCTTGGTTGGATCCGGTGACGGACGCACTTGAGTGTCGCTCCCTTTCTGAAGGCATTGTTGTTGAAGAACCTCATCGTCTGTGTGATATCATATACCTGGCACGGGTCCTATACCCAGCACTGCTACTATCACCTGGCCCGGGGGGTAGCGTGGGGCACACTTAGTAGTAACGCCGGGTTTCACAGGCCGCGCTACTACTATTCTCTACTTGTAGCTCAGTGTCTGACCCCGCACTAGTACTAAGTACTAACTAATAGCAACACAGGTCCCTTAGCCCGCGCCACTATTAAGCGCATGCCTATAGGGTTTTCTTTAGTAGTGTCATGAGATGGTTGGTGTGGATATGGTTATTATTGTAGTTTTTGCCAATTGTGGATCTAATTGCTTTTTTTTTCTTCACATACGCATAACTTTGGTCTTATGTGACTTTGTTATTTGCCAACACTTCTATGCTTCCATGATACCAATTCAAAAAATTCAAATTTAAACGTGTCAAAAATTCCGAAAAAATCATAGATGTTCTCAACATATGTGTCTACAAGCCCTAAAAAATTCAGATCCAAATTCGATATACACATTGAGAAACAAAAAAGACAAATCTGTTGGGAATAATGTATTTTTACACTATTCATGTTTTGTCTTTATTGACACTATTCATGCTGAATTTGTCTTTTTTGTTTCTCATTGCACAATTTGAATTTGGATCTGAATTTTTTAGGGCTTGTAGACACATATGTTGGGAACATCTATGATTTTTTTTGGAATTTTTTGACACGCTTAAATTTGATTTTTTTTAAATTGGTATCATGGGAGCATATAAGTGTTGGTATCATGTGATATTCTCCCGTGTTTTATGTGTGTGTGTGTTAGTATTGGTTGTGTACATCCTATTATGAAGAGACAGAGTGTGTGTTCGTGTCTGTATTCTCGCCCCCTGGCTTGTATTCTTATTGACACCATGCAATAAAACTTGAGGGTTGTTCCAAAAAAGAAAATAACAGATGTGGATTGCGGCAGGCCGACCCTTGTCGGCAATGCTATTCATCTTGGTCATGGAAGTTTCGCATCGCATGTTGGCTCACACTTCCATGTGGGGTTGTTGGCCTGTTGGATAAGTTGAGCTTGTGCCAAAGACTATCGATCTTTGTGGATGATGTCATGGTCTTTCTCGATCTGTAGGAGCTAGACCTAGACGTGAAGGTATTTTTGGCAATCCTGGTGGATTTAGACATAGTTTCCGGGATGAGGATCAACCATGATAAGTGCACGGTGATGCCGGTCAAAACCTCAGATGATATTATGGCGCTCGTCTCGGCAAGCCTTGGCTGCACAGTGGAATAGTTCGTATCCGCAGGCTGGGTGTTTTGTTCTCTTTTTTTTTTTGCGAGGTTATTCTTTGTTTTTTAACATGTGATATGCAAGCTTGTACTCCCTCCGTCTCATAATATAAGAACGTTTTTGATACTAATATAGTTAAAAAATGTTTTTATATTATGGAACGGAGGGAGTATATATTTTCAGAAGAAGAAGAAATGTCGAAAATTCCTTGGGTAAGATAACGACATGCACCTGCTGAGTCGTCGTCTCGTGCCCAAAGACAAAAATAAAAGGAGCCGTCCTCTATCTCTTCCTTTTAGGAAAAACACATTCCCTCTTTAATTCTGTGAACGAGAGCTATAGGCAAGTCGTGTGGGGGTTTGCGAGTCGCAACGAAGATACCTAAATGCATTGGAGGTCGTTTTTGAAGTGCAGTTTCTCAAGGGAGCCAAATCAATATTGTTAGATTCATTATAGCATGTCCAATGCAAAGCGCCGCTTAAAATATAGAAGTAAATAATATTTTAATCTGGTGGCTTTGTTAGCGCCTCACGTTCCAACGCAAAGAACGATCTGATGGGCGTTTGTGCAGATTTTTCCTTCTATTGGTATGTTGAATCTTCCACTGACGCCCGGCTACTCAGTAAGCATCGATGCCAGATAAAATCCCAGGATGGACCAGGATATGACCGTAACGGCTGGGGAATCAATCCTGGCGTCCGGGGCTAGCGCCCGCGTTGGAGATGCCCTTATGAATGTGGTTTCATAGTATCTATATTTGGTATTATAGATGTTAATATTTTTCAATATAAATTTGATCAAACTTTATCTTGTCATAAATCTAATACGCTCAGTAAAAAGAACCGGAGGGAGTACATGTTTCTCAGAAAGGCTCATGTCTCATGTAATATATAACACTAGTTTATGTTACTATCTTTATAATGCAAAGTAACATATAGGTAGTGTCATATACTCCCTCCTTCTATCTATATAGAGCCTAATGTGCTTTTTAAGACCGTCTTTGACTATTGATAAGATTAATAGTACATGACATGCATAATATGAAAATTATATCATTGAAAGCTCCTTTCACATACGAATTTGACTGTATGCTTTGTGTAAGTTGCATGTCATATATTATTGCTATAACATTTGGTCAAAGTTAGTTTTGAAAAACGCATTAGGCCCTATATAGATGGAAGGAGGGAGTATGATTTTATTTATTAGCTCGTAGACTCATTTTTTGTTAGGAAGCATTATATGATGATAACATAGTCATCAGCTCTTTCTCCGTCTTCTTTTTCTAAATAGCTACAACCCACTACCTATTTTTTCTAGCCATGCAACCATGTCACATAAGCAACTTATGCATGTGAGCCATAAATTACGTTTGCATTAAATTCTATGCATGCAATGCTGTCACATCATCAATTCATGCATGTTAGTCATAAATTTAATTTTTTTTATTAGAGTTCATCCTTCCCATTTTGTTAGAAATGACTTTTCTTTGCTACAATATACGCTTCATATTGTTTTAAGCTCATGTGATTTTTGTTAGTTTTAGATGTTTATGTAGCAACTATTTTCATTATTTTAGCAAGGTTCCCACACCAACACGCGGTGTATCATCCAGTTTAATACTATGTCATGTCACTAATATGCCTTGGTTGGATCCGGTGAGAAACACACTTTCGCTCCCTTTCTAAAGGCATTGCTATTGACGAATCTCGTCGTATGTGTGATGTCGTGAGATGATTGGTGTGGATATACTCAGTGTTATAGTTTGCCGATTGCAGATCTAATCGCTTTGATTTTTTTTCTCATCTCCGCATAACTTTGATCCCATGTGACTTTGTTATTTGCCAACGTGTTTTCGTGTGCGTGCGTTAGTGTGGATGTGTGCATCCTTATGTAGAGGCCGGGTGTGGGTTCATTGTCCAGGCGCCATTTGTGTCTTACCAACACCCTCCCCTCCCCCGGGGTTGTTCTAAAAAAATAGGCGTGGATTGGGGCAGAGAGACCCTTGTTAGCGATGGTATTCATCTTGGCCATGGAAATTTCGCATCGCATGTTCGCTCATGCTTTCATGTGGGGTTGTTGGCCTATTTGTTAAGCCGACCTTGTTCCGAAGACTATTTTTTCTAAAAAAGGAGGAAGACCCCCGGCCTCTGCATCTGGGCGATACATGCAACTATTTTATTAACTATTCACAAAGATCTTACAAAGTAATACATCAGTACGTCTAAAGTTACCATCTTGGCAATCTGTCGCTACGGCTATCCATGTGATGAAAGGATGCCGATAGTCCGAGCTGAATACTAAACAGACCTCACACCATAGCTTAACATCTAAAGCCGGAGGCCCCAACCAAGCCACATTGTCGGGTTTGGGGTACACACCGGTCCGGCACACTCTCAGAGGCCACCGTGCCGCCGTGTTCCAAAGACTATTGATCCTCACGGATGATGTTATGGTTTTCCTCGATCTATGGGAGCTAGACGTGGAGGTATTTTTGGCAATCCTGGTGGATTTAGGCGTAGCTTCTGGGATGAGGATCAACCAACAACCATGGTAAGTGCACGGCGACGCATGTCAAAAGCTCGGATGATGATATGGCGCTCGTCTCGGTGAGCCTCAACTGCATAGTGGATTAGTTGTATCCGCACGCTCGATCATGACAGTGCTATTGGGTGTTTTATTCTCTCCTTCTCTAATATGTGATACGCACGCTTGTGTGTATTTTCAGAAGAAGAAGAAGAAATGCCGAAATTTCCTTCGGCAAGATAAGGACGTGCATCTGTTAAGTCGTCGTCTCTTCCCGGAAGACAAAAAGAAAAGGAGCCGTCCTCTATCTCTTCCTTTTAGGAAAAACACATTCCCTCTTTAATTCTGTGAACGAGAGCTATTGCCAAGTCATTCGCAAAAAAAAAAAAAGATTTATTGCCAAGTCGGGTGGGGTACAGGACAAACACCGTGTTGGGTAATGACTTTGATTGTTGTGATGCGTCCACATCATGTGAACCGCGTGGGATAACACCCCCGGAGAGCCGAAAGGTAATGACTACAAGAAGAGATTGACTGGCCACAAGGACGTGGTCAAAGTCTGAACTATTCGTCGCCTCTGCTCCACTATGCGCACGCAGGGGAAGCCAATGCCAACAAATGATCAATCATGGAAACTGAACTCTTTTGGCCTCATCGTGTGTTATTGCCTACCTGGGCCCGCAGCAAAACCCAACAAGAGATAAATTGCATGCTTCATTATAGACACTGAAGCAAAAGTTGCTTATACGGACTTCGTAGCGATCTGAACAATGGAAATTTCCACCACTTGCTTGGTAACAGAAATAAGACAAATGTATTGTTGTATACATGATCATGATGCGCAACTAGGGAATTACATGAAACTGAAAACCTACATGCCAACCAAAACTGGCAAGGCGAATACAGATTTGGCCAAAAGTACCATATACAGCAGCCCCACATCATCGCGGATAAAGATTACATAACATGTAACGGTGCCCTGCGCACGGACAGCACTCCCGTGCCAGACAGTAGCAACTGAGGCAATGGCCCTGCTCATACTCTTGGCGCCAGAGATACCAAGCCGAGCCAAGACCCTCCTATTAAGATCACTTATGCAATGGCAGCCAACTGACGGGTTCCTTCGCCACATCTCTGCTCAACCACAGCGAGGTAGGCGCTGCAGTTCGGCACCCACACACGAAGCAGCATCAGCAAGACAGCTATCCTGTGAGCCCTTGAAAGACGACACAAGCGCTTCTACTCGCATCAGAGCTGGCACTGATATTGAGAGTATCATTCCTTGGGTTAGGTATTGCCTACAAGAGAATGCTAGGCTGTATAGCAGGCGAGTCAGCGGCAAGGGGGCGCCATGCTTCAACGAGTCCAGAAGAGCGCTCAGCTTAGGAAGATTTGTCAGCAGGCCCATTGTGGCCTCTCGAGGTGCTGCCTTGAGCAGCAACACCACGCAATCTGACGCCAAATCGCTTATCTGTGGATCTGAATTTCCAACCACCTCCAGAAATATAGCCATACTGCCACCAAGGTCGCATATGTCCATGATGCAAGATTGTTGATCAACAGCAATGCTCATGCTGAAGGCGCTATCAACAAGGAGTGCAGGTTCTTTGCTGAGGACGATACTTCTGTTGCTGCCGGTGCCACGGATAATGAAAGCTCTGCACAGTTCCAAGGTTGGTTCCAGAAAATCATCCATATCTTTGGCAGTCACAAACTCAAGTAGATTCCCTATTCTTCTGACAACCTGAAGCTGCGAAAGGATATTGGAGTCCATGTCGGGAGCAGATGCCAGAGCAAAACAAAGCTTGACATTGCTTACGTTTGCATTTGAAAGATCTCCAAGCAAGAATTCAAAGCACTGGGATACTGTCGCTTCATTCAGGATATCAGATACCTTAACACAATCATGTTCCATCAGCATTACTAGAAGTTTCTGTGCATACATAGGTATTGGATCTTCATCCTCTGCAAATGAAGGGTACATTGGGAGAAAATATTTGTGAGAGATTGTTTTCAGGTCAGCTAAACATTGTTCATCTGCAGTCAATGAAGAATCGCTGAAGATCACAATCATCACATCAGACAGTATCTTCAAACACAGGAATCTGGCATCACAATCTTTATTGCCCTTGTATAAGATGGATAAGCTTGGAAGGAATCGACTTGTGAATATTTTGTGTTCCCTAAGTATAACAGAAGGCTCCTCCGTAGCTGCCTCAAGAACCCTCAGCAATGTCATTTGGAAATCATCCCGAGCCTGGAAGTACAATAAAGTGTACACAAATTATCACAAAAGACAGGAGTTTAGTGAACACATTGCGTAATGCAAAGACTGTTAAGGCAAGACAACAATAACTCTAGGACGAGTTTATTTTAGACATTGCAGTACAAATATATAATGAATGGTCTCCGTATTTTCTCATCAGGTTGGGTCCAGATAGTTACAGGCCATACCTGAAATGGTGTCTCCAATATCTTCATAAGATTAGCCAACTGGAGCAATACTTGACTTGTCACAACTCTGTGATTGAAGGATACACTCCCAAGAAGATGAAGGATGACAGGGAACAAATGAATTGTGCTCTTTGGATGAGCACGTCCAGTTAAAGCAGTAATAGGTCCATGACGTTTGCCACCCATGACCTGCTGTATATCACTGGATACAGTGTCAAGAATGCCTGGGACCAACGAAGCAACTAACTGAACAAATGCTTCTGTACATTGATGAATGAAACCATCCTTCTCCTTTCCCAATCTATCGACTGCTGATAGTAGCTTTGCATTGCAAAAGAATTGCGGAAGCCACCTTCGACTGTTCTTGCAAAGAAGAGCAACAAATAGAAGGGCTTTCCCACGCAGAATGTCAGTTCCCTGTTCTATCAGAGAAATAAGTCCAGGGACCAACTGTTTCTCCTCAGTTAATGACAGAATATAGCGGCTCATATTTGGTATGATATGACTGTTCCCTAATGCCGAGTTCAGAAGATTCAGACTTATCTGTTGCTCACGTGGATTGCCCTTAAGGAGTGTGCATGCAATATCCTTAAATGTTAGCTTCTCCAGTATTAAATGAGTACATGACGAACTGAATCGAGCTAGGCGGCTCAAACAAGAAATTGCAATAAGCCTTGTATTCTCTTGCTTCCCAGTTGCTTTATAGATGTAGCAAAGATGACCAATTACATCTTGGGAAGCAAACCGCGATGTCCAATCTGTTCCTTGGCTACATATATTATCAATTGTCCGTAAGGCATAAAGCTGGGCTAGATCGTCTTCCCCTTTACGCAAGATAGATGACACTAGTGCGATTACAGAACTAGGAACCTGCAAAGTTTGCCAAGTTAAATCACGAGAAGACAGTACTTTGAATCTGTAGCTGCAAATAAGGAAGGAGCCATTCATATGTATATCTACGCTACATGACCACATACAACTAAGATATTTACATATGTTATATATCTTCATGTTCCAATACATACTCTTTTATGTACTTATAATAACTGCAAAAGCTCAACGCACACATTCATAATAGACTTGTGCCTAGACAGATGAATAAAGAAAAGAATATGTATTGGAACGTGAAGTCGATATCTACTATCTAGGCATATCCCTTCCCTCTTTAATCTAAAACATACTCCTAATGCAGCATCCACGTTAAGCCACATCACCCCTGAAATTGCAGTCGTTGGATTATATTGAGGATCAATCAAGTCTTAGATCTTAACAGTTGGGCCTGTTAGGAAATGTGCAACTTGTATTCCCATGAGGCCATAGGCCGATATACATACATGTACAGGTGTGGAACATATGCAGGAAACCCCTTATACAACGGGATAAATACAAAGGGGTACATGACTTATATTATAACTCTAACACCACCCCTCAAACTCATGGTGGATGAACAACACTGAGTTTGGAGAGATAAAAGCCATGTTGTGCTCTAGTCTGGGCCTTCGTCAGGAAATCCGCCAACTGTAACTCAGAAGGCACATACTGAAGAGCAATAACCTGATCCTGCACACCAGCGCGCACATAGAAAGCATCAACACCAATATGCTTGGTGAGCTCATGCTTCACAGGATCGCGCGCAATGCTGATAGCACCTGTACTGTCAGATAAGAGCAGAGTCGGTGTAGTGACAGAAACACCAAAATCCTGAAGTAACCACCGGAACCAAGTCACCTCTGCCGTCAAAAGAGCCATTGCTCGCAACTCAGCCTCGGCACTCGAACGGGAAACTGCAAGCTGTTTCTTCTGTCTTCCAGGCAATGAGAGAACCACCAAGAAAAACACAGTAAGCAGAAAGTGAACGGCGATCTGAAGGATCACTAGCCCACGTAGCATCCGAATAGGCCTGAAGCTGTAAAGAACTGGAGCGAGGAAAGAATAGACGGTGAGAGATCGTGCCTCGAAGATATCGGAGAACACGAAGGAGATGACTATAGTGAACCGAGGTGGGAGCAGAGACAAACTGACTCGGAATATGAACCGGATAAGAGATGTCCGGACGAGTGACAGCTAGATAGACAAGACTGCCAACAAGATGACGATAACGCGTCGGGTCAGGGAGAGGAGCACCATCAGTAGCACGGAGGTGAACATTGAGCTCCATAGGAGTCTCAACAACGCGCTCGTCAGTAAGAGCAGCACGAGCAAGAAGATCCTGGATATACTTTTCCTGGGATATAAAAAAGCCATCAGAGGTAGAAGAGACTTCAATCCCAAGAAAGTAGCGAAGAGGTCCAAGATCAGACATAAGAAACTGCGCACTAAGACGGGCCTTTACAAAGGCAATATACTCGGGGTCATCCCCCGTGATGATCATGTCATCAACATAGAGAAGAAGAAGAGTCCGACCACGAGGAGAAAGGTGAATAAACAATGCTGGATCATGAGCACTTGCTGAAAAACCAGCAGCGGTGATCACAGAGGCAAAGAGCTCAAACCAGGCGCGGGGGGCTTGCTTAAGGCCATAGAGAGAGCGACGAAGACGACATACCATGCCATCAGGAACAGAATACCCAGGTGGTGGCTGCATGTACACCTCCTCACGCAGCTCACCATTAAGAAAGGCATTCTTAACATCAAGCTGAGATATAGACCAGTGGCGTGCAGAGGCAACGGCAAGAAGTGTACGAACAGTGGTCATATGGGCCACAGGAGCAAAAGTCTCATCATAATCACGACCGTGCTCCTATTGAAAACCACGAGCCACAAGACGAGCTTTGTGACGCTCAAGAGAACCATCGAAGCGAGTCTTAACCTTGTAGACCCACTTACAAGTGATCGGACGGACTCAGGGATGAAGAGAAACAAGATCCCAGGTACCAGTGCGTTCAAGAGCAGCAATCTCCTCTGCCATCGCAAACTGCCATTCAGGATGAACAACAGCCTGACGGTAAGAAGTCGGCTCAAGAACAGCAGCACCAGCGATGGGAAATCCAAAGCGATTAACAGGCGGACGAGGACGAGAACGCAAGCCATAAGTAGGCTGAGAGGAAGATGACGACTCATCCACAGAGGCATCGACTGGTCATGGACGACGAGTGTAATGCTGAGGAAAAGATGGAATAATAGAAGGAGGAATCGTCAAGGTAGAATCGGGGGGTGGCGACGAAGAAGTCACCGGAGATGAAGGTGTAGAATCCGGTGACATGCTGGGAGAGGAGACCGGGGAGGAAGTCACCGGAGATGAAGGTGGAGAACCCGGTGACATGCTAGGCGAGGAGACCGGGGAGGATGGTGGCTGCAAATCAACTAGAGGTGGAGAAGGAGAGGAAGTGAAACGAAGAGGTACAGGCTCGACGGGGGTGATAGGTGAGTCAGGAAAAGTGAGGAAAGAGATATCATGCACTGAAAAAGTCGAGGAAGATGGGCGTGGGTAGAAGGGACGAGACTCATCAAAAGTCACGTCTCGAGAGATACGCATCCGACGATCGATAGGATCCCAACAACGATAGCCCTTATGCTCATCACTGTAGCCTAAGAAGACACACTCAACAGACTGAGCGGTCAGTTTGGTGCGTTCGCGAGGGGCAAGAAGAACATAGCAAACACAACCAAACGAGCGAAGCATCGAATAATCGGGAGAATGATCAAAAAGTCGCTCGAAAGGAACACCACCCTGTAGAGCAGCGGAAGGCTGTATATTGATAAGATAGGTGGATGTGGAGACGGCCTCAGCCCAAAAATGAGGCGGGAGAGAGGTAGCAATCATCAATGCACGAGCCGTCTCAAGAAGATGTCAATGCTTTCGCTCAGCCACACCATTCTGAGCATGAGCACCAGGACAAGAGAATTGAGAGAGAGTCCCTTGCTCAGCACAGAACACCACGCAACATCTTAGAGATATACTCGCCAGCGGAGTCAACACGAAAAACACGAATGGGTGAAGAGAACTGAGTATGAACCATGGCAGCAAAATGCTTATAAATAGACAACACCTCAGAACGAGAAGTCATGAAATAAAGCCATGTGTAACGAGAGAAATCATCTATGAAAATAATATAGTATTTATGACCACCTTTCAAAGCGAAAGGGGCCGGACCCCATACATCAGAGTGGACTAAATCGAAAGGACGCTTGGACACTGACTCACTATGTGAATATGGTAACTGAATCTGCTTGCCAAGACGACAACCCTGACACTCTAAAGAGACATCTCCTGAGACAGACCCCAGAAGACCTCGACGAACTAAAGAAGACAACCGAGAACCACACAGATGACCAAGTCGATGATGCCACTGCTGGAAGGAACCAGTAACGGAGGCGACAGAAGCGGAAGAACTGGCGATGGTGGTGGCAGCGGAAGGAACATGAAGCCAGTCCAACTCCCAAGGACCCTGAGAATCACGGCGGCGAGGGCCAGCCCCAACCAGAGTGTGCGTGCGACGGTCCTGGACAGAACAAGAGTCAACGTCAAGGATGACGCGACAACCAGAATCAGTAAGTTGACCAGCAGAAAACAGATTCATGGTAAGTCGAGGAACATGAGCAACATCAGGAACAGAATAAGGAGTGGTAAGATTGCCTCTACTAGCAACAGAAAGTGGAGTACCATCAGCAGTGAAGACATGAACTGGAGAATCCAGTGATCGAAGAGAGGACAAAGTGGAAGAATGAGAAGACATATGAAAAGAAGCTCCAGAGTCCAGAACCCATGGGGATGTACCTGACTGTGTAGAGGGTGATTGCTCAATGCGGGAAGTATCAGTCACAGAACCAGCAGTACCCGTCGAGGAAGAACCTGAAGCCGCGAGCAGACGCTTAAGTTTCAGAATATCCTGGTCAGTCAAAGCAATGGCTGAAGCTGTCGAGGTAGATGACGAAGTCCCAGAAGATGATGATCGCGCCTTGGGCAGGTGTTTCTTCTTCGTGTAGCACTGAGACTCAAGATGACCATCATTGTTGCAATAGTCGCAATGTGGACGGGGGCGACCTGAGCCTCCAGAAGGAGTGGGCAAGAGCGGCGGAGCACTCGAGCGAGAAGGGGTCGGTGCAGCAGGTGGCGTAGGAGCACGAGTAGCGAGCACAGAGGGAACCTCCGGCAAACCAGCACCACGTAAGCGAGTCTCCTCAGCACGAATCTCAGAAAGCGCCTCCATGAGAGAAATACGGCCACGAGCAAACAACTGAGCACGCCGGGGCTCAAACTCCTTACGGAGCCGAGACAGGAACTCATAGACGCGATGAAACTCCAAATTGGCCTGGACAGCCTGGCAACAGGGGCAGGTACGACAACCAGCACTGCGGAGAGAATCAAGCTGGCGCCAGATAGCAGAACTCTGTGCATAGAAGTCATCAACAGTAGAGTCACCCTGCTGAAGAGCATGCTCCTGACGGACCACAGAAAGGTATAAGGCATCACCAGAGGGCTGATAGCGCTGACGAAGACGGGTCCACATCTCAAAGACAGTAGGAAGACCCAGAAACTCAGAAGCAAACTGAGGCAAAACACTAGCAGTGAGAACAGCTGCAGCATGAGCATCATCATCAAGCCACTGGGTGTAAACAGACAGAGCACCATGATACGTCTGAAGAGCCTCCTCATAAGCCAAAACCCTCTCATCATAAGCACGATCAGCAGCCTCATCAGCAAGCTTAGCCGCATCCTTGGCGGCCTGATTAGCATCCGGAGGAAGAACCGGTGGAGTCGGCGGAATAGGAGCCACCGGAGGAACCGGACGTGGCGGACAGCAGACCTCGCTAGAAAGAACACCCCAGAGACGGATGCCACACATGTGAATGCGCATGAAGCCAGTGAACTCAGTGTAGTTAGTACCATCGAAGATCACCGGACAGCGAGGGACAGCAACATAACCCGAGGACTGAGACATCATGCCTTTTTTTTTCTTTTTTTTTCTTTTTTTTTCTGAGGCAGACTATAGGAGTCTCGATCTGCAGCAGCTTGCGTGCAACAAGAAGACTGGAGCGGCGGCTGCTTGATCTGGACTGACGGAAGGTGGCAACTTCGATCTGACTCACAGGAGCGGATGAAACGGAACGGCGGCTGGCGGCAGAATCTGACGAGGGCACGAGGGCGCGAGGACAGCAAAGATCGGCGACGGGCGGCACTCCTGGCGGCGGAGAGCAGCAGCAGTCGGTCGGCTCGATCGGGGCCAGAGGAGCGCGTGGGATTGACCTGCGCGCTGGCTGGGATGGATCACAAGCAGGCTGGACGAGGGGACACGCGCCGGCTGGGATTGACCTGCGGGGGGATCAGCAGGCGCAGAGAGGCAGCGGTGATAGAGAAAAAGGAGCGGCGGCCACAGATAGGGTAGTCACGGCGGCCACAGCAAGGTGGATCAACAGCACGAGTTGCAGCGTGCAAAAAATTGACCTAGCTCTAATACCATGTTAGGAAATATGCAACTTGTATTCCCATGAGGCCATAGGCCGATATATATACATGTACAGGTGTGGAACATATGCAGGAAACCCCTTATACAACGGGATAAATACAAAGGGGTGCATGACTTATATTATAACTCTAACAGGGCCTACGAACAGTCATGTCCTTTAGTTGAAAGGCACATCCCTTGGTGAATGAATGTCTTCTTATGGAAAACATGTCCCTTGGTGAAAAAATGTCTCTTCGTGGAAAGAAACACCCCTTAAAATAATGTCTTCTTATTAACTTCCCAAAAGATGTGACCATTGTAATTGCCTTAACTATGCTAGAACACTAATGTACCAAAATTTACCATTTCATTTGTTTATGCACTTCAACAACATATGAACTTTGCAACTCTATGTCTAAAACGCAAACTTTATCTAAAAATATTTCAAAATAAACTCACTAATATACTTTCAACTTCTAATAAATTTCTACTTAACTAAATTCTCAAAAAAAACTCACTAAAATATCTAGTGTGGGCTATACACTGGTTTATGTTTATGTGTGGATTTAGTTCTTGCAGTTAATACAGTTTCAACTTCTAATAAATTTCTACTTCAGTACATTACGGTGGGCAAAGGGAATATGCTCCTATAGAAGAATCAGTATCAACTACTGTACTAAAGATGTTGGAATCTAATTTCCAGTATCTTACCGCCACAACTTTTCTTTTCACAACGTGATGCAGTATAGGGTAATACTAGAAGGTAAGTCCAGGTAAATCAACCACTGACATGCAAATAAACATGTAGAGCATATTTTTCATTTGGAGTTTCTAACCTGCCACAAAGCACCAGCTTTGTTGTCCTTCATAGGAGATTCCTGGGCATTGCTTTCTTTGCTATCCTGATCAGATTGAGTTGATATGTAGAACAGTAATTCTCCAAGTGTTGCCATACAGAATCTCCTCAGTTTATCATGCCGGTCCCTTAAGCCATCTGACAAGGCATTAACAATTCCTGAACTAGCTAGCTCTGCATCAAGGATAGTGGAGTAGCGTATCAACAGTCCCATAAGTGAAGCAACCTGGACACGCAAGACTGAAGTTTTTGATAGTCGAAGCATTTTTATAAGCAATGACATAATTGGGCCATTAGTGATTATATTTGCAGCATCAGAGTTCATGCTTAGCAACTCCAGGTATCTGATGATATTCTGTTTTTCTGAAACCTGAAAAGATCCACTCAAACTCTGAATTATCTGGCTATGGAATGCATTCATCTGTTCTCGTGGTAACCTGATGTAATCAGCAGCAGGGAGAGCTTCAAAAGGAAGCACAGTGACAGTCTCAGTAGCTTTATCTCCTTTTTTACTGGGCATAACTGGTTTAACAGCAAGATCTGTTGGATGCCAGAATGCTTCAAAGATGTTAGACGGCTCAGAACCCATTGCAGCACCAGAAGTTATCTTCGGACGTGCTTTCCTCATACAGAAACTAGGTGGAGTGGCCACCACATCAGGATTCTCTGAGCAGTTCTGCTCAGCTTTCAACATGGTATCAGGCTTAACAGAACACTCATCCGTGAGCATATCCACCTGATTTATGCAGTTCTCTTCGTTTCCATCAGTTCCTTCGGTCGTATGCTTTTCATCTGCTGTGGATCCAACATTATCTGATCCATCATTATCATCAGGTGCATCGCCTTCTGGATTTTCACCAAAATCAAGCTCCATGTCATTATTTTCTATCTTAACTTCAGCCTCATTTTCGTCTGTTTCTGTGGGAGGACGCCTGTAGTTCTCCTTGTCTTTTTCCCTTTGCAAATTTTTCTTAGCTATGCGAGACATTCTAAGGACATTTACACCCTTCAAACCATCAGCCTTACAAGGTTTTGCATTATTTTTCTTACCAGTTAGCACATTCTTAACAGGGGTCGTGAACATCTTGGCAGAATTTTCATCTTTCTTGCGTAGGTGTTCACGAGTCTTGGGTGGCGTCAGCTGTCTGGAGGGTTTATCCCCATTTCGCTCAGCTAGATATGGTGTAGTGGGAAGTCCAACCATGTTGTCGAAGGCAGGTTGAGGAGGTAACGGAATCATTGGCATACTGTTTCTCCAGAAGTTGTGTGCACAGAGTTCAGACCACTGTAGTCTTTCAGCTGGGTCTTTCATGAGTAAGCAGTTGATCAGATTCTGAAAAGACCTTGACGAATTATCAGGTAAAGGTGGTGCAGGCTCTGAAAGTATGGATTTGACTAACTGGGTAAATTCACGGCCCACGAAAGGAGGTCTTCCTACATAGCATTCGTATAGCACACAACCAAGAGCCCAGAAATCAGAAGCATATGAGTGGACCCCTCCCTCTTGGAACAACTCAGGAGCCATGTAACATGGTGTCCCCCTCATAGGTTGTGGCACCTAAAGGACATGTGTTCAAACCAAAGGGAATCATTAAAATAAGATAAAACCGAACAAAACGAAATGCTTGAAGAAAAGGAAATGGGACCTCACATCTCCAGGGTCGGTCTTCTCGATGTCCTTTAAACGTCTTGCTAATCCAAAATCACACAGCTAGAACAATAAGGGGAAGTTACTGTTAGCTCCCAACAATTTTCTATTCCTTTGCTATTACTGTACTTACATATTTCACAGTGGTCTACTGATTACCTTCATGCATCCAAACTCATCAAGTAGGATGTTAGATGGCTTCAGATCACAATATATAATTCCTTGTGAATGCAAGAACCTAACACCCAACATGTTTTCAGTCAATCAAAGTCCACCCGTAACACAATAGATATATTGAAACGAGGTTATCAAAGAAACTTTACAGGAGGGCTTTGACAAGATCGTAAGCCAGGTCATGCATGGCACTTTCAGGCAGCTTCTTATCCTGCATAAAAATAGACATGAGACAGAATACATAGAGGCAAAGCAAGCAGAAAAATGGGGTAGCATTTGTCTTCACTGATGTTACATATAGTAAAAGTCTGCATATGTCATATAACAGGTCTCTGGAACACAAACAAGCACCACAGAGAATTGTGTGGGTTGCCCTTATCAACACGTGTTTGTAGGATGACAAGCAAGCAGAAAAATGGGGTAGCATTTTGTCTTCACTGATGTTACATATAGTAAGAAGGTCTGCATATCTACTCACACAACAGGTCTCTGGAACACAAACAATCACCGCAGAGAATTATGTGGGTCGCCTGCCTAGGATGAAAGGCAAGTACTGGCAAAACAGGCTTGCAAAAGCTTTACGCCGCAACAATATAATACACTACTAAAAACAATAGAGCAACATTATCAGGATAGCAGATAAATCAAGCATTTCTTAGAGCCAAAGAATATGCAGCGTGCATTGAGTGTTTTCAAGTGGAGAAAATGAGAGCAGCACTCCAGTTTCCCATCTTGAAACAGTTAATTGTCTAATTCTTTTCCAAGCTGAGCACAAACGGGACTAAAGCTCATACTTCAGTGCATGAACACAAAGTATTAAACCATAAATGCTATAAAAGAAAAAATAGAATTAAGATCATAAAAGCAGCTGGTTCGGGCTGACCATACTTCAATGTAATGACAAATAGTTTTCTCAAGCAAAAATAGTTTTAGTAGCATTCACAACTTCAAGTTGTCAGATTGAAGGTACACAATTATAAATAGCAACAACAACAAGATTGTGTGAAACATCTATTCCTCTTAGAAGAGCAATTAGCAAGCTGTGATATAAAGTTTCATGTGGAATTTTCCTAAAAGCTAATGAAACGTAAAGTTTTGTTCCTTGTACTTCTAGTTCAAATATTCCGAGCTCCTAAATTTTAGGTGCAGCTTTTCTCACTTATCTGTGATATCTGCAGAATATATCGGTTACAAACGTATGCAAGTGGATGCTTTGTGTTCCCTTCTTCAAATTAGAGACATACATGCATTGTTTAAAAGGATAAGCAAGATACCTGCTCAAGCAAGCCCTTGAGGTCTCCACCAACACAATATTCCAGTACCAGCCAAAAATGTGCTGAAGTTTCATACCTAGGGAGAAAAGCAAGATATAGTTATGGTATGCACTACGGTGGTCAAGTGTTAAGTGAACAATAAGGATAACCTCAACAAGAATAGCAAAGTACTTGTCAGGCTATACTTGAAAATTAGCACAGGCCAAAGCAATAAGTCAATATGAATCCCTGGAAACTTACCAAGAGTAAAATTTCAGGACATTTGCATGATCTAAAGAATGAAGCATCCGGACCTGCAAATATAAGTTCAAAAGCATCATTGGCACAACGGAACAAAGCAAAAATAAACAAATTATGTGCATAAGCATTGATCAAACTTATGATAGAACATCTAAGAATGCTTACGAAACTTGAGAATGGTTCTCTATCTGGTAACAATTTATCTACCTTTTTTTATATTTACCCTGAGCAGTTGCTCAGATAGACAAAGGCACATCCAAAAGAAAAACGGGTCCTTGGAAGGGACAATAACAAAAACTTAAGTACAAACCCGATGAAAGAATAGCACTTGCTGATAGGTCAACAGCATCCATTAGTGAGCACAGGTTGTAACTTATCTTCATGGGCACATCTCTTCTATAATTGGGTATGAGAAGCAAACTATGTGCAAAATTATTAGGAAGTTCATCTTTTGTCCAGCACTTGAAAAATAAGAATTGGTGTCACTTTGTGGCAAGAGAAAAACAGCACTCCAAGCTTATCGTTATCTTAGTCACAGTTACATCTAGCCTGGGGCAGTTTCCCCTTCATACTGCGTCATTTCTCAAGCAGAACACTAACCAGAAATCAGAAATGCTTCGGCAAACAACACTTAATCAAATACTGACATTGTACCAAGCCTCAACCTGGAGCCACGGAAGCTTTATCAAGTAAATTATGCGAATCACGACATACACGCATCAGCACGTGAACACAGGTCGCCAGACCAAGAAGCCGCTCCTAAACCAATGCAAACCTGCACAACCTTCGATTTCAAAAATACCCCCAAAGACCCCCAAAATGGCCGCGGCGGGGTCAAGAGGGTTCGGATAGGGGTGAGAGGAGGGGCTGGCTCACCTCGTTGAGGACCTTGGAGCGCTGCGACTTGTCGACACTCTTGACGGCGAAGTACTCGATGGTTTTCTTCTTCCGCCCTTTGTAGACAGTCTTCGCACCGCAACCCCACCCGAAAAAAAAAAACAGAAACAATCAGAAATCCCTCGCATTCGAGCCAGCCCCGGCCGGATACGGGCGGATCCGAGGCCGGAGAAGGGGGCGAGACCGACGGAGATGGAGGAGAAGGGGGCGGAGGGTTACCGAGTGCTTGCCGCGGCCAATGGCCTCGTAGACGTGGAAGTTGTTCATGGCGGAGCAGCAACAGCTGGAGGGGGGAGGTCGGGAGGAGGAAGAGGGCTCCTCCTCTGGTCGCCGGCTAGGTTAGGGCTTGTGATCTGAGGCGGGCGGAGAAGTGGACGAAATGGGGAGCGGGGCGGAGAGGGGAGAGAGAGACGGGGAGCGGGATTTGGATTTGAGATGGCCGCCGCTCGGCTAGTTTGGACTGGTTTGGGGCTTTCGGTTTCGGAGGAGGCGCTCCTGTTGATTTCGAATTTTCTATCGTTTCGTCGTCTTCGTCGTCTTCGGTTTGGCTGTGATTGTTTCATATGAGACCCTGCCTTTGATCTTTATTATATACAAGAGCATCTTCAACCGAGTATGAAAAACTAGGTGATTAAACGCCTGTGCGTTGCAACGGGTCACATTAACTTTAAGAGTTCAATATCAATTATGTTAATATTATATTTAATATTCTCATACATATAAGTGACATTAGCGACATTTTTTCATTGTTGAGGAAATCGTTAACTGGTAGCTGCTCGGTCGGCTGGTGAGTAGAGGATTAATAAGCTAATTGGCAAGTTAATCGGCCATTTAATCAATTAATCGGACGATTTATCGGGTAATCGGCTACTCGGAGACCCTATGAATAGGGATTAATCGGCAAGTTAACTGGTTAATCGGATGAATTCTTGAACAGGGCATTTTTTACCATCAAATTCTCACACACACTCTCTTCCTCCCTCTTCCTCATTCTCTCTCCCCCTCTCCCTCTCTCTCTAACGCACACACATATCCACCTTATTGGGTACAGGATCATAATCCATCTATTTCACACGCACACGCGCTAGTGCATAACAATATGGATTATGTGTATTACTAGGACATATTCCCGTGCGTTGCAACGGTAAAATTGATGCTTTGTGCGAGTATAATGTCTCACAGCACCGGATTCACTATGAAGAACATGCTGCAACCCAACATCCTTCTACAAAATGAACATAAAAAATATGATGCAATTTAGTCATGTTCATACTTTCTTTGCCGGGCATAATATCTCACTGATTTAATTTAAGTATAATCCTTTCTTTAATTACCATAACATCCTCACTCGTTTTAGTCGGGAGGCAAATCCTTCCTTTTCTAATTTAGCAGCCCCAACACATTGAAACCTATTAATCCTTCCTTTTATCCTACATTTTTACCTCAAGTCCTTCATTTAATTAGCCTCGTCTATTTGAATATTCTATTTATTAAGACCACAATATTTGCTTCAATTATTCCACCGGTTTACCCATAATTCATTCTTTAATTAGCCACATCAGCTTAAATATTTTATTTAAGCCCACAATCCTTTCTTTAATTAGCTCATTCACTTGGTTAGCTCGCTCTCAACATGAGGACTGCCACTCATATATTTAGAGTGAGTTGAGATTAGTAAATATGAATGGCGCATAGGTCGTTGGTTGTTATATCGAAAATCCAGACAGGAGGTCCTGTGTTCAATTCCAACAATGTTGATTTATTTTGACCCAATTATTTTTCGCAGTCTCTATGAAAGCCCATAAAAGGCCCAACAACATATAAGTACCTGGCCCAGGTGGCTTAGCCTGTGTATGAGTCAAACGAAAAGAACTAAACCAAACCAAGAATACATATTCCCTTTAATAGTAGGTATAGATATTTGCCACCCCAACTTATATTTCCCCGAGCCGCGTTGCTACAGAGCCGAGCTCCCGCCCGACCACCTCGCCGGCATCGAAGGGGAATGGATAAGGGTGACGCACCGCCTCCCATTCCCCCCATGGCCTCACTCCTCGACGCCCCCTCCCAGATCCACTTCTCTTCCTCGCTCGCTCGATCCCGTCGATCTGGACAAAGTCAGACACCACGGCCACCATGACCGACCCCGTCCACACAACCACTGCTCTCCCTGCAGGCTAGGAGCTTGTCGAGGAGCTCCGAGCTCCGAGCTCCTCCGCTACTTCGTCTGCGCCAACGAGATCAAGTCCAGCACCCCCGCATCGACGTCGCTTTCGTCTTCCTCAACCTTCGGCCACCGTAACATTGCCGTTCGATCCGCGCCGCCCCGAGCTCCCCTGTCTTCCCCTAGGGCGCCATTGACACCGCTGTGATCTCCTCTTGCCTTTCCCCTGTTTCCCCTTTCGTTTGCTCTCGTTAGGTATTTTGCCATGGCCGAGAACCGCCGTCCGCCGTGGCCATTGCAGGGGTAGCCACCAAGCTCCTCGGATTGACCCCGTGGCACATGCCCGCTCCTATGCGCGCCCATGCCCGAGCCTGCTGCTCTTCTTTCGCGCCCGCGGGGCCACTCCCTCTCCACGCCCACACCTGTGCCACACCGCGTCGATCGCGCCCGCCACTGCCGTCGCGCTCGCCGCAGCCACCGCACCACTGTGACCCGCGTGACGCACACCCTGGCCACGTGCCACACTCTCGCTAGCTGCGCTCGCCCCGTCTACTGCCGCCTATCCCTTCGCTCGCCCCACAGCCGCGCCCTACCTCGCGCCCCCTCCTGTCACGGCCATCTTCTGCCGGCCGCCCCCTCAGCCACGCCGGTCGCTTGCCTCGCCTGCTGCGTGTTGCTTCCTGCTGCTATGCGCTGCTCTACCGCTGGTACACTGCTGCGCCATGTCCTCGACACCGCCGTGGACAAACATGGCGGAGGGATTGTCAATGGAGTACGAGGAGGAGGTGGCGGAGAAGGTGTGGAGAGGCAGGAGGTCTGGGGTGGCGTCAGCTGGCTGTGGTGGAGGTGTTTATGCGAGAAGGAGCCGGAGCGGAAGGAGAGGTCACAATTGGAAAGAATCGCAAAAAAAAAATCATAACCTGGAGATCTCATTCCCAAAAAATGCTAATATCGATGAAGGGGTGATTTCCTTCTATAGGTGGAAAACATAGGAAATATTGGTTGTTATCAAGAAAAGGTAAAAATTTAGGAAAGTTGGGATTTTGAACTGATTTCTATGCAAATGTGGTTTTATTATTTGGTAACGTGATATCAGCACCTGCCCGTTTGTGACGTGTCTGATTAGGAAAGTTTGCAAATGTTAAGAAACTATTTATTGGGATGAAAGTTTGTGACGTGTCTGTTATTTGTTTCCTAAAACAAATTTCACTAATGAGAGAAATCGATTGATTTAGATAAGTTAGGAAAGTTAGATTAAAATATATTATTTGTTTCCTGAAAATCTGTTATTTGTTTCTTAAGACAAATTGAAGCAATAAAAGGAATTGATTGATTTGTATAATTTAAGGAAGTTAGATCCGTGATTTGTTATACGTCAGGAAAGTTCTGATTGTAATAAAGAGTGGAGAGAAAAATAAACCGATGAACCAGGATGGGAGGGGAGGGTGAGAGGAGAGACGAAAAAACCCAGCGAAAATAAACGTGGAGACTATTCACCAACTGCTCCATTAGGAGTAGAGATACTGCATGAGAGAGAAGATTTTTGGACACCACGGTTGTTGTTGCTTCAGAGCATCTTCAATGACCGCCCTATTTTAATGCATAAAAAAATGCTTGAAGTAATTTTTATACAGTATCTAAAAGTAATTTCTAGGATATCAGAAAACAACAATCTTTAAAAAAACGTCAATCTTCAACAGTAGAGCGCTAATGCTCCAACAGCTACCCTAAAATGGAACAATCGCACCATAATTGCATGCATATTGCAACCAATAATATCAAACTCATTTCAAATCAATCCAAAACAATGTAACAATAATTTAATCAATCCAGAACATCAAATTATTAATTAACTCATCAAATCCACGACATCAAATACAATATAAATACAACAATGTTCAGCATACAATACAACAAAGTTCATTCACAATACAATAGACATAGAGACGAAACTAGGGGTATTGTTGCCCGTGTCACGCACATCATTCGTGCATGACATCTTTTTGAAGATCATGGTACGTATTGGACTCTCTAATGTCATGGTACACCTAAATAAAGCATTGGATTCATAACAACTCCATCAAACTATATCTTCGTGCACAACGAAAAAAAGATACGTTAACAAAATTTACATTGCATAAATTTCATCGAGTGTGCGAGGAGGATGAAACCAGACGGCTGCTCATCAGAGCCTAGATGGTAGCCGCGTCGATGGCGAAATGCCTAGGAGAGCCTCCTTGGCGGATCCCAAATCGACGGGACGATGGGGACTCCGGTGGCCGTCCATAGAGACGGGGTCATGCAGTGAGGTCACGGCGGAGTGGGGAAGAGCAGCGGCCATGGCCTTCCTGGCTAAAATCGTTGTCGGTGGGGTGAAAAATCAACAACGGAGTCCATAGTTCAAGTATTCTCTTTACCTGCCAGGTCAAAAAATAGGTAGGTCAAGGTTACATTGTTCATAATTCCAAGCAATTTCAAGCAGTCTAGTTCTTTAGCCGTGTATTTCTTATTCATACAAACATACCGTACTTATTTATTTATTTTAGTAATGTACTTATTTATTTTAGCTGTACGCAGTCGCTGACACAATCATAGAACAAGTAATTAACGGGCTGGGAGATTCAAAAAGGAAAAAAGAAAAACATCAGAAACGTCAGAAAATCAAGCATTGCAGACACTTGGATCAAATAAGAAAGCTGTGTTATAATCAACTCCAATTAATTTTCCGCAAAATAACAGAGTTTCTTAGCCCAGTCAAAATAGCCCCATGCAAAGCTACCATCGTTAAGTTGTTACTAGCCGAAGCCCTCAGCATCTGCACTTGTCAATTCATTTCTAAATGGATAGTAATACAAAATGTGTATGTTTCCTAAATAATTTCTGGGGCTTCAGAGTGGTAGCTGGGTGGTTTAGGGCATCTGAGCACCACATTGCACAGTTAGATCTGCACAATTTCAGAACTTCGAGCAGAAAGAATGTGGGAGAAGTATGGAGGTGTGTGGACTTTGACACCTATTTGCAACTGTCAACTTGGGAAAATAGTCCTTCAAAGCTGCCTGACAGCTTCGCTGCAGCCCCTTCTACCCTTTGATAATCCTGACATTAAGAAAAAAAAGATTCTGTCAGAAATACTACGACATCGTCAAGCATACTATCATCAGTCCTGTGTCAAAGCCCCTATGATAATCGTGACAGTAAGAAAAAAATATTCTGCAAGAAAACTACGACATAGTCAAGCATACTATCATCAGTCCTGTGTCAAGTCATCCGTTTGGGATGCTAGAGCAGTCAATAGCATAGTTCCGTGACATAATCAGTTCTCCCCATACACACTTGGTTGGAGATTACAGATTGTTTTTCTTCGCAAGAATATTAAGTGATGTAATAATATACATTATCAGCTCCTATTGTTATTTCCTACACAAGAGCCTATATAACAGAGTACCAATTTTTCCCACTAGCGTGCGGCTAGAATTTTAAATAACATTTATGAATGCTTAGTGGAAAAGGAAGGACTGCTGCAAAGAGTAATACTGATACCTTTCCAACAAGACTAACAACCAACGGCCCCGTTCTCGAAATCCGATGAGACCCTGCATATCCAAAACGTCAATCAACAATAATCAAATGGGACTACAACGTAAAGATAAATGAACTATTTTCCTTGCTGATTAACTAGATAATTAAACTAGAACCTCCTATAACAGGCATCATACCTATGTACACATCAGAAAACTCCAAGCATAGCTTTGCAACCACCGGAGCAATTTTGACCTGAACAAGCATTCCACAAACCCGAATTAGATAAAGACTGAAATATTCTTTATAACATTTAAGCCTCAAAGTTCACTTTCGATAAATGACAAGAAAATGGAATACTGAACACAAATGTAAGTATCCTACTGTAACCACCATGACGGCACCACTGGAACCGTAGAGTCAATCCCCAGTGTAAGGGTAAAACATAGTATAAAGTTGAGACGCTTATTTTGGGACGGAGGAGTACATAATAATAAGTTAAGCAGAGTGCAATGGAAGTCATGAACATAATGTTTCGTCGAATATAAATTGTTGAAACAAAGTGATTATTACTAAAGACATGCAGTTTTCTACATAAAGGTCTACGTGGACACAAAGTTAGTTTGCAACCATAAATATCAGTAGAGCACTTGTAGAATACTCTCTGAGTTTGTAACAGTAAATACATGGCAGTCTGGACATAGGTGCAGCTTCCAACATGCAACTTTGATGGGTACTTCCCATTTTCATATGTTAGTAAACGATTATAAAATTATTATAGTAAAAAAAGGGCAGCCCAGTGCACGTAGCTCCCGCTTGCACAGGGTCCGGGGAAGGGTCCGACCACTTTGGGTCTTTTGTACGCAGTCTTTCCCTACATTTCTGCAAGAGGCTGTTTCCAGGGCTCGAACCCGTGACCTCATGGTCACAAGGCAACAGCTTTACCACTGCGCCAAGGCTCCCCTTATAAAATTATTGCAGTGTAAAAATATTTTTCACGGCAAACCTAATAATATTATTTCACTTGACCCACCTATATGTTTTACATATGCTATGAGTCAAAGTTCCAGAAGTCAATGCATGCTTTCTAGGACATCAATGTATTTACAAATCGAGATAGTAGTTTTCAATAACAAATTTAGAATTCACAACAAAAAAGAACATATTTAGAAAAGACAAAGAGCATACATCTGGGAGTAAAGTGCTGAGATGTTTTGATACAAAAGGTTTCGTCCTCAGTAAACCACTCTCTTGGGTATCCAGAAGACAATTCCACTCCATGTCCAGTTCATCCACATTAGTTGCAGAAAGAATGATCAAATTCTTGCATTTAATCTGCATAGGAAGTTATCTTTTGAGTCAAATGAAAAAAGGGAGTGTGTGCTAGCATGTTTTAAAACGCAATCTGAGCACTCCTTGCAGGTAGGATTAGGCATTTTCAGATCAATGCTAATTGAAGGCCAGACTTTACGTTCAGTAACAATGATTAATATTTTAGACAGAATATGTCTTGTTTCCCCAGATAATTGCCTTTCACCATTTGGTTTGAATATCATTTTCTCATCTCTTTTTTCCAATGTGTTCTCTCATGAAATGTTGACCAAACCAAACCTTGTGGCAAAAGGGAAATGAGGTTTTGAACCACATATGATAGTTTTGCAGAATCTAGATCTCTATGAAAGGCGAAAAAAGAGGCACTAAATATTTCAGTACTGACCCAAAAGAAATGCACCAAGAAAACAGAACATACCAGTGGCAACGGGAGCATCTTGTGATGTAATAATTCGGTAATACCTTCTGGCAACAAAGCCATCTGAAGAGAAGTGGAAATGAGTTAAATTATGAACTGCAGTTTGTACTTTGCCCAGAATAAGCATACACATGCATATATATATATATATATATATTCAATAGATCTAATTAAATCCAGATTACCTCATTTCGATCACCAATGTAACTGTTCCCTATGAGTTGACTAAGATGCTCCTCAAACTCTTCATCAGGAGCCTCCATAAATGAAAAGCTAACGTTAGTTGGTGCAAGGAAATGACATGTTATCGAGATTCATGAAACAGCCATTGGCATATAACAACAATTCATAGATATGCAGTTTCTACATTTGATGGTGCTGGGACAAAATGATTTCTTGCTATAGTAATAGTGCAACCCTGTCGGTCAACACACAATATTTTCTTAGCTAAATAACAAACAAAATCAAGAAATCACACCCAAGCGCAAGAACAGCAGGAATTTATACACACAAAACAATCAAGCATGAATTAATAATATAATTAGTCATTTAGCAGCACAGAAATGTTAATGAACGCACCAGGCGAACTCCAAATGCTTTTGCAACACCAGCCAATGAAATATCTGAATGTAGAGGCCCAAGTCCCCCAAAAATAAATACCTGTACAATATCAATCACATCACATGCCAAACTTGAAAAGGTTTTAAATGCAAAAGCCTACAGAAACTAACCACGTCATCAGTAGATTTACATTGTTTGACTTCCTCGGCAACAGAATCAATCTGCAACGCAATCACTTATGTGTCCATTGGATTTAAATGCAAAGAAACATGACAAAGTCGGAGCTTAATAGCACACTTGGTAACAATACTGCAGCAATCTATATGTGGACAATTGAGCTACCATATAAAAGATGTAGGAGATACGGCTATGCCGATCCATGATATACAACTTACTTCATTGTGAACAACCGTGACATGAGAAACTCGCCAGCCAATTTCATGAAGCTTCTTGCACAAGGCTGCGCCAAATTTGTCCTCAACTGTGCCAAACCTGAATCACAAAAATGAATGAATGTCTATTTAGTGTATAAAAACAATGATAGTATCCATGCCCAAGCCTGGTCATCAATTAAGGATAATCAATGAAATTTACAAAACTGTGCCAAAACTGAAACAGGAACACACTTCTAACAGTAACAAATAAGACTTGTATCAAATATACTTCAGATTATGGGATAAATGGTTGCACTTGTATTGAGTTAAATGATCAAGCCGCATTCTCTTAAGGCAGACAAATGGGCTACAATCCTTTCCTGATTCTTTTATTACTATACAGTAATTTGTTTTGTATCAAGTGTCTGGGGAAGTATAACAACACTAGTGTAAAAAACGCTCTTATATTATGGGATGGAGGGACTAGCATTTATCTAAAAGGCAAGGCAAAGAAGAAAAGGAATTTGCAAAGATGTCACATAAACTTCAACGATCATAAAACAGACCAGGATGAAGCAAATGCAAGACTAAACATCATGTAAGTATGAGAGATTACTCACAATATTTCATCACCAACTACAATAACTGAAGCCGAACGTGCGATCATTTGCTCTCCCTCAGCATTGTTCATGCCATTGCTTGCAACAGAATTAGTTTCCGTGTTGTTGCTAGTCTTCTTCGCTCTCCCAGCTCTTTCAAGTCTTCCATCTGATAGCATGTATGCCGGTCTAAAGCTGTTCCCAGTAGATGAATCACTAAGAAGTGCATTTGGAACAGTATCATATATGCTCCCAATGGATGTATACCTGCAATGAGGGCAAGCACACAAAAACTTAATACAAATCAGGAAGTTCAAATTAGATCTCAACAGTACTTTGCAATGGCTTAAAATTTAAGGTGGTGTTACACAATGAGCTGAAGTGCAGAAACAGAAGTAGCAAATTGCTCATCAAAAGGTAGACCAAGTACTTTCCTTTTAGAGATTTGTTTTAGAACAGCAGTGCAAAAACTACATTTTGACCTATAGATTACACATGATGAAACATAAGAGCAAATATACAATTGAAGGTCCAAAAATGGAAAAGAACCCACCCCTCATCATAAAGGCTGCAGTATTTGACCTTACAGGTTAAGAGGAAAGACCAAACATCCCTGTCACAGAAAAACAATGCTCCTTACATTTGGATTAGCAGTCTACGGAACGCAAGCTTGAATTATTTACATGATCAGGAGAAAAACCTGTATGACCAATCCAAGATAGGATTCACCCTCATAAAAGGAGGCCAGCCAGGCGAACTAGGAGAGAATTGTTCTTGACCAACCTATATTTTCAAACTGAATTACTAATAGGTGCGTAGATACCAGTAAGTGTGACAATTCTGAATGGAGATGGGCACAAGTACTGTATATAATAGGTTTGTAGAGACTCAAAGAATAATTGAACAAGGTACAACAGAATTACCGCGTTTGGATCTCCGATTCTAGTGCCAATGAAAATGGCTTTAGTAGACTTCTCTTTCAATAGGCCTTCTAGACCAGATTTGAAATCTGATCGGATAGTTTCCAGTGGCAAACCATAACTAGCATAGAGGAGAAAAAATAGAATGAAATATCCTTCATTTCACTTCTCAAGAATAGCAAAAAGAATGAAACAAATCCTAGTGGGTTCTTACGTTGAGACTGTTTCATAAGTGAATGAGTTGATTTCAGGGAAAGCACAAGGGGTCTCGAAATAGATGGTACGCAGCGGACAGTTTTGAACAGTATTGATTTGAGCTTCGTCCCCACAACTTGTTTTGTGAAGATAGTAGCCTGCCCGTATTAAATGCAAGAGTACCTATTGATACAAAACACTGATATCTTCAAAACTTACAAACAGATGTTAATTATCACTATGGCATACAAAAAAAAGATGAAGAGAAGAGAATATAAGATATTACGGTTGAATCCTTCCCGCCATTAAAGCTGAAGGCAATCTCCTCAAACCTGCAAAGTGAAATTACTGGCAAATGAGAGACTTCGACTTAAACAGTATCCAATATCGATAACGAGTCTTGGTATTCAATCCCCAGATTAACACCCAAGCATCCAGCGACAGGACAAACAAAACCTTTTTTAAAACCACAAGGAGAACAAAAAAGCTTCAGACTATTTTGAGAACAGGCTTTACAAGTGGTTTGAACATAGTGTAATAGTGTGTCCATACTGGTTAGATCAGGCCCTTTCATCATGAAAGAAAACTGGATTACAGTGACATGCATGATATATCATGGGTGTTTATGCTCCTTAAGGATTTAACTGATTTGATTTCCCTTTTCTCGTGAAAGAAACATGATTGCAGTGACCCTTAGCAACTTGAGTGATAACTGGAGAATTATCGGAAACCTCTAAATACTTTACTCCTTTGATCTGCCATAAGAACAACAAACCACAACCTTAGCGAACTGCTAAAGCGAGCAATCTACTAGTTTCCATTGTTTCAGGGTACAGGTTGTTAACTCATCCACATAAACCACTGGTCTAATCTTCTCATGGAACCGAAGAAAGAGAGTTTATGATAGGCGAATCCAGCACCAATTACTTGAGATTAACGACTAAACAATGCTATTCTGTCAGCAAATCTAAATTATATGGATCGCCTCAAAGTTGAAGATCGCAGCATATTTTCGGATGCAAAAGCAGAGATGAAAACCATTACTGACTGATGCAACCACCTCTCTATCAGGTACAAGTGAGTTTGCGGCAGGAGAAAATACAAGTGCGCACAGAGACAGATAGCACATTGGAGGTAAACAGCCGCAGAGCAAGCAACTTAAGATCTAACCAGTCTGCCCCAACTCACCCCTCCTGCGGACTACGGAATA
>NC_041384.1:213962068-213968504 GCF_002162155.2 Triticum dicoccoides | reverse complement strand
CATCCCCGCCGCCACCCGCGATCGTCAAATGAGTCAAACCCGATCGCGCGGGCCGGCGCTCGCGGCGGGCAATCGCGTCCCAGATTCTTCGGTTCCCGGTGAATAGCCACGGAACTAAAACAGCAGCACTAAGCCAATCCGATGAATCACCAGCTCGAGAGTGAAATGGAGGGGCGGAGCGGCGTACGGGTAGAGCGCGAAGGCTCGCTGGACGACGTAGACGGCGTTGTCGTACTTGGTGCGCAGCCGGCCGTCGCTGCTCGCGCGGACCGCCGCGTCGATCTCCATCCCCGGTGAGGCGACTTGGGGCGGAAGAAGAAGAGATTGGGAGTGGGAGGAGAGCAGTTGTGGACTTGAGAGGAGGCGTGACTCGTCGGCGTTGGACGAGGGAGGGATGGGAAGCGAGGGAGGCCTCGTGTGGATATTTCATTCGGGTGCTGTTTCCTGCAAGTATTTTACTCCAACCACCGGGACGAAATATCTTATCTCTCTCTCTGCTTCTCTTTCTTCCGTTATGCTCGCGCGTCGTGCGTGGACGGCTGGATGCGGCGTGAAGCTGACATGGCTTGTCGTGCTATGGCCTCCCTTGTGGGTGGACAAAGGGAAGAGGTCCTGCACTCGCTTTGGGTTGACCGCATAGAGCTCAATCAGCCCGTCCGAAACAAAATTAGACGAGGAAAGTATAGTCCCCCGATCCTCCCTGGGATTGGAGTGGTTTTGGCAGGGATTTGACTTGTATGGGATTTAATCCCTGCCAAACCCCTTCAAAACCATGCCAACGGAACACAGCCTCACGGATTAATTTCCCCCTCAACTCTAAAACCCCTTGAAATGTCTAAAACCGGATCAATTAGACAGAATTTTGGGCGGTATTTGAATAGGCTGGACGAGATTAGGCAGTGCCGACAGATGACTTGGCACTAGGCCCCGCGGCAAAAAGATCCCCATTCCCAAATACTCCCACGACGACGACGAACCCTAGGCCCAGCGACCCACTCCACAATGTCGCAGTGGCGGAACTAGCTCCCGCTACGGCGCACACCCATGGCGTCTGGTAGCTCGTCTAACAGACACTGTTCCTCGTCTATGGTGTCGTCGGGGCAGGCGTCGGTGGCTTATCGGGAAGCGCCGATGTAGTACGAGTCTGACGTGATTTGCCACTGTAAAGTGAAGGCACCAAGGTGGATATCGTGGAGCCACGTCAATCCTGGCCAAAGATACTAGAACTGCAACAAATCGCAGGTAAAGTGTCTTGACTTAGCCAAGGTGGATTTGGTCTGCTAGTTCGAGTTCTTCACTGGAAATCCGTTCTTTGAAATTTGGGTAGGGCGTAGATTGTCGATACTTCAAGTGGCACTACGGCCCCCATAATGAGTTTGTCAGCGGGCTGCTAGGCGACCTGCAGGATGTTGTTTATCGTCTGAAGACCGATGTTAGGAAATTAAAGACGAAGAATCATCAGCTGGAGCAATCTTTGATGGAGGCCAGGTGTAGCATTGCTGATGGTGATGTTCATGTCATGAAGAAAGCAAGACATTGTGAAGAAGTGTTTGCTCTTCTCAAGGAATTGGAGAGATGCAAAATGAAGTTCAAATTTGCTATCTTGTTCTGCATTCTGTTTGTGATGTACATGACCTACAAGATGTGACCGATGAATATCGGTGGAGAAGTTGCTTGCTATCTTGTTCTAGTTGCAATTATGTGGTGTTGTAGTTGAACCATTAATTTGTTAGCTATCATGTTCTGTGTGTGATGAATCTTGAAGCGAATGAAATGATTAATGTGTCTTGGTTTAAATAGTTGGTGTATCTAAATTTATTTGTCAGCTGAAAGTAGATGTATCTGAATTTATTTGTTAGTGAACCTAGCTTACTGAACTTTGAGCTTTCTGGACTTAACTGGACTTTGAGCTTTCTGAACCTAACTGAACTTTCGGCTTTCTGAACTCAACTGAATATTTGCACACACTATTGACTGGACCCACTTAACAGTGAACCAGCACACTGTTGACTTAGCGCCCACCAGCCCGCCTGCATTTAACAGCGAATGCACCTAGCAGCTCACTGTCATTCCCCAATCCATATCTCACCTTTCCTCACCTCCCCTGTGATGCCCCGACCTTAATCGTGCATTAATCATACACGTAAATGTGTACGGTCAAGATCAGAGACTCACGGAAAGATATCACAACACAACTCTAGACACAAATTAAAATATTAGTAGTCAGGGGCCTCGAGGGCTCAAATACACAAGTCAGCGAAAGCAACAATATCTGAGTACATACATAAATAAAATCGAAAAGGCGAAGGCCTCCTGCCTGGGGCCTCCTAACTACTCCTGGTCGTCGGCGGTCTCCACGTAGTAGTAGGCTCCGCCAGGGTAGTAGTACTCGTCGGCAGGATCAACTGGCTCCCGGCCTCATCTGATCACAACAATCGAGTAGAGGGGAAAAGGTAGCAAAGCAACCGTGAGTACTCATCCAAAGTACTCACAAGACTTACATCAGATTATGCTAAGTATGCATCAGTATCAAAGGAAAGGGGTTGTATCTGTGGACTATATTGCATAATTGCCAAAATAGAGGGGAAGGCCTAGCCTATCGAAGATAGCATCTTGCAGCATTAGAAAAGTGCAGATTATCATATCATAAGGCAACAAGTATATTTTAGTAACGCTAAGAGATCCTTCCTCGACTCCCTGCGAGAAAGCAATCCCGGAGCCATCATATCTATTTATTGTCTCCAGTATACAATTCTTGTTGTAGTAGATCGGGATACAACTTCGAGTGTCCGTTACCGTGGACACGGCTATTCGAATAAATAAACTTCCCTGCAGGGGTGCACAAACTTACCCAACACGCTCGATTAACTTTGGTCGGGCACACTTTTTCGGGTCATGCCCGGCCTCGGCTGATCGACACACTGTAGCCCTACCTAGGCTCAACAGAGAGGCCAGCACACCGGTCTACATCCTAAGCGCTCAAGGTCTTGGGCCCATCACCTTTTGCACTCCTGCACGTTGTGTACGCGGCCTGGAGTAGACCCACCCCCTTATACACGCGCAAGTGTTAACGTCCAACCGGGTGCGCGCCGCTCAATCGCTGACATCCGAAGAGCTCTCAAAGAATCGGACGACACCGAGTGCTCATACTTATTCTCGCGTGGTGGTTAGTGCGAAAAGGCCAGAGGCCTACTCAGATCACATATCCAAACCCGTTAGTGTTTTGGGAGCGCGCGGAGATGATCAATGATCCACGATCTGTGGTCCCGTCGCCCCGTCTCGTGGACTTACGGCAAGGACCATGACTCTCTGGCCATGCCGCGTAATTATCTCGCAGGTATCCTCATGGTCAACCCGACTGCAGTAACTCTCATGGGTACCCCTCAGGGCCGACCCGACTTCAACATGGTTCTAACGTAAAGTCAAGGTAACCGTGTGTCCATAACATCAAGGGGGGGAACCGAGGAATCACCCTTGATGGATTCCTACTCGATGTAACCATCAAGGTGAACTTGGAGGAATCACCCTCGAAGGGTTCACTTGAGGTGTTGCACGATAGAGTTGTTATCGGGAGTGGTGAAGGAGGAATCACCCACCGTAATCCACGGCCGATTAGCTACACTACAGAGATATCATCAAGAGTGGGTTACGAGGTATCACCCTCGGCACTCGATAGTAGCTCTGCAGAGTCGTACAACTAAGGGGGTGTGCGGTGATGTGCCGATCTCTGGACATCAATCATGTTGATCGAGTCATCCGGTAATAAAGTGGGGGCAATAGGGACAATGTGAGGGGTCACTGATGGGTCACTACTCAACCTATACTAAGCATATAAGATAACAGGTAAAGTAATAATAGCAGGTTACCAAAGCAGGCTATGCATCAGAATAGGAGCTATTGAACAACAGTAGCAAAATCTAATGCAAGCATGAGAGAGAAAGAATGGGCGATATAGGACTGACCAAAGGGGGTTTTGCTTGCCTGGAAGCTCTGTAGACAGATATGGACCCTCGGTGGTGAAGTAGTCGATCGCCGGATCAACAGTGGTCTCGGGGTCTACCGGAAAAGAAGTAATGGAGCGGGAACACAATAAATAACAGGACAATCAAATGCATCACAAGGCATGACATGTCAATACGTTGTGCTAGGGGTGACCTCACGCAGAGCTACGCATTTCAGACGAAGTGGGAAAATATCTGGGAATGTTTTCCCAGCTTTTGGCAGTTATCAGACAAACGAAGCAAAGGGGAAGGTTCCATGTTTGCAGTGTTAGAGACATGTAACAGGTATGTGGGTGGCTTATTCGAATTCGTCTTATTTTTCTGATCATTTTTCATATATAAATTATTTTCATCCAAGCTATGGATTATTTATATGATTTTCCAAAGTTTTAACTTTATTATGAAAATCCCAGAATTAAATTTAATTCAAATATAAAACAACAAAACTTTTGTTACCTAGTGTTACCTAGCCTACGTGTATGAGAATGGGACCCGGGGGGCTGGCCAACCATTTCACTTTGACTGGTCAAAAGGTGAGGTATGGCCCACATGTCATAGGCATCTAAATTAAATTAGTGTCTGGACTAGAATGGGGCCACATGTCATAGGCTATTAGGCTAATCTAGCAATGAATTGGTACTGACTAAATAGCGGAATTAATCCTAGAATTAATCTAGCTAATTAAATTAGACCTAAATCAGTTTGGACCGGCCCCACACACACTCACACACACGTGCACACACACACACCACGCTACACGATACGTCCATTTTGCATTATGCTTTTATATTGATATTTATTGCATTTTGGGCTGTTATTACACATTATGGTATAATATTTATGTCTTTTCTCTCTTATTTTACAAGGTTTACATGAAGAGGGAGAATGCCGGCAACTGGAATTCTAGACCGGAAAGGGGCAAAATGAGCCCCTTTTTCAATGGAAACCTGGGGAAATACAGTTGCTCAATTCATTCGATTTCGAAATAGCGTATAAAGTGATTCTTGCAATTTCACTGCAGGAAGTGTAGCAATTCTTGCGGGAATATCGGTCTTGTTTGGGCCGATTCCTTAATGAGAGAGCCCAAATAAAGTAACCCTTCCCCCCTCCCGAGTCTATCGTATCCATAGTTTCAGTGGGTATCGAATTGCGAAGCGAGGAAGCTATTTCAATTGAACGGGCTTACTTTCTTACTTGGTTCTTTTGTAGAACAACCTTGGTATGAAGCTAGACGATTCAAACTATATAAGCATAAGCAATTCAAACTAGACATTTCGACCTTCATCCCACCCTAGAAATAATAAGCAAAGAGCTCGTAAGTCCGGCATCGCCCCTTGCCTTTCTTACTGGATTTCCAATTGGGGAAGGCTTGGCAAAGAATCTTGTGTCGGAAGAGAAGTGGAAAACTAAGCTATTCGGGCTTAACTTAAACCTGATTGCCCTAGTAGGAGTCAGAATAAGGTTGAGGCTTGAAGACAAGCAACTGACATCTCGGATCTTGCCATCTGAGAGACCTATTCTGCACAACTCCAAAAAGTCCTGAAAATTTACGGAGAATTATTTTGGAATATATAAAAAAAATTGGACAAATAAAATGCCAAAGGGGACCCACTAGGAGGCCACAAGCCTGGGGGCACGCCCTATGTAACACCCCGGATATGATTTACCTAATATGTAATCCAACTCTTGCCGTTTCCCGCGTTAAGTTATTTTATTTTCTCGGGTTCGGGTTTTTGTATCCGTGTGTTGTTGTCATTGTCATGCATCTCATATCATGTCATCATGTGCATTGCATTTGCATACATGTTCGTCTCATGCATTCGAGCATTTTCCCCATTGTCCGTTTTGCATTCCGGCGCTCCGTTCTCTTCCGGTGGTCATTTCTACCTTTCTTTCGTGTGTGGGGATTAAACATTTCCGGATTGGACCGAGACTTGTCATGCGGCCTTGGTTTACTACCGGTAGACCGCCTGTCAAGTTTCGTACCATTTGGACTTCGTTTGATGCTCCAACGGTTAACCGAGGGACTGAGAAGGCCTCGTGTGTGTTGCAGCCCAACACCCCTCTATTTTGGCCCAAAACCTACCTAAACCCTCTCCATCATCTAGAGCGTTCGATCATGATCGCGTGGCCGAAAACCGCACCTCATTTGGACTCTCCTAGCTCCTCCTTTGCCTATATATAGGTCCTCCCCCAAAATCCTCGCGCAAAACCTAGCCCCCTCTCTCCCCTCACCCGCTGGACATATTCCCGCGGGCCGGGCATTGTCCGACCCGTGTCGCCGCCGCCATGTGGAACCACCTGACTCGCCACCGCCCGGTGCCCACATCGCCGTCGCGCGGGCCCTCCTGGGCCCGGGGAGAGCCCTCCCGGCCCACGCGCGCGTCGCCGCCCGCGCCTTCACCCCGCCGCCGCCATCCCCGGCTCCGGCGACC
>NC_041384.1:213941704-213961847 GCF_002162155.2 Triticum dicoccoides | reverse complement strand
GCGCCCCGCGCCGGATCCTCGCCGCGCCGCCGCCCCACGTCGCCGGAGGCCGCGCCGCACCGCCGGATCCTCGCCTCGCTGGCTCCGGCCTCCTCCCACTCGCGCCGGCGACCTGCTTCCACTCCGGCGCCGACCTCCCTGTCGAACCTCGGGAACCGCATCACTGCTACAGTACACTCGGGCTGGATCTGGATCTGGAATTGCTTCGGTTGACTTTTTCGTGCCTAACCCTAACTATTTTGCGTTTTTCATCATGTTGTATCTCCGCATCCGTAGCTCCGTTTTGGGCATATAGCATATCAAAATGTTCATCTGAAAGAGTACATCATTTCATCTCATTGCATCATTTTCATTTGAGTTCATCTTGATGCCCGAAATGCCGTTGGAAGAGTGCTATTTGAGATAATTGTCAGATCTGCTGCTCCAATTAGCTATTTGTCATTTTTTCCATGATTAATGTGTGCATGATATGCCCCTGAGCTCTTCATGAGTTTTGTTATATGCTTTGCCATCTTTTCGGAGGTGCAACCCATGTATTTTTGTGATGTGTGTGGTGACTAGCACAAGCTTGCAAAGTGGAGCATTCGTTAATGCTGATTTCAGGGACTTGGCAATTCCACTAAGTCCTTGATCTGTTTATATCAATATGCCATATGTTCATGTTGTTTCCTAGTGATCTATACCTCTTTTGAGGATGATCAGTAAGGATGTTTTGTCTTTCTTGTAGTGCTCTATCCATCCATGTCTTTGTTTGCAATTATGGAGCACCCTAGCTTGAGTCAATCGAGCTCTATTTTTGCTATTTTGTGAATTTGGGCAGATTGTCTACTTGTTAGCGATTTTGCCGAGGATGTTGTAGTTGATCCGTGCATGCTATGTTATTGTTCTTGCCATGTCTAGCTTGTATAATGTGTATTCTTGATGGGTGTATGCTTAGATTGTCACGACTTGCTCTGTAGTGAGTGCATCGAGCTCGTAAACATGCCTACTTGATATCTGATTTTGCATGCTCCAGTTTTTCACTAAGTCTGTGAACTGATTATGTTTTTGCCATGTTCACATGCTTGCAATTGTATTTTCTGATCCCTTTTGGCTCAAGGTCACTAAGGGACTTTTGTTAAGCTCTTTGAGTAGCTCCATGCCATGCTTTACTTTGCCATGTTCAGTACCTGTAGCATATAGTTTTCATGCTCCAAAGTATGAATACAATTGTTCCGATGGTTTTGTGACGAGAACATTGTTCTTGGTGCCTCCTGTCTTTAGGGGTTGTGGCAGTGTCCCGGGGAGTTGAGCTCCGAGGTGTTGTCATCACAATTTTATCGTTGCAGTTCTGGAATACCTGAGTTTAGTACGCCGACATCGAAAATCTCTTTTATGCAGTTCGTTGGTGAGATAACCTCGACGCCACCCAATACTGGGGTGGGAGTTCGGGAGTATTGCTATAACTTGTATAACGGATGCTTTTCGAAGGTTGAGGTAGATGGTTTCCGAAGTTTTCTCGGTTATGTGTTGAAGGATGGATACAGCTGGATGTAGGATTTGCTAGATTTGGGTGAGATATTATGCTTCCCCTATATCCCCAACACCTGATTGCATAACCGGAAAGGTTCGGGAGTTTCATAGGTGGGAATTCTTGTAGCTCTAGTTCTTCTTCCACGGATATTTGGTTTGAGATTGGGATTTCGTACTGAGTATTCGTTCTTGATCCGTACCTTGTTGATTTATTCCTCTACCTAAATTCTAAGTGGCTTCTCAATTTATGGATATGTGACCATTTCAAGTGGAATGCATTCGTTCCTATGTTCGGATGTGAAGACTATATGTTGCAATTTCATCCCGCTTGATTCAGCTTCAAATTTTTATCTGTCAATGTGCTAATGGTTGTCACCCTCTTCAGGATGGCTCCCGCCAAGAGCAGCAATCAGAATCAGAATCAGGATCCGCCACCACCCCCCCCTCCTCCGGAGCCATGGCAAGCTGTGATGGCCGCAACCAATGCAAACACGCAGTTGATCATGCAAATTCTTCAAGAACGCAACCAAGCGAACCAAGGCAACCAAGGCAACAATCAGAATCACTTCGCTACAATCAACCAGTTCCTTGCAAATCAGCCAAAGACTTTCAGCAATTGTGTTGAGGCAACTGATGCTGACGATTGGCTCGTGGACTTGTGCAAGCATTTCGAGTGCAGTAACGTCAGACCTGAGGACTTTGTTAAGTTCGCTTCCTTCCAACTCAAAGACCAAGCTGCAGAGTGGTTCCAGCAGTACAAGGATTCCAGAGGAGGCCGTGTGATTACCTGAGATGAATTCCGTCAATATTTCAAAGCTCATCATATTCCTTAGAGCGTGGTTGAAAGCAAGCGTGAGGAATTCCGCAACCTGAAGCAAGGCTCTATGTCTGTCTATGACTACAACAAGTTGTTTCAGAAGCTCGCCCGCTTTGCTAAGCAGGACGTCCCTAACGAGAAGAGCATGATATACCAGTTCAGGGGTGGTCTTAGAGAAGAAATCCAGCTAGCTCTTGTCCTCTTTGAGCCCTTGAGGTACTATGAGTTCTACAACATGGCATTGAAGCAAGAGGCTACTCAACTGAGGTGTGATGCTTCCAAGAAGCGAGTCAGAGACGCTACTCCTTCTTCCTCTACTCAAGTGGCCAAGCAGCAGAAGTATTGGCTTCCTCCTCCTCCGTTCCGTCAGCCGTTTCAAAAGAGCAAAGGTGGCAGTGGATCTTGCCACCCACCCAACCCTGGCTTTCAGAACAAGACTTCGTCTCAAGCTCCAAGATCGAGTGCTCCGTATCACCGTCCACTTTCAGAGGTCACGTGCAACAAGTGCCAACAGAAGGGTCACTATGCCAACAAATGCTTCAATCAGAGGCGTCTTCCTCCTCCTCCTCCTCCTGTGAGATCGGCAAGTACAGCTGTGGTCAAGCATAACCCCAAGCACGCCAAGGTCAACTTGCTGAATGCAGCTCAGGCAGAGGACTCGTCAGATGTTATCATGGGTAACTTTCCAGTTAACTCTTTTCCCGCAAAATTTCTTTTTGACACTGGTGCATCGCATTGTTTCATGTCAAGATCATTTGTTTCCAAGCATGACTTCGTTTCGCAAATGTTGGGTAAATCTATGGGAGTGGTTTCTCCGGCTAAGTCTATGAGGGCTACTTCAATAGTCCCGGATGTTTCTATCATGATGGGTGATTTCAAGTTTCTGGCTTCTCCAATGGTCCTTGGTAACTCGGATATTGATCTTATTCTCGGGATGGATTGGCTTTCTAAGCACAAGGCTCAGCTTGATTGTGCAGCCATGAAGATTCAATTGACTCATTCGTCTGAGGATGTAATTGTCTTTGCCGCTCGTGATGATACCATCCATCTATTTTCTCTCAATGAGAAGGGTGAACTGGATGCTATCTCGCAAATTCCAGTCGTTTGCGAATATCAAGACGTCTTTCCAGAAGAGCTTCCAGGAATGCCTCCACACCGGCCAGTTGAATTCGTCATCGATCTTGAGCCTGGCACGGAACCAGTGTGCAAGCGTCCTTACAAGCTCGGACCTGAAGAGTTGAAGGAGCTGAAGAAGCAACTCGATATTCAAGAGCGAATGGGTCTCATCCGACCTAGTTCTTCTCCATGGGGTTGTGGTGTTCTTTTTGTGAAGAAGAAGGATGGAACGGACCGACTTTGTGTTGACTACCGTCCATTGAACAAGAAGACTATCAAGAACAAATACCCACTTCCCAACATCAACGAGCTGTTCGAACAACTCAAAGGTGCCCAAGTATTCTCCAAGCTTGATCTCCATATGGGTTATCATCAGATTCGAATCCATGAGCAAGATATTCCCAAGACGGCTTTCAGGACAAGCTATGGTTCATATGAATACACTGTCATGTCTTTTGGCCTTGTCAACGCTCCTCCGACGTTCTCTCGCATGATGAACTTCATCTTCAACGCCTACACCAATGACTTTGTTTTGGTCTATCTCGACGACATTCTGGTCTTTTTGAAGAACAAGGAAGATCATGCCAAGCACTTGCGTTTGGTACTCGATAAGCTCAGGGAACACCAGTTCTACGCCAAGTTCTCCAAGTGTGAATTTTGGCTCGATGAGGTTCTTTATCTTGGTCATATCATCTCTGCCAAGGGCATTGCGGTGAATCCTGAGAAGGTGTCTGCAATTGTGAATTGGGAACCACCTCAGAACGTGAAGCAACTCCGTAGCTTCCTCGGACTCGCAAGCTACTGTCGAAGATTTGTTGAAAACTTTTCCAAGATCGCGAAGCCTCTCTCAAATCTTCTCCAGAAGCACGTCAAATACGTTTGGTCTCTGGAATGTGACATCGCTTTCAACACTTTGAAAGAGAAATTGGTCACTGCTCCAGTTCTGACTCCTCCTGATGAATCCAAACCGTGTGAGGTCTTTTGCGATGCCTCTCTCCAAGGTCTCGGTGCAGTGTTGATGCAAGAGAAGAAAGTTGTGGCTTATACCTCCCGCCAGTTGAAGCCCAACGAGAAGAACTACCCCACTCATGACCTCGAGTTGGCGGCAGTTGTGCATGCTCTTTTGACTTGGAGACATCTCTTACTGGGAAGAAAAGTGGACATTTTCACTAACCACAAGAGTCTCAAGTACATCTTCACTCAACCTAATCTCAACCTCAGGCAGACTCGATGGGTCGAAATGATTCAAGAGTATAATCCGAGTATCGAGTATACTCCAGGCAAGGCCAATGTGATTGCTGACGCATTGAGCAGGAAGGCTTATTGCAACAGTCTGATTCTCAAGCCTTATCAACCCGAGCTTTGTGAAGTTTTCCGCAAACTTAATCTGCAAGTTGTTCCTCAAGGTTTCCTTGCCAACCTTCAAGTCTCTCCTACCTTGGAAGACCAGATTCGCCAAGCTCAACTTCTTGATGCTATGGTAAAGAAGGTGAAGATTGAGATTGCCAAGAGTCAACCCAAGTACAAGTGCTATCGCCTTGATGACAAGGACACTCTCTTCTTCGAGGATCGTATTGTTGTGCCCAAAGGTGACCTTCATAAAGTTATCATGAACGAGGCTCACAATTCACTCCTCTCCATCCACCCTGGGAGCACGAAGATGTATCAGGACCTCAAGCAGGCTTATTGGTGGACTCGAATGAAGCGCGAGATTGCTTAGTTCCTGAATGAATGTGATGTCTGCAGAAGAGTGAAGGCAGAACACCAAAGGCCAGCTGGTCTCCTCCAACCTCTTGCCATTCCAGAATGGAAGTTTGACCACATTGAGATGGACTTCGTGACTGGGTTTCCAAAGTCCAAGCGTGGCAATGATGCTATATTCGTT
This sequence comes from Triticum dicoccoides, assembly GCF_002162155.2. NCBI lineage: Eukaryota > Viridiplantae > Streptophyta > Magnoliopsida > Poales > Poaceae > Triticum > Triticum dicoccoides. The sequence continues at coordinate 213,956,517 of NC_041384.1, read as the reverse complement.
GTCATCGACAAACTCACTAAAGTGGCTCACTTTTTACCTATCAAAGAGTCTATCACTGCAGCTCAATTGGCAGAGCTCTATACCTCTCGGATTGTCTCTCTGCACGGTATTCCACATGTGATCTCTTCAGACCATGGCAACATCTTTACCTCCAAGTTTTGGGATTCTTTTCAGAAGGCCATGGGCACCAACATCCGCTTCAGTACAGCTTTCCATCGTCAAACTAGCGGTCAAGTCGAGCGTGTCAACCAGATTCTTGAAGATATGCTCAGGGCTTGTGTGATCTCCTTCGGCATGAAGTGGGAAGATTGTCTTCCATATGCTGAATTCTCCTACAACAACAGTTTTCAAGCAAGTTCGGGCAAGGCCCCATTTGAAATTCTGTATGGCAGGAAGTGCCGTACCCCTCTCAACTGGTCTGAAACCGGTGAACGTTAGCTTCTCGGTAATGACTTAATCACAGAGGCAGAGGAAATGTGCAAAGTCATTCGAGATAACCTCAAAGCAGCCCAATCCCGCCAGAAGAGCTACTATGATAGTAAGCATCGTGATTTGGCTTTCGAGATCGGAGATCATGTTTACCTCTGCATCTCTCCTATGAAAGGTACTCGTCGCTTCGGTATCAAAGGGAAGCTTGCCCCTAGATACGTGGTACCTTTCAAGATCGTCAGCAAGAGAGGCGATCTCGCCTATCAACTCGAGCTTCCTTCAAACTTTGCAAATGTGCATGATGTGTTCCATGTCTCTCAGCTCCGCAAGTGCTTCAAGACTCCAGAACGGTACGTCAACTTTGAAGACATTGACCCCCAAGAAGATCTCTCTTATCGTGAGCACCCCGTGGCTATTCTTGAAGAGACTGAATGCAAGACTCGTAATAAGTCAATCAAATTCCTCAAAGTCAAGTGGTCACACCATTCCGACCGTGAAGCCACCTGGGAACGCGAGGATCACCTCTGTTCTGAGTACCCGGTGTTCTTCAAGTCCTAGATCTCGGGACGAGATCCTTTCGTAGTGGTGGAGTGTTGTAACACCCCGGATATGATTTACCTAATATGTAATCCAACTCTTGCCATTTCCGGCATTAAGTTATTTTATATTCTCGGGTTCGGGTTTTTGTCTCCATGTGTTGTTGTCGTTGTCATGCATCTCATATCATGTCATCATGTGCATTGCATTTGCATACGTGTTCGTCTCATGCATTCGAGCATTTTCTCCGTTGTCCGTTTTGCATTCTGGCGCTCCGTTCTCTTCCGGTGGTCATTTCTACCTTTCTTTCGTGTGTGGGGATTAAACATTTCCGGATTGGACCGAGACTTGTCATGCGGCCTTGGTTTACTACCGGTAGACCGCCTGTCAAGATTCATACCATTTGGACTTCGTTTGATGCTCCAACGGTTAACCGAGGGACCGAGAAGGCCTCGTGTGTGTTGCAGCCCAACACCCTTCTATTTTGGCCCAAAACCCACCTAAACCCTCTCCATCATCTAGAGCATTCGATCACGATTGCGTGGCCGAAAACCACACCTTATTTGGACTCTCCTAGCTCCTCCTTTGCCTATATATAGGTCCTCGCCCAAAATCCTCACACAAACCCTAGCCCCCTCTCTCCCCTCACCCGCCGGACATATTCCCACGGGCCGGACATTGTCCGACCCGTGCCGCCAACGCCACGTGGCACCACCTGACTCGCCGCTGCGCGGTCCCGCCTGGGCCCGGGGAGAGCCCTCCCGGCCCACGCGCGCGTCGCCGCCCGTGCCTTCACCCCGCCGTCGCCATCCTCGGCTCCAGCGACCGAGCCGACGAGCCCAGCCACGCCGCCTCGCCGGCCAGCAGCGTCCGCCGCCGTCACCAAGGCGCCCCGCGCCGGATCCTCGCCGCGCCGCCGCCCCACGTCGCCGGAGGCCGCGCTGCACCGCCGGATCCTCGCCTCGCCGGCTCCGGCCTCCTCCTCCCACTCGCGCCGGTGAGCTGCTTCCACTCCGGCGCCGACCTCCCCGTTGAACCTCGGGAACCGCGCCGCTGCTACAGTACACCCGGGCCAGATCTGGAATTGCTTTGGTTGACTTTTTCGTCCCTAACTCTAACTATTTTGCATTTTTCATCATGTTGTATCTCCGCATCCGTAGCTCCGTTTTGGGCATATAGCATATCAAAATGTTCATCTGAGAGAGTATAGCATTTCATATCATTGCATCATTTTCATTTGAGTTCATCGTGATGCCCGAAATGCCGTTGTAAGAGTGCTATTTGAGATAATTTTCAGATCTGCTGCTCCAATTAGCTATTTGTCAGTTTTGCCATGATTAATGTGTGCATGATATGCCCCTGAGCTCTTCATGAGTTTTGTTATATGCTTTGCCATCTTTCCAGAGGTGCAACCCATGTATTTTTGTGATGTGTGTGGTGACTAGCACAAGCTTGCAAAGTGGAGCATTCGTTAATGCTGATTTCAGGGACTTAGCAATTCCACTAAGTTCTTGATCTGTTTATATCAATATGCCATATGTTCATGTTGTTTCCTAGTGATCCGTGCCTCTTTTGAGGATGATTAGTAAGGATGTTTTGTTTTTCTTGTAGTGCTCTATCCATCCATGTATTTGTTTGCAATTATGGAGCACCCTAGCTTGAGTCAATCGAGCTCTATTTTGCTATTTTGTGAATCTGGGCAGATTGTCTACTTGTTAGCGATTTTGCCGAGGATGTTGTAGTTGATCCGTGCATGCTATGTTATTGTTCTTGCCATGTCTAGCTTGTATAATATGTATTCTTGATGGGTGTATGCTTAGATTGTCACGACTTGCTCTGTAGTGAGTGCATCGAGCTCGTAAACATGCCTACTTGATATCTGATTTTGCATGCTCCAGTTTTTCACTAAGTCTGTGAACTGATTATGTTTTTGCCATGTTCACATGCTTGCAATTGTATTTTATGATCCCTTTTGGCTCAAGGTCACTAAGGGACTTTTGTTAAGATCTTTGAGTAGCTCCATGCCATGCTTTACTTTTCCATGTTCAGTACCTGTAGCATATAGTTTTCATGCTCCAAAGTGTGCTACCTGATCTGAAATTCCAGACAAGTGTTAATTTCACTAAGTCTGAAATCTGTTTACCAAATGCATTTTTGCCATGCTTGTTTGAACCTATTAATGGATGAATTGGCCGTAGCTCAGTGTTCATCTTTTGTTAAGCATCATGAATGGATCCCTGCCATGTATTTTGTTGTCATGTTTGGGTGATGTAGCATGTTTAACTTGTTGCATTTAGATGGCTACTTGCTTTATATCGCAGACCGTTGTCATATTTGAATTGCTTGCCATTTCCAAACCGTGACTCCGATTCTGGTGATCTTTATATCGTTTTCAAGCGATTTCATCTCACCTTTCCAGTGGCACACTTGGATTTCCAAGTTTAGGACATGTTCTTTCATTCCTTGTCAAATCTTGCATATGCATCGCATATCGCATCCCGCATAGCATACCATGTTTGCATCATGTTGTTTGAGTTTTGCACGTGGTTGATTGTGTTCCGTTTGCTTGTTTGTCTTGTTTGGGTAGAGCCAGGAGACGAGTTCGCTAATGAGGAGCCCATTGAGTTTGCTTTCAAGGATCCAGCCAACTCTGACAACTTTGTAGGCAAGATGATCATACCCTCGAAATCACTTCTATCTTTGCTTTGCTAGATGCTCGCTCTTTTGCTATGCCTATGCTACGATGCCTACCACTTGCTTATCATGCCTCCCAAATTGCCATGTCAAACCTCTAACCCACCATGTCCTAGCAAACCGTTAATTGGCTATGTTACCGCTTTGCTCAGCCCCTCTTATAGCGTTGGTAGTTGCAGGTGAAGATTGGAGACCGTTCCTCGTTGGAACATTATTTACTTGTTGGGATATCATTATATTATCTTGTTATCTTAATGCATCTATATACTTGGTAAAGGGTGGAAGGCTCGGCCTCTCGCCTAGTGTTTTGTTCCACTCTTGCCACCCTAGTTTCCGTCATATCGGTGTTATGTTCCCGGATTTTGCATTCCTTACGCGGTTGGGTGATAATGGGAACCCCTTGACAGTCCGCCTTGAATAAAACTCCTCCAGCAATGCCCAACCTTGGCTTTACCATTTGCCACCTAGCCTTTTTCCCTTGGGTTTCGCGGACTCAAGGGTCATCTTATTTTAAACCCCCGGGCCGGTGCTCCTCTAAGCGTTGGTCCAACCTAGAGCACCGTGCGGGGCCGTCCCTTGGCAACTTGGGTTACGTTGGCTCCCGTACGCTTAGCTTATCCGGTGTGCCCTGAGAACGAGATATGTGCAGCTCCTATCGGGATTTGTCGGCACAGCGGGTGGTGTTGCTGGACTTGTTTTACCATTGTCGGAGTTGTCTTGTAGAACCGGGATGCCGAGTCTGATCGGAATGTCTCGGGAGAAGGTCTATTCATTCGTTGACCGTGAGAGCTTGTCATGGGCTAAGTTGGGACTCCCCTGCAGGGATTTGAACTTTCGAAAGCCGTGCCCGCGGTTATGGGAAGATGGGAATTTGTTAATGTCCGGTTGTAGATAACTTGAACCTTAACTTAATTGAAATGAATCAACCGTGTGAGTTATCGTGATGGTCTCTTCTCGGCGGAGTTCAGGAAGTGAACACGGTGTTGGAGTAATGCTTGCCGTAGGTTGTTCTCTAGTTATTCGTTCGCGCTTGGCCTTCTCTTCTCGCTCTCTTTTGCGAACAGGTTAGCCACCATATATGCTAGTCGCTTGCTGCAGCTCCACATATTACCTTGCCTTACCTATAAGCTTAAATAGTCTTGATCGCGAGGGTGCGAGATTGCTGAGTCCCTGTGGCTCACAGTTTACTTCCAAACCAGATGCAGGGCCTGATGACTCCGTTCTAGATGACGCGCTTGAGCTCAAGTGGGAGTTCGACGAGGACTCACGCCGTTACTATGTGTCTTTCCCTGATGATCAGTAGTGGTGCCCAGTTGGGGTGATCGGGACCGTGTCGCATGTTGGGTTGATCTTTTATTTTGGCGCCGTAGTCGGGCCATGAGTGTTTGAATGATGTAAAGCTATTTATGTACTTTGTTTGACGTGGCGAGTGTAAGCCAACTATGTACCTTCCCCTTTTATTATCTATATTACATGGGATGTTGTGAAGATTGCCTTACTTGCGACATTGCTTTCAATGCGGTTATGCCTCTAAGTCGTGCTTCGACACGTAGGAGCTATAGCCGCATCGAGGGCGTTACACCCTACCCCCTGGGCGTGCCCCTAGGTCTTGTGGCCCCCCTGGCAGGCCTCTGGTGCCCATCTTATGCTATATGAAAGGTTTTGACCTGGAAAAATCATAAGGAAGCTTTCGGGACGAAGCGTCGCCGTCTCGAGGCGGAACCTGGGCAGAAGCACACTAATGCAGGATGGTCCAAACATGACACTACGATCAGAGACCCTTCGATGAAACTGTGTGCGATGCCATAATTGCAAATTGTGGTGTAAAAAACCCGTCAAAAAGGTGCAAAACGTTTGCGATGACGGATGCATCAAACACAGTTCAGATTTTAGTTGCGTGTGCGATGCAGGGCATACGGTTCAGCTCAATTAGCTGTTTGGGATGAGGAGGAACAAAAGAAACGGGCAGCCAGATGAAGGCGTGTGCGATATACAACACACGGTTCACTAGGATGAACTGTGTGTGATTAGGCAACACAATGGAAATGGTTCAACTGAACAAGATGTGTGATACGCGGCAAACAGGTCCGTAATCAGAAATGTGTGCAAAGACCAATAATAACACAGACGATTGTTGCTAATAAGCCGTGTGATTTGCTCTATCTATAGTAGAATAACATGTATATATATATAACTGAAATAAACATCCAATTACATAAGTGACTATACATATCATTCACACACACCTCAATAAACAATTGCGTGCATTCTAAAGTAGGAGAAATGATCGTCTAGTCATCTACTTCTTGTGACGCTCCCGCCACTGCTACGTGGCTCGATCCCTCGTCTGGGTCAGGAAGAAGACAACTCCTCATGTCAACGATCCGCCTGTACATCTCGTAGCTTGTGTACACGTCCATGGCCGCGTACTTGACATGTTGTTCATCCAGTCTCTCATGTCACACATTGTGCCAGGCGTTCATGTCCTTATTGCTCTCATTCACCATCTTCATGTAGTAGGGGTCGATGATGGCCGAGGCGAGGTCAACCAGGGAGTTCGGTTTGTTTTTGTCGCTGCCCCAGACCTTGTAGTGACGCTGTATGTTGACAAGATTCGGGCATTTCAAGCCCGAAACCTTGAGCGCTTTTAGATCATTGGTGGTGTCCACTTCAGCCAAATTGTAGTCGGAGGTGTTGATAAACCTGGAGAAATGCTCGCAAGGCGTTGTGGCCAGGTGGTAGTGGTAGACGAGGACATCATGTCGCACGCACAACTGGGTGATGTCAACCTTTTGATCTTGCCCGGCACGGCCCATGGTGTACTCGAGGTCGAAGCCGACCACTTGGTACTTGTCCTCGGCAAGGAAATGCTCCATAGTTTGGATGGAGCTCTCCACCGAGACCGGATCGTTCGTGTACACCACCGAGAGAAACTTCCCCCTCACGTGGGTGTCCACGACGTATTGCGTGGTGAACTGCCCGCCGTTGTCGTCGTCGACCGCTGGGAGCGCCATTGGAGCCACGGGGAGCGTCATTGGAACCGCTGGATGTCCTCTCTATATGTGTCCTCGTGGGTGTGCTTATTGTGTCGTGTGAGACGAGAGATGAAGGTAAATGTCCGCAGGAATAAAAGGGGGCCGGGCGGCGTGGATTCTCGGCGTGTCCGCATGACAGTTTTTGCAGCGGGTAACTGCATCGTCACGCCGTTCCCGACGCAACCGCATGCACACGAACGTGCGTGATCGTGCGCCGGCCCCAAACACTGGCAGAGCGCGTGGAGGGACGAGGGCAGAGCACCCGGAAGGACGCGAGAACAGAGCGCGCGTGGCGAGATGCGAGCAGAGCGCACTGCGGCCGCCTGAACCACAAGCAACCACACACATTGAGCAGTTGAACATGCAGGAAATGGTCGCCTACAAGTCGGCCGATGGTTAGGTCACTATGTAGAGAGCGGCCGTGTGCTACCACCTCCATCTAGTCTATATCCCCTTTATATTCTGTGCCATACTTTGCCCTCAAATTTAACCAATGAAATGTTAATGCATGTTATAAAAATTATATAATTGGAAACTATGTTCAGGTACAAATCCAACTATATAATCTTTGGCGACATGCATTCGTATTTTATTAGTTAAATCATACTTATAAACCAGGACGGGGGTATAGTAGGTAATTAAATTGCAAACATTTTTTTATTAACCGTATGTCTACGTGGCCTTTCGTCCTCCTCTCACATGTCTTGTCACCCCGCTGCTACAGACGGCTTATAGTGCAAGCTTGTGCAGTGCACGGGGGCGTTCTTTTGGCCAAACAGTGGTGCCAATGAATTGTCGGTGAGCCTGTTCCCGTGCAACGTCGCAGGTTTCCGCGCAAGCTTCCTGCCCGACTCGGTGAAATCCCCAAAAATCCCAATGATTACCGGCCTGCTATAAAAACCCTCACGGTCGGCGTGTCCTATGTCGCATTTTCCCCTCCCTCCCTATAACTTATCTCGTCTGCTTCTCTCACAGTCGCCAATGGCACCGGTCCGTCGTCGTCGCTCAGCCACTCCGCCATCATCAAAGGACAGCTCCAGCTGGGAGGCTACACCGCAGTGGCGGCGCAGTCCCCGGCGTAGTGTAGTGCGCGTGGCGTCCCTGTTGGGTGTGCGCGGAACACCCACCACACACTCCGCCGACGGTGCCCGTCGGTAGCTGTTGCCGGCCGCCGGTGCCGGCACACCACCGTCGAAAGCTAGGGCCATCGCCCGCTCCACCACCATGGCCCGAAGGTGGGAGGTGGCCGTCGTGGCCGCCACCCCACTGCCGGCCACCATGGCCATCACCCGCTCTGCCACCGCGGCTCGAAGGCGAGAGGTGGTGGTCGTGGCCGCCACCCTGTCGTTGGCCGCCATGTCCGCCAGCCCACCGTCGACCGCCGGGGTCATCACCCGCTCCGCCACCGCCGCCCGAAGGCGGGAGGTGGAGGTGGATGCCGGCACGTGCGTCAGCGACCTTGCGTGCTACATCGAGTTCCTGCGGGAGGAGGAGGAGCGCCTCGTCGAGCATGCAAAGAGCCTTACCGCCACCGTGGCCGCGGCACACGCCGCCTCAGAGGCGAGGAATTAGGAGATCTACGAGGAGAACCACCGCTTCGAGAGGGGACATCTGGAGCAGCAGAGGGCATTCGAGGTGAGCGTCGCTGAAGCTGCAATAGTGGCATGTGTCGATGTCAAAACCGGCGGATCTCAGGTAGGGGGTCCCGAACTATGCGTCTAAGGCGGATGGCAACAGGAGGCGGGGGACACAATGTTTACCCAGGTTCGGGCCCTCTCGATGGAGGTAATACCCTACTTCCTGCTTGATTGATCTTGATGATATGAGTATTACAAGAGTTGATCTACCACGAGATCGGAGAGGCTAAACCCTAGAAGCTAGCCTATGGTATGATTGTTGTTGTCCTACGGACTAAAACCCTCCGGTTTATATAGACACCAGAGGGGCTAGGGTTACACAGAGTCGGTTACAAGGGAGGAGATCTACATATCCGAATTGCCAAGCTTGCCTTCCACGCAAAGGAGAGTCCCATCCGGACACGAGACGAAGTCTTCAATCTTGTATCTTCATAGTCCAACAGTCTGGCCAAAGTATATAGTCTGGCTGTCCGAGGACCCCCTAATCCAGGACTCCCTTAGCAGGCACCGTATTGCGATTGCCCAGCTTGTCGGTAGGCTCCTCCTCCTCCGCCTCTTATTGAGCGCGCTCGGCAGAGGAGAGGCAGCCGGAAGTAGTACAAAGCACCTCCGCAGTAGTAGTAGTAGTAGTTAGGGGCTATTTTGTTTAGTTCATCTGACTATAGATGTGGTGGAACTATACAATGTACTTAAAATTAGCTAGTATATATAGTTGAACTAGCTATTTCAGTACATGGTTGGCAACAATTGGGGGAAAATTTTGGTCGGTTCAGCTGTCGAGTTGAACTGTTTGTATAAATTAAGAACGACTGCTTAATCTATGAATGAAATCTATGCTTAATTACTGAATTTTAGTTGCAAAAATTAGATACTGCTAGTGATTTTTAGCTTCATATTTTGACAAATCACAGTGTTACAAGGTTGACAAATGGCAATGTTACTAGATCAACAAATGTCAATCTTTCTAGTTTGACAAATGGTAACATACCCAATATGACAGATGCAAATCACACCAAATTGTTTGTAAGCGGTTGCACATGGGTCATCCAAAAGAACCGTTTGTGTTGAAGAGATACACAAATCCTGCTCTCACTTTGCATCATGTCGTCCCGGGGTCGACGGGCGGGGCGCGGGAGGACGATAGCTGGTGGCGCTGAGAGGTAGCGTTTGACGGCGGCGGCCCATGCCGTTGAGGAGGGCGCGCACACGGAGAGGAAGACGGGCGGCCATGGAAGTCAAAGGGCTCGCTTCCCAGTGAGCCTGCGCAGCATACAGCTCGCACGCTTCTCGGTGAGCCTGTGCATTCGAGGACAGCTTGCACGCCTCTTGGTCAGCCTGCATACCGGACTACGCTCGCATGCCTCCCATCCAGTCAAGGTTAAGCAGCTGTCCGCACGGCAGCTCCTACAACTATTCAAACCAAGGCACATGGCGTCACGTGAATGGTTAACAGAACGCACATGATTTGAATTATACAAACATTTGAGATATTAAAGTGGCAGCTATTTTTTCTAAATGCCTTTGTTGGCTGTCATTATTCGAGTACGCCTTCTCTCAAAATGGACACAAAAAATACCACAACATGTCGGGTGCAATTCCATGATAGAATGCCAAGTTTCATGAATTTCAGATGAGTTTTGGATTTACTAGAATTTAAAAATAAAGTATCTCAACGTTTTGCCTGCAATCAACGGTGCCCTGGTGTTTAAAATTCATTCCCATTTTTTGCATGGGACCTAAGCATGCACCCAAGGACACATATTTGATTTTCAACCAATTTATATGCACTGGAGCATGTGCATGTAGTTCAAATTTGAATTATGCACATAAATGCATTAAAAACTCAGTTAATGCATAAAAATGTCCAAACAAACCCCGAAAAAACACAAAATTTGACACAACACTCATGTTGTTCTATGTTGACATGAGAAAAAAATTGAAAGCAATAAGAGGCAATGGATATCGTTTTGTCCCCAAAGGTGGGACGTTCCCTACCGAAACCATCATGCTTGTTGTGAGAAGCTCCGGTTTGTGAGAAGAATATACCCAAACCTGCCCCAAATGGGACAAAAGTTTTACCACAGCATGCTGATGCCTGATAACCCATAAGTACAGGGGATCGCAACAGTTTTTGAGGGTAGAGTATTCAACCCAAATTTATTGATTCGACACAAGGGGAGCCAAAGAATATTCTCAAGTATTAGTAGCTGAGTTGTGAATTCAACCACACCTGGAAACTTAATATTTGCAACAAAGTATTTAGTAGCAAAGTAATATGATAGTAGTGGTAATGCGAGCAAAAGTAATATTTTTGGGTTTTGTAGTGATTGTGACAGTAGCAGCTGAAAAGTAAATAAGCGAAGAACAATATATGAAAATCTCGTAGGCAATGGATCGGTGATGGAGAATTATGTTGGATGCGATTATTCATGCAACCGTTATAACATAGGGTGACACAGAACTAGCTCCAATTCATCAATGTAATGTAGGCATGTATTCCGAATATAGTCATATGTGCTTATGGAAAAGAACTTGCATGACATCTTTTTTCCTACCCTCCCGTGACAGCGGGGTCCTATTGGAAACTAAGGGATATTGAGGCCTCCTTTTAATAGAGTACCGGACCAAAGCATTAACACATAGTGAATACATGAGCTCCTCAAACTACGGTCATCATCGGGAGTGGTCCCGATTATTGTCACTTAGGGGTTGCCAGATCATAACACATAGTAGGTGACTATAGACTTGCAAGATAGGATCAAGAACTCACATATATTCATGAAAACATAATAGGTTCAGATATGAAATCATGGCACCCGGGCCCTAGTGACAAGCATTAAGCATAGCAAATTCATAGCAACATCAATCTCAGAACATAGTTGATAGTAGGGATCAAACCCTAACAAAACTAACTATATTACATGATAAATCTCATCCAACCCATCACCGTCCAACAAGCCTATGATGGAATTACTCACACACGGCGGTGAGCATCATGAAATTGGTGATGGAGTAAGGTTGATGATGACGATGGCGACGGATTACCCTCTCCGAAGCCCCGAACGGACTCCAGATCAGCCCTCCCGAGAGAGTTTAGGGCTTGGCGGCGGCTTCGCATCGTAAAATGCGATGAATCCTTTTCTCTGATTTTTTTCTCCCCGAACACGAATATATGGAGTTGGAGTTGAGGTCGGTGGAGCGTCAGGGGGCCCACGAGGCAGGGGCGTGCCCAGGGGGGTAGGCGCACCCCACCCTCGTGGACAGGGTGTGGGCCCCCTTACGTGGATCTTTTCACCAGTATTTCTTATATATTCCAAAAATAATCTCCATTGATTTTCAGGTCATTCTGAGAACTTTTATTTCTGCACAAAAATAACACCATGGCAATTCTGCTGAAAATAGCGTCAGTCCGGGTTAGTTCCATTCAAATCATGCAAGTTAGAGTCCAAAACAAGGGCAAAAGTGTTTGGAAAAGTAGATACGATGGAGACGTATCAACTCCCCCAAGCTTAAACCTTTGCTTGTCCTCAAGCAATTCAGTTGATAAAATGTAAGTGATAAAGAAAAACTTTTACAAACTCTGTTTGCTCTTGTTGTTGTAAATATATAAAGCCAGCATTCAAGTTTTCAGCAAAGATTATGAACTAACCAAATTTGCAATAACATTTAGGTCTCATGTTTACTCATATAAATGACATAATCAACTAGTGAGCAATAGTAATAAATCTCGGATGACAACACTTTCTCAAAACAATCATAAGATGATATAACAAGATGGTATCTCGCTAGCCCTTTCTGAGACCGCAAAACATAAATGCAGAGCACCTTTAAAGATCAAGGACTGACTAGACATTGTAATTCATGGTAAAAGAGATCCAGTCAAGTCATACTCAATGTAAACTAATAGTAATGGATGCAAATGACAACAGTGCTCTCCAACTGGTGCTTTTTAATAAGAGGATGATGACTCAACATAAAAGCAAATATATAGGTCCTTCGCAGAGGGAAGCAGGGATTTGTAGAGGTGCCAGAGCTTGGTTTTGAAATAGATATGAATAATATTTGAGCGGTATACTTTCATTGTTAACATAACAACCGAGAGATCTCGATATCTTCCATGCTACACACATTATAGGCGGTTCCCAAGAAGAATGGTAAAGTTTATACCCCCCCACCACCAACAAGCATCAATCCATGGCTTGCCCGAAACAACGGGTGCCTCCAACTAACAACAATCTTGGGGGAGTTTTGTTTGTAGTTATTTTGATTTGATTTGCATAAAGCATGAGACTGGGCATCCCGGTGACCAGCCATTTTCTTGTGAGTGAGGGGCGGAGTCCACTCCTCTTGAGAATAACCTTCCTAGCATGGAGGATACAGACATCCCTAGTTGATACATGAGCTATTCGAGCATACAAAATAGAATGTTTATTTGAAGGTTTAGAGTTTGGCACATACAAATTTACTTGGAACGGCAGGTAGATACCATATATAGGTAGGTATAGTGGACTCATATGGAATAACTTTGGGGTTTATGGAATTGGATGCACAAGCAGTATTCCCTCTTAGTACAAGTGAAGGCTAGAAAAAGACTGGGAAGCGATCAGCTAGAGAGCGACAACAGTCATGAACATGCATTAAAATTAATCAACACCGAATGCAAGCATGAGTAGGATATAATGCACCATGAACATAAATATCATAGAGGCTATGTTGATTTTGTTTCAACTACATGCGTGAACATGTGCCAAGTCAAGCCACTCGAATAATTCAAAAGAGGATACCAACCTATCATACCACATCACAACCATTTTAATAGCATGTTGGCACGCAAGGTAAACCATTATAAGCTCCTAGCTAATTAAGCATGGCATAAGCAACTACAATCTCTAATTGTCATTGCAAACATGTTTCTTTCATAATAGAATCAGGAACGATGAACTAATCATATTTACAAAAACAAGAGAGGTTGAGTTCATACCAGCTTTTCTCATCTCAATAAGTTCATCATATATCGTCATTATTGCCTTTCACTTGCACGACCGAACGGTGTGGATAATAATAATAGTGCACGTGCATTGGACTAAGCTGGAATCTACAAGCATTCAATTCAAGAGAGAAGACAAGGTAATATGGGCTGTTTGTTAGATCAACAATAATGCATATGAGAGCCACTCAACATTTTCATTATGGTCTTCTCCTCTCGACCCCCAAAGAAAAGAAACAAAACTATTTACACGGAAAAGCTCCCAACAAGCAAAAGAAGAATGAGACATCTTTTTGGGTTTTCTTTTTAGTTACTACTACTACATGCATGGAAAGTAAACTAACTAAAAGCTACAACTAAATTTTTTGGTTTTTTATTAAGGTTTATCAAACACACAAGAATAAAGCATAAACATGGAAATAAACTAGCATGTATATTACAATGACAAAGTATGAGCACCGACAACTAGCATGAGTGTGTGAATAGGAATGTAATGTTGGGGAGAAGTACGTACTCCCCCAAGCTTAGGGTTTTGGCCTAAGTTGGTCTACTACCATGGCTGGCCTAGCGGATATCCAAAGTTGTAGTTGGGGTTGTACTGTGATGCAGCAGCTATTGCCTCATGAGCTGCCGCTTGGAGGCGAGCTGTCTCCGTCCTCCTCTTATACTCGTTGGCCTCCTCCCTGGTTATAACATATCTCCCCTTTGCTTGAAAGTCAAAGAAAGCGGGAGCAGGGAGAGCGACGTGATAGGTGCCTCGCCTGTCAAAGATTAGTCGATACTAGAGGGACTGGTCGTTCCTCTCAACAAACTGATGACGAACCATAACATCATAATCTTCTCATAAAGGAATCAGTGAGGTAGTGGTATGGACGGCACTTATCTACCATGAAGCTCTCAAGATCGGCATTACGCACATATGCTTGAAATTCCTCCTTGATTCCTGCTCGAACCATGAAGTCCTCTGACGGCCATTCACAAGGCCGCACTTGAGCGTCCCTCAGTGGCATTGCCCGCATCGCGTATTGCGGGTCTGGGTCCTTGCTTCCTTGAAGAACCACCTTGGTACATTTTCCTAAACATATTTCTTCCTCTGAAAAATTTCTGAATTTTTAGTAACTTCAAAATAAAAGTGAACCAAACTCAACAATATTGATAACAACTACTCCTACAAGTGCCTAGAGGCAATATCATGCATTAAAACTACTTGGGACCATATAAATTTGACATGCAAGCTCAAGAACAGGGTCATCCTAAGCAGCAAAAACTTGAAATGAATAAAGCACTAGAACAAAAACTAATTGGACCATTGGAGGAGTCACATACCAAAGAACAATCCCCCAAAGCAGTTTTGTGAATGGAGCTTTGAGCTAGGAGATCGAAAATGGTAGCAAGATGAGCAATAACTCGGGTTTAAGCTGGCTAGTGATTTTTTTGGGAGGAAGAAGGAGTGTGTGGTGGTTGGAATAAGTGGAGAGGACCCACGTGGGGTCC
>NC_041384.1:213765004-213941439 GCF_002162155.2 Triticum dicoccoides | reverse complement strand
GGGGTGGGTGGGCGCGCCCTCCACCCTCGTGGGCACGTGGCTGCTCCCCCTGCTGTGTTTTCAGTGCCAGATATTCTCAAATATTCTAGAAAAAATCATATTTAAATTTCAGGGCATTTGGAGAACTTTTATTTTCAGGGTATTTTTTATTGCACAGATAATTCAGAAAACTGACAGAAAAAACTATTTTTGCTTTATTTAATATAAATAACAGAAAGTAAAAAGATGGTACAGAAGGTTGTGCCTTCTAAATTCATCCATCTCATGCTCATCAAAAGGAATCCACTAACAAGGTTGATCAGGTCTTGTTAACAAACTCATTTCGAATAACATGAAACCAGAGAATTTTCGAATAACACTAGGTTACCTCAACGGGATATGCATATCCCCAACAATAAGAATATCATATTTCTTCTTGACAGTAGGAAGAGGAAATTCAAAACCTCCAATAGTGATTGTTGAAACTTTTCCAATAGAATTGATACCATGGACTTGAGGTTGTTTCCTCGGAAAGTGTACCGTATGCTCATTACCATTAACATGAAAAGTGACATTGCCTTTGGTGCAATCAATAACAGCCCCTGCAGTATTCAAAAAGGGTCTTCCAAGAATAATAGACATACTATCGTCCTCGGGAATATCAAGAATGACAAAGTCCGTTAAAATAGTAATGTTTGCAACCATAATAGGCACATCCTCACAAATACCGACAGGTATAGCAGTTGATTTGTCAGCCATTTGCAAAGATATTTCAGTGGGTGTCAACTTATTCAAATCAAGTCTATGATATAAAGAGAGAGAGGCATAACACTAACACCGGCTCCAAGATCACATAGAGCAGTTTTAACATAGTTTCTTTTAATGGAGCACGGTATAGT
Organism: Triticum dicoccoides; assembly: GCF_002162155.2. Lineage (NCBI taxonomy): Eukaryota > Viridiplantae > Streptophyta > Magnoliopsida > Poales > Poaceae > Triticum > Triticum dicoccoides. The sequence continues at coordinate 213,940,561 of NC_041384.1, read as the reverse complement.
TGGTACTCCTGGATCTCCAAGTTTCTTTGGTATTCCAACCTTAAAATTATAATTAGCAAACATGGTGGAAATTTTAGCTTCCGGTATCTTTCTCTTATTTGTAACAATATCCTTCATATACTTAGCATAAGGATTCATTTTAAGCATGTCAGTCAAACGTATATGCAAAAAGATAGGTCTAATCATTTCAGCAAAGTGCTCAAAATCCTCATCATCCTTTTTCTTGGATGGTTTAGGAGGAAAAGGCATGGGTTTCTGAACCCATGGTTCTCTTTCTTTACCGTGCTTCCTAGCAACGAAGTCTCTCTTATCATAATGTTGATTCTTTGATTGTGGGTTATCAAGATCAACAGTAGGTTCAATCTCTACATCATTATCATTACTAGGTTGAGCATCAACATGAACATCATCATTAACATTATCACTAGGTTCATGTTCATTACTAGATTGTGTTTCAGCATTAGAAATAGAAATACCATTGGGATTCTCAGGTGTGTCTACAACAGGTTTACTAGAAGCATGCAAAGTCCTATCATTTTTCTTTTTCTTCCTCTTAGAAGGACTAGGTGCATCAATAATAGTTCTCTGAGAATCTTGCTCAATTCTCTTAGGATGGCCCTCAGGATACAAAGGTTCCTGAGTCATTTTACCACCTCTAGTCATAACTCTAACAGCATTATCATTCTTCTTATTACTTAATTCATTGAGCAAATCATTCTGAGCTTTAAGTACTTGTTCTACTTGAGTGGTAACCATAGAAGCTTGTTTACTAATAAGTTTAAGTTCACCTTTAACACTAGCCATATAATCACTCAAGTGTTCAATCATATAAGCATTGCATTTCAGTTGTCTACCAAAATAAGCATTAAAATCTTCTTGCTTAACCATAAAATTATCAAATTCATCCAAACATTGGCTAGCAAAATTAGCAGGAGGGATTTGAGCTTTATCATATCTATAGAGAGAATTTACCTTTACTACCTGTGTCGGGTTATCAAGACCATGTATTTCTTCAACAGGCGGCAAATTAAGACCATGTATTTCTTCAATAGGTGGTAAATTCTTAATATCTTTAGCTTTACTACCTTTTTCTTTCATAGATTTCTTTGCCTCTGGCATATCTTCAGGACTGAGAAATAGAATACCCCTTTTCTTCGGAGTTGGCTTAGGAGTTGGTTCAGGAAGTGTCCAATTATTTTCATTAGTCAACATATTATTCAATAGAATTTCAGCTTGATCAACTGTTCTGTCAGGACCCCGATCCTAAGTCACACCGATCTAGCATGTAACACATCATATCACTTTGCGGCCTCACGCACGGTATTCCCACGGGTGCCACCTTACCTGGCCCGGGACCGTTTGCGCCTTTTGGCTCACGTATATGATAGTGTCGCTAGCATCCATATGACAAAGAATCCGGGCTGACATGGCTAGTCGTAAACCCAAAGTGGCACAAACTTACAGGGACAGGCATCCATGACCCAACATCGAACGTGTCGGTCATCAGCGAGTGAATCCAGGCTGTAGCACTGGGCTAGCAGGACTCCGGTGAACCGGGCTGTAGCGGGCTAACAGGACTCCGGTATTCATCGCGTGACATTTCCCCGAAAGGACAGACACAGGAACAAAGAAGGACACATGCCGGCCAGCCTAAGTGTTCCGGAGTAGTAGCAAGCTACCATGGCTCAGTGGAAACACTAGGAGACATTTCCCGGTAAGAGAGGCTACTAAGGATAAACAACTAGATAGTCAGATCCCACACATACCAAGCATTTCAATAACATACACATAATATGCTCGATATGTGCAAATACAACATGGCATCACAACATGACTCTACAACTCAAGTATTTATTCAGTAGGCTCCGAGGAGCGAGATAATACAAACATGGGTCTCATGACCCAACAATCAGAGCATACAAATCAAAGCACAAGCGGAAGCTTAACATGTCTGAGTACAGACATCTATAAATGAAAAAGGCTGAGAAGCCTGACTATCTACCAGATCCTGCCGAGGGCACAAGATCGTAGCTGAGGTAACAAGCTAAACGTCGAAGTCCAAGCGGAACTACTAGTGAGACTGAAGTCTCTCTGCAAAAACATAAAATAGGCAAACGTGAGTACAAATGTACCCAGCAAGACTTACATCAGAACTAACTACACATGCATCATTATCAACAAAGGGGATGGTGGAGTTTGACTGCAGCAAGCCAGCTTTGACTCGGTGGCTATCCTGAACTACGACTGCAAGTAACTCTTTTGAGGTGGCGCACACGAGTCCACATATTCACCATATCAATACACCACTATGGATCCGCTCTCGTCTCCCTACGAGAACGCCATCCATAGCACTCACGCTTATCTTGCGTATTTTAGAGTATCCACTTTCACTTGTCTATGAACTATGCAAGGGGTCCATGTTTCCATATCCGAGGAATCCGGCTATTCGAATAGATAATGATAACCCTGCAGGGGTGTACTTCTTCACACACGCTTTCGCCACTTATCTCCCTGTACACGTCATGTACCTCGGCAACCTTCAAGCGGAAGCCGGGCGAGGGAGTCGGCCACGACCTGACTAACCGAACAAGTCTCTAGTCCAGGTTTATCGCCTATTCGGGTTCCATCCGCAAGGAGATCCGGCCGGGGTGTCGCTCACGGCCCCAAACGATGTGAGCAGGGTTCCCAAGCCCACCATCCGGGTGCCACTTGGTACACCGTGCCACTGTGCCTAGTCTGTCCCAAGCCCACCTGTACCGGGTGCCACTTGGTAGACTACTAACACTACCTACAAACACCAGAAACTAGTTGCAACTCCTGGACAGAGATCAAGTTGATTAATAAGTCGAGAGGGGCACTTAAGCATTCCAATGTGTGGTAGTAGCTGGTCATGGATCACAAACACAGAACTCAGTTCCTGAGGACGGCTGCAATGAGACAACCCACCAGGTACTCCTACATGGCCTCTCACCGCTACCTTTACCAAATCGTGTTCACACACTTAGCTCTCAATGGTAGGACATGTTCACACACCTCTGATTCATCCCCGATGAATCAGACCTGACTCAACTCTAAGCAGTAGCAGGCATGACAAACAAGCAAGAATGAGTAGGCACAACAGGGCTCAAACAACTCCTACTCATGCTAGTGGGTTTCATCTATTTACTGTGGCAATGACAGGTCATGCAGAGGATAAAGGGGTTCAACTACCGCAGCAAGTAACAGATGAATCGTTGTTGTCCTAATGCAGTAAAAGAGAGCAGGAGCGAGAGAGTGGGATTTTATCGGAATGCACAAGGGGGTTTTGCTTGCCTGGCACTTCTGAAGATAATATAGCTCTTCGTCGGTGTCATCGATCACATCGCCGGTACAACGTCTACCGAGGGGGAACAACACCGGCAAACATAGAAGAAACACAATCAATGCAATGCACAATATGATGCATGCTATGACATGGCAATATGAATGTTTTTGGGCTAATGCACTTAGCTATGATTTAAATGAAGTTGGTTTGAATACATGATTCAAATTCCAACTCCATATATGATTATTTAAATGCCCTTTATTTGTTTTTTCCAAAACAGAGGACAAACATTGTTCAAACATGCATGAAAATGGTACAAATGGATTCCTTGAATTTTTCTGATAATTTTTCATATATAAATTATTTCATTTGGAGTTACGGTTAATTTTCTATGATTTATTGAAGTTTTAGCTATTTCTGGAATTTTCCTGATTATAATAAATCCAGAAAATGATTTATGGCGTCAGCACCACGTCACTGTGACGTCAGCAGAGTCAACTGGGCGTCCCAGGTCAAACCTGACGTGCGGGGTCCACACGTCAGTGACACAGGAACTAATCCCGGTCAAACCCAGCGCTGACTGGGGTTTGACCAGGGGTGGGGCCCACTGTCAGTGGCTGTAGGTTGATTAACCAGCTGGGTTAGCTCCTAATGACGGAGCCACGTCAGCTCCCGCCAGAGTTTCGCCGGCGACAACCACAGAGCACGGCGGGGGCACGCCGGACTTGCGCTAGGGGCATCGGATTCGCGCGCTGATGGCACCAGGGTATAGCCCTCGCTCTTGCGCATCCAGAGAGCCAAATGGGAGGGGCTGGGGTGGATCATGCTCGCCGGAGTCGAGCTCGTGGCGGCGGCCGGAGCTACGGGTGGGTGCGGGGTTGGCGCTGCGGCTTGCAAACGAGCCGGCTGTCATGCTAGTTCGGCTCTACGGAACGTTGCGAGCGCAACGGGCGCACGCACGGGACCAAAAGGTCACCGAGGCTTCGCCGGCGACGAGCGCGGGCGGCGGCGGGTTTCGGTCGTTGGCAAGGCGGTAACTACGGCGTGCAAACGAGAGAACGGAAAGGGGGAGAAGGAAGAGGAGCTCACGGGGAGTTGGCCGGTGCAGACGACGGGGCCGGGGAAGCGTCGGAGCGAGCGGGACGGCGAGGCGGATCTCCGGCGGCCGAGGAGGGGGAAAATGTCGGGGGCGGCGTTCCGGGGCTCTTCTGGTCACGTGAGATGACGAGGAGGACGAGGGAGGACCGGCGGAGCTCGAGGGCGTGTCGGAGAGGCTTCGGGATGGCTGCGGCCGCGCGAGCGCTGGTCGGCGGCGACGGGCTCCGTTCGGTCGCGGGAGGGAGAGGGAGCAGACGGGGATAGGGACGGAGGGAAGGAGCGAGGAGAGTGAGAGAGGGGGGCAGGGGCTGCGTGGCATTGCGGGAGGCGACCAGGGGAGGAGGAGGCAGCCAGGCAGGGAGGAGGTGGCCGGGGCGCGTGGCCGCGCGCGCCGGGCGCGTGCCCGTCCTCCTGGCAGGGAGGAAGACGACACGGGGAGGTGGCGGTGGTGGGCTGGGCCAGGCCTCAGCCACAGTGCCGGGCCAGGTGGGCTGAGAGGTGAGTGCCAGGTAGTCCTCTGCTCTTTCTATTTCTGTTTTTATTTATCTATTTTGTTCTGTGTTGTTTTAGTTTAGTAAAATACTAAACCATTTTATAAAATCCTGAAAATAGTTATGTGGCTAGAACTAAAATATACCAAACCACATAAAATGTTCCAGTAATTATTGGACATATATTATTTATATATCAAATATATATCCAATGCAAATAGTTATTGAATTAATTCAAAGGCCCAAAATAAATGTTTCAGTCACTCAAAAAATATTGGTTTGCATTATATTCTTGCCAATATTTTCAAAGCTGAAAAGGAACATTTCCTTGGAAACATTTGAAGCAATTTTTAATGTTGATCATCATCATTTTTTTAAATGACTTTTGAGGCTCTCCAATTCCCCAATTCAAATTTAAAGAAATTTAGACATGATGCATGACTGCAATGCCACTAGTTACAAGCAAGCTCTAGGGCTGTGACAACTCACCCCCACTAAACAAAAATCTCGTCCCGAGATTCAAGCATAGGGTAAGATGAAGGGGGAACACAACTAGTATAATCTTCACGATCCAGGGTGCATTCCATAAGAGTGTTGATTTGATCACCATCATTGTCTCGAAGTCTTGCTCTGAGAACTCCAACTAACATGACAACGAGAGGAAAGGAAAAACCCTAAAAGAATTGTTCTTCTCGATGGTCGAACAACTCAGGATTAACCCACGGAGTGAGACATAGAAACATCTCTCGAGCTGAGAGACGAAGCACACATCCATAGGAATGGAGTAAAGCAGATGACGGAGGTTCGCTAGGTAGACAACAATTCCACACCTAAGAAGGTGGTAAATGATTGTCAATGTAGCGAGGAGTTGAGTTGCCATGATACCACGACGGAACATCCTGGAGGAGGGTGATTCGTAGATTATTACCTTAAGTGGCAAAAAGAATTACCTTTGATATAGAGATCATTGAGACTCTCTATATCAGCCTAAGGCAAATCACAGCAATCGATTGGCGGGGGTCGGTAGAATGGCATACTCGGACTTGGATGATGTGGATTACCTTGTTGAAGACAACATAATGGATGAATTTCCTTATCACCGGAGATGGAAGAGACCCGTGGTAGAATGGCACATTGATGGTGCAAGCTGGGAACAAAATGCAAATGCTGGGAATGATTCTAGTAACTAGGGAAGAACCCAACAATAGAGAGTGAATTCACTGTTTGAAAAGATCAGAGCATTGCCGAGGAAACTGAGAGCAAACCCAGTTAGTGCTGATGATAACACCTAGCGCTTGTGCGTGCTCTCAAGAACTTGAGCATTTCCACAATCATCAAGGTTTTATCAACATCCGTGTCAAGGGTGCTGACAACACAACATACTACCATGATGGCTAATGATGGATGATGCAGATGCAAAGGAAGATAACATTTCCTCAGATTTCACTCTTGGCGGGGCCAAGGAACCCAAAATCTGGATGATCGACCGAGAGACATTTAGCACTCTGCTTCTAATGTTCTCCTTGACGTGCTAGTGTATCCCATTCATAGATATGGTTTGATAACTAGAACATCAAGTAAAGGTCGGACTTCGGGAGCAATAGAATCCATAAGGAACAGTTACGGAGGTAAATCCTACGAAATCCTTATGGGGAGGTGGCCAATTTTTTTTCAATCAAGATACTACAATAATAGGTCTTCCGGCTGGGTGGTGTTGGCCATGACATCCACTTTACCGGTTATCGAGGGATCAGTATTATAGTTCTTGGGAAATGTTCCAACCATCATATCTGCCTGAGATTCAGATCTGGTTGGTGTCAGGATATTCCAGACTCATCGAGTCTAGGAAGAAAAATGGAAGTTTGCAACACAAATCGACGAGATGACGTTGCGAGATTCTCGGGAAATGAACTACGATAGCAAGCTCCAAAACATGAGCTGGTTCTGCTACAAACATGTGAACATGTTGTCCCAGACAAGCATGATCACATGGTAGTCTTATAATAAAACACTATCGAGTTCTGGTAGGAACCATCATCGGGGATATAGGAATCTTGTGCATGAACTAGTATTTGCACAGCAACTCCTTTTCCTTGAACAAATCAATCAGTGGCTTGGTGTGCTAGGGATACATATGGAATGAAGATGATCAGTCTATCAGACCATAGAATACTTCGCACATGCATGACTGACTTGGGATGATTCCAGAGGAGCAAAAACAAACTTTCTTGAATTCACGACGGCAACTTACATCAAATGCACGTGAATCAAAGGAAGTCACTTCTTCCATCCAAACATATGCTACATGAACGGAACACGAAGGCATTGCTTACAAAGTTTCCAACACTGGCTTAATGTTCAGCAAAGTTATGGAGAAGACAAGGATGTTGTCAATGGGCTCAACAACAATTCATCCGGGTTCCCTTGTTAAAAGGAATCCATAGTTAAGTGAACACAGTGATAGCATTGGTCAGACCAAAGAATATAATGGTGTATGCTCAAGGAAAAACCACGAGTAAGACAACATTACGAATATCGTTGGTTCTGATTTGATTTGACGATAGCCCATACTCAATCAAAGGTTTGGGTAAGATAATAGATCCAACAACTGATCACAGGGACCAATCGATGAGGATATCATCTTTCTTCAACACACACTACACAAGAATATCCCTTTGGAACGAACTAAGTCAGGCAAGCTTTTATCTTCCAACTCTCCAAGTTGTTGTCTAGCTTAACCAACTAGCTCAGGGATATCTAACACCGATTCTTGGAGAGAGGGTGGTTCACAAGAAACCAACTTGATCACGAGCTCAACATAACAGTTAGGGGACAACCTGGTAATACTTCCGAGAAGATATTCGGAAAATCATGAACCACCGATATGTTACTAAGCTCGAGAACAATCTCGCTTTTGAGGGCAAGACGATATGATCAAATGAGTGAGGACTTGACAAGATCCTAACTCATCAATCGAAGGGTGCAACGAAATAAGGACTAGGTAGCACGATCAGTCTTAGAAGGATGATTCAAAAACCAACACGCTAAGAATGAAATTATTGTCCTTTAACTACCAAGCAACGAGGTTGCTAGGAGTATAGATTTCACACATCACGATTCACTTGTCGGCATTCCGGTTCAACAACACGGGGACCGAGAAATGAATAATGATGGCGAGGAGTATCACTGCACCAAGAATTCACAAGAGCCGGTGCAATTCTCATGAAAATCCTGATATAAAAGATGGTAATACTCCAAGGTAGAGCAGAAAAAAAGCTGGATTAGCAATTTGATCTGCGGAGCACAACTTCTTTGACCCAATCCTGGATATGGAAGAGGTACTGGAGTTTGTTTCTCCTAGTCATTCCAGAATAGAATGGCTTGACGGACCACAAGAGTAATAGGCATCGATAAACGAACGCACGCATACTCTTGACTACCAATTGATAGACGGGGGTTGGAATACAGCTAAAGAGGGACAACTCAAAGGAACATATGATTTTCCAAGTTGTGGATGCATGGACTAGCATGTCGAACGAATTCAACATATTTCTTCTGGATAACCCATGCAGAAAGGTAGAACTGGCAGAGTCACAATATAGAATCGAGAACCCATCGAGAGCACTCTGATTGTGATCTTTCGATCAGCGAGGAACATCTGCCATAAACGGTTCATAGTATTTGGAAGAAGGAAATACCACGAACATCAAGGACTAATGCAAGGGTTACTAATAACCTAAAGGAACGAGCAAAACTATCAACATGAAGCAAGTAGGGTGAATCTCGGGTTCAAAACCCAGGAGTAGAATACCTACTACTAAGTGGCATCACGGGATGCTTTCGAGGATAAAGGCCAGAATCATCACACTAGGACACAAATCATGGCTAGACCACTAGATGATCCCCTGAGACACCTAGGGTCATAATAATAACTCCAACATAAATGTCAAGGCAATAGAATACCTCAACTCAACAACTAGTGTGATTGAGCTGGCATAAAGGAACATCGAAACCAGAGGGAAAGGATTTTGCAAATGCATCAGATTAATTAGAAACCTGGGATGACTCGGACAGCACAACGGCTGTAAATGCTCAGAAAAGATTTGAGACATTCACAAAAATGGTGGCATAACCACTCAGAAGCACAACATCAAGGTTTCGAGATCAACAATTAACATACAGAAGTAGTAGGAATTGAACTCAAGCTTAAATCCAACAATCTTATAAGTCTACGGATTAGTAACACGTGATCCTGATAGAAAGAGGAGAAGGCCTAGTTCTTAACCCCGTAGGAAGGATAAGATGACTCGGATCAGAAGGCATAAGGTATAAGGAGTAAAAGAGCCTTACGTTCCATCCCACAATCAATTCCCTTATATAACTAAAGAATTTCTAGACTCAACTTCGACCAGTTTCGCTTGGTAATCCTACAGGCAGTCAAGCTCTGATACCAACGCTGTCAGGACCCCGATCCTAAGTCACACCGATCTAGCATGTAACACATCATATCACTTTGCGGCCTCACGCACGGTATTCCCACGGATGCCACCTTACCTGGCCCGGGACCGTTTGCGCCTTTTGGCTCACGTATATGATAGTGTCGCTAGCATCCATATGACAAAGAATCCGGGCTGACATGGCTAGTCGTAAACCCAAAGTGGCACAAACTTACAGGGACAGGCATCCATGACCCAGCATCGAACGTGTCGGTCATCAGCGAGTGAATCCAGGCTGTAGCACTGGGCTAGCAGGACTCCGGTGAACCGGACTGTAGCAGGCTAACAGGACTCCGGTATTCATCGCGTGACATTTCCCCGAAAGGACAGACACAGGAACGAAGAAGGACACATGCCGGCCAGCCTAAGTGTTCCGGAGTAGTAGCAAGCTACCATGGCTCAGTGGAAACACTAGGAGACATTTCCCGGTAAGAGAGGCTACTAAGGATAAACAACTAGATAGTCAGATCCCACACATACCAAGCATTTCAATAACATACACACAATATGCTCGATATGTGCAAATACAACATGGCATCACAACATGACTCTACAACTCAAGTATTTATTCAGTAGGCTCCGAGGAGCGAGATAATACAAACATGGGTCTCATGACCCAACAATCAGAGCATACAAATCAAAGCACAAGCGGAAGCTTAACATGTCTGAGTACAAACATCTATAAATGAAAAAGGCTGAGAAGCCTGACTATCTACCAGATCCTGCCGAGGGCACAAGATCGTAGCTGAGGTAACAAGCTAAACGTCGAAGTCCAAGCGGAACTACTAGTGAGACTGAAGTCTCTCTGCAAAAACATAAAATAGGCAAACGTGAGTACAAATGTACCCAGCAAGACTTACATCAGAACTAACTACACATGCATCATTATCAACAAAGGGGATGGTGGAGTTTGACTGCAGCAAGCCAGCTTTGACTCGGTGGCTATCCTGAACTACGACTGCAAGTAACTCTTTTGAGGTGGCGCACACGAGTCCACATATTCACCATATCAATACACCACTATGGATCCGCTCTCGTCTCCCTACGAGAACGCCATCCATAGCACTCACGCTTATCTTGCGTATTTTAGAGTATCCACTTTCACTTGTCTATGAACTATGCAAGGGGTCCATGTTTCCATATCCGAGGAATCCGGCTATTCGAATAGATAATGATAACCCTGCAGGGGTGTACTTCTTCACACACGCTTTCGCCACTTATCTCCCTGTACACGTCATGTACCTCGGCAACCTTCAAGCGGAAGCCGGGCGAGGGAGTCGGCCACGACCTGACTAACCGAACAAGTCTCTAGTCCAGGTTTATCGCCTATTCGGGTTCCATCCGCAAGGAGATCCGGCCGGGGTGTCGCTCACGGCCCCAAACGATGTGAGCAGGGTTCCCAAGCCCACCATCCGGGTGCCACTTGGTACACCGTGCCACTGTGCCTAGTCTGTCCCAAGCCCACCTGTACCGGGTGCCACTTGGTAGACTACTAACACTACCTACAAACACCAGAAACTAGTTGCAACTCCTGGACAGAGATCAAGTTGATTAATAAGTCGAGAGGGGCACTTAAGCATTCCAATGTGTGGTAGTAGCTGGTCATGGATCACAAACACAGAACTCAGTTCCTGAGGACGGCTGCAATGAGACAACCCACCAGGTACTCCTACATGGCCTCTCACCGCTACCTTTACCAAATCGTGTTCACACACTTAGCTCTCAATGGTAGGACATGTTCACACACCTCTGATTCATCCCCGATGAATCAGACCTGACTCAACTCTAAGCAGTAGCAGGCATGACAAACAAGCAAGAATGAGTAGGCACAATAGGGCTCAAACAACTCCTACTCATGCTAGTGGGTTTCATCTATTTACTGTGGCAATGACAGGTCATGCAGAGGATAAAGGGGTTCAACTACCACAGCTAGTAACAGATGAATCGTTGTTGTCCTAATGCAGTAAAAGAGAGCAGGAGCGAGAGAGTGGGATTTTATCGGAATGCACAAGGGGGTTTTGCTTGCCTGGCACTTCTGAAGATAATATAGCTCTTCGTCGGTGTCATCGATCACATCGCTGGTACAACGTCTACCGAGGGGGAACAACACCGGCAAACACAGAAGAAACACAATCAATGCAATGCACAATATGATGCATGCTATGACATGGCAATATGAATGTTTTTGGGCTAATGCACTTAGCTATGATTTAAATGAAGTTGGTTTGAATACATGATTCAAATTCCAACTCCATATATGATTATTTAAATGCCCTTTATTTGTTTTGTCCAAAACAGAGGACAAACATTGTTCAAACATGCATGAAAATGGTACAGATGGATTCCTTGAATTTTTCTGATAATTTTTCATATATAAATTATTTCATTTGGAGTTACGGTTAATTTTCTATGATTTATTGAAGTTTTAGCTATTTCTGGAATTTTCCTGATTATAATAAATCCAGAAAATGATTTATGGCGTCAGCACCACGTCACTGTGACGTCAGCAGAGTCAACTGGGCGTCCCAGGTCAAACCTGACGTGCGGGGTCCACACATCAGTGACACAGGAACTAATCCCGGTCAAACCCAGCGCTGACTGGGGTTTGACCAGGGGTGGGGCCCACTGTCAGTGGCTGTAGGTTGATTAACCAGCTGGGTTAGCTCCTAATGACGGAGCCACGTCAGCTCCCGCCGGAGTTTCGCCGGCGACGACCACAGAGCACGGCGGGGGCACGCCGGACTTGCTCTAGGGGCATCGGATTCGCGTGCTGAGGGCACCAGGGCATAGCCCTCGCTCTTGCGCATCCAGAGAGCCAAATGGGAGGGGCTGGGGTGTGTCATGCTCGTCGGAGTCGAGCTCGTGGCGGCGGCCGGAGCTAAGGGTGGGTGCGGGGTTGGCGCTGCGGCTTGCAAACGAGCCGGCTGTCATGCTAGTTCGGCTCTACGGAACGTTGCGAGCGCAACGGGCGCACGCACGGGACCAAAAGGTCACCGAGGCTTCGCCGGCGACGAGCGCGGGCGGCGGCGGGTTTCGGTCATTGGCAAGGCGGTAACTACGGCGTGCAAATGAGAGAACGGAAAGGGGGAGAAGGAAGAGGAGCTCACGGGGAGTTGGCCGGTGCAGACGACGGGGCCGGGGAAGCGTCGGAGCGAGCGGGACGGCGAGGCGGATCTCCGGCGGCCGAGGAGGGGGAAAACGTCGGGGGCGGCATTCCGGGGCTCTTCTGGTCGCGTGAGACGACGAGGAGGACGAGGGAGGACCGGCGGAGCTCGAGGGCGTGTCGGAGAGGCTTCGGGATGGCTGCGGCCGCGCGAGCGCTGGTCGGCGGCGACGGGCTCCGTTCGGTCGCGGGAGGGAGAGGGAGCAGAGGGGGATAGGGATGGAGGGAAGGAGCGAGGAGAGTGAGAGAGGGAGCCAGGGGCTGCGTGGCGTCGCGGGAGGCGACCAGGGGAGGAGGAGGCAGCCAGGCAGGGAGGAGGTGGCCGGGGCGCGTGGCCGCGCGCGCCGGGCGCGTGCCCGTCCTCCTGGCAGGGAGGAAGACGACACGGGGAGGTGGCGGTGGTGGGCTGGGCCAGGCCTCAGCCACAGTGCCGGGCCAGGTGGGCTGAGAGGTGAGCGCCAGGTTGTCCTCTGCTCTTTCTATTTCTGTTTTTATTTATCTATTTTGTTCTGTGTTGTTTTAGTTTAGTAAAATACTAAACCATTTTATAAAATCCTGAAAATAGTTATGTGGCTAGAACTAAAATATACCAAACCACATAAAATGTTCCAGTAATTATTGGACATATATTATTTATATATCAAATATATATCCAATGCAAATAGTTATTGAATTAATTCAAAGGCCCAAAATAAATGTTTCAGTCACTCCAAAAATATTGGTTTGCATTATATTCTTGCCAATATTTTCAAAGCTGAAAAGGAACATTTCCTTGGAAACATTTGAAGCAATTTTTAATGTTGATCATCATCATTTTTTTTAAATGACTTCTGAGGCTCTCCAATTCCCCAATTCAAATTTAAAGAAATTTAGGCATGATGCATGACTGCAATGCCACTAGTTACAAGCAAGCTCTAGGGCTGTGACATGTTCTTTCCCTGAAAACACAACCAGCACGACTATCCAGGTGGTCTCTGGAAGCATCGGTTAGTCCATTATAAAAGATATCAAGTATTTCATTTTTCTTGAGAGTATAATCAGGCAAAGCATTAAGTAATCGGAGAAGCCTCCCCCAAGCTTGTGGGAGACTCTCTTCTTCAATTTGCACAAAATTATATATTTCCCTTAAGGCAGCTTGTTTCTTATGAGCGGGGAAATATTTAGCAGAGAAGTAATAAATCATATCCTGGGGACTACACACACAACCAGGATCAAGAGAATAAACCATATCTTAGCATCACCCTTTAATGAGAACGGAAATAATTTAAGGATATAATAGTAGCGAGTTTTCTCATCATTAGTGAATAGGGTAGCTATATCATTTAATTTAGTAAGATGTGCCACAACAGTTTTAGATTCATAGCCATAGAAATGATCAGATTCAACCAAAGTAATTATACCGGGATCAATTGAGAAATCATAATCCTTATCAGTAATAAAGATAGGTGAAGTAGCATAAGCAGGATCATATTTCATTCTAGCATTCAGAGATTTTTCTTTCAGCTTAGCTAATAGTTTCTTAAGATCACTTCTATCATTGCAAGCAAGAAAGTCTCTAGCAGTTTCTTCATCCATAACATAACCCTCAGGAACAACAGGCATTTCATATCTAGGGGGAGAATCTTCATCATCACTTTCATTAATATTATCAGTTTGAATAATTTCATTCTCTCTAGCCCTAGCAAGTTGTTCATCAAGAAATTCACCAAGTGGCATAGTAGTATCAAGCATTGAAGTAGTTTCATCATAAGTATCATGCAAAGCAGAAGTGGCATCGTCAATAACATGCGACCTATCAGAATCAATAGCATGTGTAGGAGTCGCAAGTTTACTCATAACAGAAGGTGAATCAAGTGCAGAGCTAGATGGCAGTTCCTAACCTCCCCTCGTAGTTGAGGGATAGATTTTGGTTCTTTGATCTTTCAAGTTCTTCATAGTGATAAGCAGACAGTGACTTAGAGAATAGAGCTATGCTCCCTGGCAACGGCGCTAGAAAATGATCTTGATAACCCACAAGTATAGGGGATCGCAACCGTTTTCGAGGGTAGAGTATTCAACCCAAATTTATTGATTCGACACAAGGGGAGCCAAAGAATATTCTCAAGTATTAGCAGCTGAGTTGTCAATTCAACCACACCTGGAAACTTAATATCTGCAGCAACGTATTTAGTAGCAAAGTAATATGATAGTAGTGGTAATGATAGCAAAAGTATCTCAACGTTTTGCCTGCAATCAACGGTGCCCTGGTGTTTAAAATTCATTCCCATTTTTTGCATGGGACCTAAGCATGCACCCAAGGACACATATTTGATTTTCAACCAATTTATATGCACTGGAGCATGTGCATGTAGTTCAAATTTGAATTATGCACATAAATGCATTAAAAACTCAGTTAATGCATAAAAATGTCCAAACAAACCCCGAAAAAACACAAAATTTGACACAACACTCATGTTGTTCTATGTTGACATGAGAAAAAAATTGAAAGCAATAAGAGGCAATGGATATCGTTTTGTCCCCAAAGGTGGGACGTTACCTACCGAAACCATCATGCTTGTTGTGAGAAGCTCCGGTTTGTGAGAAGAATATACCCAAACCTGCCCCAAATGGGACAAAAGTTTTACCACAGCATGCTGATGCCTGATAACCCATAAGTACAGGGGATCGCAACAGTTTTTGAGGGTAGAGTATTCAACCCAAATTTATTGATTCGACACAAGGGGAGCCAAAGAATATTCTCAAGTATTAGTAGCTGAGTTGTGAATTCAACCACACCTGGAAACTTAATATTTGCAACAAAGTATTTAGTAGCAAAGTAATATGATAGTAGTGGTAATGATAGCAAAAGTAATATTTTTGGGTTTTGTAGTGATTGTGACAGTAGCAGCGGAAAAGTAAATAAGCGAAAAACAATATATGAAAAGCTCGTAGGCAATGGATCGGTGATGGAGAATTATGCTGGATGCGATTATTCATGCAATAGTTATAACATAGGGTGACACAGAACTAGCTCCAATTCATCAATGTAACGTAGGCATGTATTCCGAATATAGTCATACGTGCTTATGGAAAAGAACTTGCATGCCATCTTTTGTCCTACCCTCCCGTGGCAGCGGGGTCCTATTGGAAACTAAGGGATATTAAGGCCTCCTTTTAATAGAGTACCGGAACAAAGCATTAACACACAGTGAATACATGAACTCCTCAAACTACGATCATCACCGGGAGTGGTCCCGATTATTGTCACTTCGGGGTTGCTGGATCATAACATATAGTAGGTGACTATAGACTTGCAAGATAGGATCAGGAACTCACATATATTCATGAAAACATAATAGGTTCAGATCTAAAATCATTGCACTCGGGCCCTAGTGACAAGCATTAAGCATAGCAAAGTCATAGCAACATCAATCTCAGAGCATAGTGGATACTAGGGATCAAACCCTAACAAAACTAACTCGATTACATGATAAATCTCATCCAACCCATCACCGTCCAGCAAGCCTACGATGGAATTACTCACGCACGGCGGTGAGCATCATGAAATTGGTGATGGAGGAAGGTTGATGATGACGATGGCGACGGATTTCTCTCTCTGGAGCCCCGATCGGACTCCAGATCAGCCCTCCCGAGAGAGTTTAGGGCTTGGCGGCGGCTCCGTATCGTAAAACGTGATGAATCCTTTTCTATGATTTTTTTCTCCTCGAACACGAATATATGGAGTTGGAGTTGAGGTCGATGGAGCGTCAGGGGGCCCACGAGGCAGGGGGCGCGCCCCCACCCTCGTGGACAGGGTGTGGGCCCCCTAATGTGGATCTTTTCGCCAGTATTTTTTATATATTCCAAAAATAATCTCTGTTGATTTTCAGGTCATTTCGAGAACTTTTATTTCTGCACAAAAATAACACCATGGCAATTCTGCTGAAAACAACGTCAGTCCGGGTTAGTTCCATTCAAATCATGCAAGTTAGAGTCCGAAACAAGGGCAAAAGTGTTTGGAAAAGTAGATACGTCGGAGACGTATCAATGCCGCTCCCTGATAGCATGCCAAGTTTCATGAATTTTAGGCGAGTTTTTGATTTACTAAAATTTTAAAACCAGGTATCTCAATGTTTTGCCAGCAATCAACAGTGCCCTGGTGTTTGACATTCATTCCCATTTCTTGCATGGGACCTAAGCATGCACCCAAGGACACAGATTAGATTTTTCAACCAATTTATATGCATTGGAGCATGTGCATGTAGTTCAAATTTGAATTATGCACATAAATGCATTGAAAACTCAGTTAATGCATAAAAATGTCCAAATGAACCCCGAAAAATCACAAAAATTGACACAACACTCTTGTTGTTCTATGTTGACACGAGAAATTTTTTGGAAGCAATAAGAGGCAATGGATATCGTTTCGTCCCAAAAGGTGGGACGTTCCCTACCAAAACCATCATGCTTCTTGTGAGAAGCTCTGGTTTCTGAGAAGCATATACCCAAACCTGCCCCAAATGGGACAATTTTTTTACCACGACATGTTGATGCCGCTCCATGATAGCATGCCAAGTTTCATGAATTTCAGACGAGTTTTGGATTTACTAGAATTTAAAACCAGGTATCTCAATGTTTGCGGCGGAGTGACGATGGTAGGGTGTTTGACATTCATTTATATTTCTTGCATGGGATATAAGAAGGCAACCAAGGACACATATTTGAATTTTCAACTAATTTATATGCATTAGAGCATGTGCGTGTAGTTCAAATTTGAATTATGCACATGAATGCATAGAAAACTTAGTTAATGTATAAAAATGTCCAAGCAAACCCCGAAATTTTCCAAAAATTGACACAACACTCCTGTTGTTCTATGTTGACACTAGAAAAAAAATTGAAATCGAGAAGAGGCAACGGATATGGTTTCATCCAGAAAGGTGAAACGTTCCCTACCGAAACCATCACACTTGTTGTGAGAAGCTCTGGTTTATGAGAAGCTTATACCCAAACCTGCCCCAAATGGGACAAATTTTTTACCACGGCATGTTGATGCCGCTCCATGATAGCATGCCAAGTTTCATGAGTTTCGAACGAATTTTGGATTTACTAGAATTACAAAAGCAAGTACGTCGACGTTTTCCGGAGAGCCACGGTGCCATGTTGTTTGAATTTCATCCCCATTTATTGCATGGGAGATAAGCATAAACCCATGGACACATATATGATTTTTACAACTCATGTTGGTGCATCGGAGCATGTGCATGTAGTTTAATTTTGAATTGTGCACCTAAAATGGCTAGAAAACCAATTTAATGTATAAAATGTTCAAACGAACCCTGAATAATTCCAATTCTTGTAAGACACACATATAGTTGCATGTTCACTTTAGATAAAAGGTCTAGCAATTCAAACACCGTCCATCGTTGATGTGACCTGATACGTCTCCGTCGTATCTATAATTGTTGATTGTTCCATGCCAATATTCTACAACTTTCATATACTTTTGGCAACTTTTTATACTATTTTTGGGACTAACATATTGATCCAGTGCCCAGTGCGAGTTCCTGTTTGTTGCATGTTTTTTTTGTTTCGCAGAATATCCATATCAAACGGAGTCCAAACGGAATAAAAACCAACAGAGATTTTTTTGGAATATATATGATTTTTGGGAAGAAAAATCCACGCAAGACGGTGCCCGAGGTGGCCACGAGGCAGGAGGGCGTGCCTGCCCCCCCAGGCGTGCCCCTGACCCTCGTGGGCCACCCGTAAGGCGGTTGATGCCCTTCTTTCGGTGCAAGAAAGCTAATTTCTGGATAGAGATCATGTTAAAATTTCAGCCCAATCGGAGTTATGGATCTCCGGGAATATAAGAAATGGTGAAAGGGAAGAATCTGAGAACGCACAGACAGAGAGAGACAGAGAGACAGATCCAATCTCGGAGGGGCTCTCGCCCCTCCCATGCCATGGAGGCCAAGGACCAGAGGGGAAACCCTTCTCCCATCTAGGGAGGAGGTCAAGGAAGAAGAAGAAGGAGGGGGGCTCTCTCCCCCTTGCTTCCGGTGGCACTAGAGTGCCACCGGGGGCCATCATCATCACTGCGATCTACACCAACACCTCCGCCATCTTCACCAACATCTCCATCACCTTCCCCCCTCTATCTAAAGCGGTCCACTTTCCCGCAACCCGCTGTACCCTCTACTTGAACATTGTGCTTTATGCTTCATATTATTATCCAATGATGTGTTGCCATCCTATGATGTCTGAGTAGATTTTCGTTGTCCTATCGGTGGTTGATGAATTGCTATGATTGGTTTAATTTGCTTGTGGTTATGTTGCTGTCCTTTGGTGCCCATCATATGATTGCGCGCGTGGATCACACCCTAGGGTTAGTTGTATGTTGATAGGACTATGTATTGGAGGGCAAGAGTGACAGAAGCTTCAACCTAGCATAGAAATTGATGCATACGGGATTGAAGGGGGACCAATATATCTTAATGCTATGGTTGGGTCTTACCTTAATGAACATTAGTAGTTGCGGATGCTTGCTAATAGTTCCAATCATAAGTGCATAGAATTCCATGTCAGGGATGACATGCTAGCAGTGGCCTCTCCCACATAATACTTGCTATCGGTCTAGTAAAGTAGTCAATTGCTTAGGGGCAATTTCGCAACTCCTACCACCACTTTTACACACTCACTATATTTACTTTATTGCTTCTTTACTTACAACAGCCCCTACTTTTTATTTACGTACTCTTTATTATCTTGCAAACCTATCCAACAACACCTACAAAGTACTTCTAGTTTCATACTTGGTCTAGGTAAAGCAAACTTCAAGCGTGCGTAGAGTTATATCGGTGGTCGATAGAACTTGAGGGAATATTTGTTCTACCTTTAGCTCCTCATTGGATTCGAAACTCTTACTTATCGAAAACTGTTACGATCCCCTATACTTGTGGGTTATCAAGACCTTTTTCTGGCGCCGTTGCCAGGGAGCAATAGCGTGGGGTGAATATTCTCGTGTGTGCTTGTTTGCTTTATCACTAAGTAATTTTTATTTGCTGCTCTTAGTTGTTCTTTATCTTTAATTATGGATATGGAACACGAAATACCAAAAAAATTAGGTGTACTTGCTACTCATGGAGATGGGGAACCTCCTAAAACCCTTGATGCTGGTTATGTGAAAAATATTATGTACTACTTTAATAATCCTAAGAAAACCCCATTCAATTATGTAATGGGAGTAATGTTGGATCAACGTGAATACTTTAGGGATTACCGCTTGACACAAAAGGGAAACTACTATGGGATCAAATTCATATATTGAATTGGTATGCTAGGCAACTATGCTTGAGATATGATTATACTTGTTGCTCTAAGGTGAAGGCTCCACATCTTCCCCTTTCATGTGAATTTAATGGTAATAAAACCTTAGCTTCTTATGCTAATGGTATATATGATTACTATGATGTGGAACAAATAGAAGAATTTGTTGCTTTTATGGGTGCTTATGAAATTGAATCTATGTTTAAAGAGTTTGAAGACTTTAATGATTCGGTTTATAGACATGAAAATTTAGCTATCCTTAAATACTGTTATGAGAATTATGAATACAATTACGATATTAATGCACTTATTGATAAAGTCTCCGCTGTCCAAGAAGAGAGTACTATTTTGCAGGAGTCTATGGAAGAAGAAATTGATGAAACTGTGAGCTCATTGGATGAAAAAGATGAGGAGGAGAGTGAAGAACAAAAGGAGGAAGAGCGGATTGATCACCCGTGCCCACCTTCTAATGAGAGTAACTCTTCAACTCATACATTGTTTAATTTCCCTTCGTGCTTCCCGAAGGATGATTGCTATGATGACTATTATGATCCCATTGATTCTCTTGAAATATCCCTTTTTGATGATGCTTGTGGCCAAGATGCCAATATGAATTATGCTTATGGAGATGAACTTGCTATAGTTCCTTATGTTAAACATGAAATTGTTGCTATTCCACCCACGCATGACAGTCCTATTATCTTTTTGAATTCTCCCAACTACACTATATCGGAGAAGTTTGCCCTAATTAAGGATTATATTGATGGGTTGCCTTTTACCGTTACACATGATGATTTTGATGAATATAATATGCATGTGCTTGCTGCTCCTACTTGCAATTATTATGAGAGAGGAACTATATCTCCACCTCTCTATGCTTCCCACATGATAAAATTGCAAGAAACTGTTTATACTATGCGTTGGCCTTTACTTTGTGTGCATGAATTGTTCTTTTATGACATGTCGATGCATAGGAAGAGAGTTAGACTTCGTCATTACTTGATATATGTTGCTTTGTGCTCACTACTAAATGTCAAATCGTTGCTTATTAAAATTGGCTTTGATATACCTTGGGATCCGGGTGGATTCACTACTTGAGCACTTTATGCCTAGCTTAATGGCTTTAAAGAAAGCGCTGCCAGGGAGACAACCCAGAAGTTTTAGAGAGTCATTTATTTCTGTTGTGTGCTTTTATAAAGTTTAAATATAAAAATAATGTGCCAAGGTTTGCCTTTAGGATGTTTACATTTGCTTGATGGTTTGTACGGTGCAGGACAGAAACTTTGGCTGTAGTGCGCGGTTTTACATTTTTAGCTGGAACGTCAAATGGTTCTGATTCTTTTTGTACTGTCTTCCTATAAAAATGTTTTATTTTTCGTAATTTTTGTACAATTTTTCAAGTATCATAAGTATGGTGAATGTTCAGATTAGTACAGACTGTTCTGTTTTAGACAGATTCTGTTTTTGATGCATAGTTTGCTTGTTTTGATGAAACTATCAATTTATATTAGTAGATTAAGCCATGAAAAAGTTATATTACAGTAGACACAATGCAAAAACAAAATATGAATTGGTTTGCAACAGTACTTAGAGTAGTGATTTGGTTTATCATACTAACGGATCTTACCGAGTTTCTTGTTGAAGTGTTGTGTGGATGAAGTGTTCGATGATCGAGAAGGTCTCGATGTGAGAAGAAGGAAGAGAGGCAAGAGCTCAAGCTTGGGGATGCCTGAGGCACCCCAAGTAAATATTCAAGTATACTCAAGCGTCTAAGCTTGGGGATGCCCCGGAAGGCATCCCCTCTTTCTTCAACAAGTATCGGTATGTTTTCGGATTCGTTTCGTTCATGCGATATGTGCAATCTTGGAGCGTCTTTTGCATTTATTATTTTATGCACCATGCTGGTATGAGATAGTACTTGGTTGATTTATAGAATTCTCTTTGCACTTCACTTATATCTTTTGAGTATGGCTTTATAGAATGCTTCATGTGCTTCACTTATATCATTTGAAGTTTGGATTGCCTGTTTCTCTTTACTTAAACAACCGTCATTTGTAGAATGCTCTTTTGCTTCACTTAGATTTGTTAGAGCATGGGCGTATCTTTTGTAGAAAGAATTAAACTCTCTTGCTTCACTTATATCTATTTAGAGAGATGACAGGAACTGGTCATTCACATGGTTAGTCATAAAATCCTACATAAAACTTGTAGATCACTGAATATGATATGATTGATTCCTTGCAATAGTTTTGCGATATAAAGGTGGTGATATTAGAGTCATGCTAGTGGGTGGTTGTGAATTGTAGAAATACTTGTGTTGAGGTTTGTGATTCCCGTAGGATGCACGTATGGTGAACCGTTATGTAACGAAGTTGGAGCATGATGTATTTATTGATTGTCTTCCTTATGAGTGGCGG
The DNA here is from genome assembly GCF_002162155.2 of Triticum dicoccoides. Lineage (NCBI taxonomy): Eukaryota > Viridiplantae > Streptophyta > Magnoliopsida > Poales > Poaceae > Triticum > Triticum dicoccoides. Next base: position 213,918,284 of record NC_041384.1, on the reverse strand, counting down.
TCGGGGATGAGCGATGGTCTTTTCCTACCAATCTATCCCCCTAGGAGCATGCGCGTAGTACTTTGTTTCGATGACTAATAGATTTTTGCAATAAGTATGTGAGTTCTTTATGACTAATGTTAAGTCCATCGATTATACGCACTCTCACCCTTCCACCATTGCTAGCCTTTCTAGTATCGCGCAACTTTCGCTGGTACCTTAAACCCACCATATATCTTCCTCAAAACAGCCACCATACCTACCTATCATGGCATTTCCATAGCCATTCCAAGATATATTGCCATGCAACTTTCATCATCATATACATGACTTGAGCATTCATTGTCATATTGCTTTGCATGATCGTAAGATAGCTAGCATGATGTTTTGATGTCATTACTACGCTAGATCATTGCAAATCCCGGTACACCGCCGGAGGCCTTCATATAGAGTCATATCTTTGTTCTAGTATCGAGTTGTAATATTGAGTTGTAAGTAAATAAAAGTGTGATGATCATCATTATTAGAGCATTGCCCCAGTGAGGAAAGGATGATGGAGACTATGATTCCCCCATAAGTCGGGATGAGACTCCGGACATTACAAAAAAATAAAAGAGGCCAAAGAAGCCCAAATAAAAAAAGAGACCAAAGAGCCCCACCAAAAAAATAAAAACAAAAAAACAAAAAACAAAAAATGAGAGAAAAAGAGAGAAGGGGCAGTGCTACTATCCTTTTTCCACACTTGTGCTTCAAAGTAGCACCATGTTCTTCACATGGAGAGACTCTTGAGTTATCACTTTCATATACTAGTGGGAATTTTCATTATAGAACTTGGCTTGTATATTCCGATGATGGGCTTCCTCAAATGCCCGAGGTCTTCATGATCAAGCAAGTTGGATGCACACCCACTTAGTTTCAGTTGGAGCTTTCATACACTTATAGCTCTAGTGCATCCGTTGCATGGCAATCCCTACTCACTCACATTGATATCTATTGATGGGCATCTCCATAGCCCGTTGATACGCCTAGTTGATGCGAGACTATCTTCTCCTTTTTGTCTTCTCCACCATCATATTCTATTCCACCTATAGTGCTATGTCCATGGCTCACGCTCATGTATTGCGTGAAAGTTGAAAAGGTTTGAGAACGTCAAAAGTATGAAACAATTGCTTGGCTTGTCATCGGGGTTGTGCATGATGTGAATATTTTGTGTGGTGAAGATGGAGCATAGCCTGACTATATGATTTTGTAGGGACAACTTTCTTTGGCCATGTTATTTTGAAAAGACATGATTGCTTTATTAGTAGGCTTGAAGTATTATTGTTTTTATGTCAAATGATAGACTATTGCTTTGAATCACTCGTGTCTTAATATTCATGCCAAGATTGGACACATGATCAAGATTATGCTAGGTAGCATTCCACATCAAAAATTATCTTTTTTATCATTTACCTACTCGAGGACGAGCAGGAATTAAGCTTGGGGATGATGATACGTCTCCGTCGTATCTATAATTTTTGATTGTTCCATGCCAATATTCTACATCTTTCATATACTTTTGGCAACTTTTTATACTATTTTTGGGACTAACATATTGATCCAGTGCCCAGTGCCCAGTGCCAGTTCCTGTTTGTTGCATGTTTTTTGTTTCGCAGAATATCCATATCAAACGGAGTCCAAACGGAATAAAAACCAACACAGATTTTTTTGGAATATATATGATTTTTAGGAAGAAAAATCCACGCGAGACGGTGCCCGAGGTGGCCATGAGGCAGGAGGGCATGCCTACCCCCCAGGCGCGCCCCTGACCCTTGTGGGCCACCCGTACGGCGGATGATGCCCTTCTTTCGCCCCAAGAAAGCAAATTTCCGGATAGACATCGTGTTAAAATTTCAGCCCAATCGGAGTTACGTATCTCCGGGAATATAAGAAACGGTGAAAGGGAAGAATCTGATAACGCAGAGACAGAGAGAGACAGAGAGACAGATCCAATCTTGGAGGGGCTCTCACCCCTCCCATGCCATGGAGGCCAAGGACCAGAGGGGAAACCCTTCTCCCATCTAGGGAGGAGGTCAAGGAAGAAGAAGAAGGAGGGGGGCTCTCTCCCCCTTGCTTCCGGTGGCACCAGAGTGCCACCGGGGGCCATCATCATCACTGCGATCTACACCAACACCTCCTCCATCTTCACCAACATCTCCACCACCTTCCCCCCTCTATCTGCAGCGGTCCACTCTCCCGCAACCCGCTGTACCCTCTACTTGAACATGGTGCTTTATGCTTCATATTATTATCCAATGATGTGTTGCCATCCTATGATGTCTGAGTAGATTCTCGTTGTCCTATCGTTGGTTGATGAATTTCTATGATTGATTTAATTTGCTTGTGGTTATGTTGCTATCCTTTGGTGCCCATCATATGATTGCGCGTGGATCACACCCTAGGGTTAGTTGTATGTTGATACGACTATGTATTGGAGGGCAAGAGTGACAAAAGCTTCAACCTAGCATAGAAATTGATGCATACGGGATTGAAGGGGGACCAATATATCTTAATGCTATGGTTGGGTTTTACCTTAATGAACATTAGTAGTTGCGGATGCTTGTTAATAGTTCCAATCATAAGTGCATAGAATTCCATGTTAGGGATGACATGCTAGCAGTGGCCTCTCCCACATAATACTTGCTATCGGTCTAGTAAAGTAGTCAATTGCTTAGGGGCAATTTCGCAACTCCTACCACCACTTTTCACACTCGCTATATTTACTTTATTGCTTCTTTACTTACAACAGCCCCTACTTTTTATTTACGTACTCTTTATTATCTTGCAAACCTATCCAACAACACCTACAAAGTAGTTCTAGTTTCATACTTGGTCTTGGTAAAGCGAACGTCAAGCGTGCGTAGAGTTGTATCGGTGGTCGATAGAACTTGAGGGAATATTTGTTCTACCTTTAGCTCCTCGTTGGGTTCGACACTCTTACTTATCAAAAACTGTTACGATCCCCTATACTTGTGGGTTATCAAGACCTTTTTCTGGCGCCGTTGCCAGGGAGCAATACCGTGGGATGAATATTCTCGTGTGTGCTTGTTTGCTTTATCACTAAGTAATTTCTATTTGCTATTCTTAGTTGTTCTTTATCTTTAGTTATGGATACGGAACACGAAATACCAAAGAAATTAGGTGTACTTGCTACTCATGGAGATGGGGAACCTCCTAAAACCCTCGAAGCTGGTTATGTGAAAAATATTATGTACTACTTTAATAATCCTGAGAAAACCCCATGTTGGTTGTTAAACATTGAGAATGGTTGACAGCATTCTCAATCCCAATTAAGCATCATCATCAAAACCCAACAAAATTAATTTAGGGTAACATGTTGAGATCAACATGATAATCCAAGAACTAGATACTCAATATGTCCATAACCGGGGACACGGCTAATCATGATTAGTTTATACACTCTGCAGAGGTTTGCGCACTTTTCCCCACAAGTCTCGATCTCCTCCGTTGGATTTCTCGCACTACATGGTGTTTGAGAAACAGATGACCGAGACATAGTCTTTCAGAAGCGTTTGCACCTTACGATGGGTAGACCGTACCACCTACAACCCCTACATCTGCTAGTCTACCACTTTAAGAGTTCACACGATTCAATCAACTATGCTAGAGCCCATAATAGCTTGTGGCTACACACGGAAGTTTCTAGCATGAATAATCGTATGATCCCTTTGAGCCTGGGTGGCGGACCGTAGGATGATCACACGGTATATCCCCGGGATCTCCTAGGACAACACTGGTATTTCCCCTGGTGTTCGGGCAAGTCCACTGGTATATCCCCAGGGTGCCCCTAGCAATCCACCCAGATGTGTATTAAAGTTGCCACCTTAAGTTGAACCATTAATTAACAATCTCACATCTGTCATGAAATACTCTCAAACCCAATCCACGTCTACGAGCATAGCATGGCAACGTAAGCATAATGTAATAGTAACTCCAAGGTTTGAATGCAGGGCAATAGGTTCCTACCTCATCAACTACTTCCGAATACCCACATGTTATCAATCCTACTCATGCAATGTTTGAGGGTGAAACTAATGCATAAAACTAGGTATGAAAAATGTATGATCAAAGTGTGAACTTGCCTGCAATGTTGATGAAGATGATTCGCACTCAAAACTCTTGATAGATCTACTCGTCACACTCCGGTCAATCTATCGTAAGCAAGCAATAGTAACCACACATAAGCAATCACTCAAAGAAATCAGAAAGAACGAAGAAGACGATTCGGAAAACTTCAAAACCAAGTCAATAACTCTTGCAACATAAAACAATTTCTAACAGTACCGAAATTATGTGAATTTGGCCTTATTAGAATGTTTAGGTCAAGAGCTTCGATTTGCAAAAAGAATCAACTCAATCGGAGCTACTAAACTCAAGTTATGATCAAACAAAGTTTGAATTCAAATCTGATCTAATTTACATTTTAAACTTTTCAAAAACATGTTTGAGTTGGATTACTGGATAGAGGGGATCATAACAAAGACGTGGGCGTTGGTTTCGTTGGATTTGGACTAACGAGTAAAAAGTAATGATCAATTGAAGTACAAGGACTAATCTGTGAAGAAAATCCTCACATATAGGTCCCCAGCCGAAATTAACAGAAAAAGGAAAAAAATCTATCTAACGAACGCTCGCTGCAAACACTAAAACAACGGACGTTCACTACTTAAAGAAAACGGTTGGAAAAGAAAAAAACGAACAGATCTATTCCTAACCGTAGATCTCGGATCAGACGAACGAGGGGGAGAGGCGGTGGTTACCGCGGCGTGGAGGTCGCCGACGACGGGGAAGACGGCGGCGGCGGCTCGGACGTCGACGGGGCGGCGGCTCCGGTGGGTCTCCGGCAGCGGCGAGGGCGTCAAGGCGCTCGGCGCGGCGCGACGATGAGGATGGAGTGTGCGGCGTCGGTCGGGAGTGGCGGGGTGGAGCGGGGCGACGGCGTGGATCTCCGGCGGTGACGGCTAACTCCAGCGAGGGCGGCCGCGGTTCGAGGCAAAAACGGGGCTGGGGTCGAGGTTTATATAGGCGGGTAGCCTTGGGCGAGGGGCAAGGCGAGGGAGGCGTCCGGGTTGAGCACGACGTCGGCCGGTGGAGCATGCGCGTGCGGGACTTCGGCGAGAGGTCGGGGACGAACCCGACAGGTGGGCCCCACCTGTCGGTGGCTGAGCGAGGCGGCGGCCGATCGCAAGCGCGAGCGGGCGAGCGGAGCGGAGCGGCTTCGGGCGCGGCTGGGCTCTGGGTCGTGGCCTGGCCTGGGAGCTGGGTCGGCCCAGTCGTCGACGGAGAGAGAATTTTTTTAACATTTTCTCAGACAGACAAAATAATAAAAGCAAAATAAATAAAATATTATATAGGCATATAATATATCAAAATTTTCAGAAAAAGATTCTCTACGACATGAACATTTTATAACTTCAAATAAAATCCACACAAATTCAGATAAATCAAAGAGTGCTACTGGTCTATTAAAATCCAACAAAAATCATTTTTAAAATACCAAAATGATTTCAAATTAATTTTTCTCCAATTTTCTATAGTAGGGAATCATGTTACCCTAATTTCCATATATTTTATTTTTGGAGAAAAATAATTTGAATAAAACTCAAATAACTCCAAATTGAAAATAAATTCAAAAGAACTTTGAATTTAATTCTTTGAAACTCCCAACTCATATTTCATATAATTTGAAGAAGTCATTTTATCTTCGCTCGTGAAAATCATTGAGTTGCATAAAGTTTCAAAATTGGAAATATTTTCCAAATAAAATTCAATTATTTTCAACACCCCTCGTCATTTAAATAAATGGAAGAAGTCATGTCATCTTCTCTCCAGGGTTTTGTGTTTGAAAAGAATTTGAATTCACGAAGATCATAAATGCAAAATGAAAGTTTGGGAAAGTCCTTTTATTCCCTCTCATTTAACTTTCAAAAAGGTTTCGAATTTCACTCAATTTCACACAATCAATCAAACAATCAATCAAATCTATCTATTTATTATAACATTCAAAAATTTAGAATTTTGGGATGTTACAAACCTACCACTCTTAAAAGGAATCTCGTCCTCGAGATTCGGAGAGGCTAGAAAGAAATAGGTTAGGTTTGGGGTCTCTTCAAAATCTCATCAATCGTCTCCGGGGTCTTGGGTGCTACCACCCTTAGAAAGATTGTTACGGTCCCATCAATACTCATATACTCCATCCTTATTCTTGACAGGGTCGGTCTTCTCAGATCTTCAGTATAATTCTTTTCTCTGGGCTCTTCCGGTAACGGCGTAACCTTTTCCTCAATTCTTTTGTCGTTTCATCTTGGTAAGGTTATTCCGAGACTGGGTCTTCTTACCCGACGGGTCTGGCGCCGGTACTAAACAACTAATCGATATCTCATGGTGGTCAACAATTTATGGTTTCTCCTGCACGAAATGGGTCTGGGTTGATCCTCACCGTATAACCTACGGTTGGCAAAAGCTGCCTTATACAAAGGAAAAATACCTATACCATTCTAAGGCTTAAACAAGGTTTAATATCGCTGTCTCTCTACTATAGGTAAGTCACTCAGATTTACCATCCCATATAGCAAGGCGAATAACAAGAGTAAGTCGGTATGGTGATCAATCCATCCCGCACCCAAATCATTACCATGTATATAGTTTAGCGAATCTCGCATACTAACACTCGGTCATCCTCACAAGCATTGCAGAATTTCTCTTGTCGATGAACGAAGTTCGGATAAATCCATAGATTCTGCAAACCAAACAACCATCTATCGTTCCTTCACAACTCTCAGGTTTTGCGTAAACTCCTATAAAATCGTATGTCGATAAACGTCGTATCTTCCTCCAGGGTTTTTCCTTCAGCAAGAGTGTGCTTGCTTCTGGGCAGGTCCTGGGGCATGTGGGTTATGGCCCATCTCCTCACTTGTAGTCCTTGAACTTATCATAGGGCAACTGATCAATTCCAACTTCCAACTTCATAGTATTCTTAAATCCATCCAATTGTACTATCTTACTTCCTTCTATTGGCACCAACTAAGACGTGATTACTTGGACTCATCATGGAATTTCCCTTGATCCATATTTCCAACATCACACCTCCTTTATATCCAATAGTAATTTATCTCTTCATCCTCGTGGAATATCCCTCATACCGAGATGAAAACTTATACTTATGAAGTCCATATTCCACTTCGTGGAACATCATTATCCTTTCCATCATCAAGCGTCCTTACAAGGGAATATTGGCCATCTCTGCATGGCACTTCTTCAACTGGGAAACGTGAAACACATCATGAACTCCTGACAGTCCTTCGGGTGACTCCAACTTGTTGGCCACTTCTCCCATATGCTCCAGAACTTGGTATGGTCCTACAAATCTCGGGGCTAACTGTCCCTTAACTCCAATACGTTTAACTCCTCGCATAGGGGCACATGAAGACATGCTCTGTCTCCAAATTTCATAGACTACCTCCTTGCGTTTTTAAGTCTGCATAACTCTTCTGCCTGGACTGAGATACCTTCAGTCTATCTCGAATCAACTTAACATTCTCTTCTGACTCCTTGATCACATTTGGTCCAAACAACTGACGGTCTCCAACTTCATCCCACATACTCTTGGGGCATCACACATATCGAGACAAAACTCGTATTCATTTTGTCCGAAATCCATTACAGGGTACTACCACCCTTAAAATGCACAAATCTTCCATAGACCATATTTCTCATATCCTCAGAATGGCCAAAATTCTTCTTCATAGAGTAACAACTCATAAAATCCATATCAGTACCAACGATGCTAAATTTATTCATTCTCAAGTGATTACAATCTCTTGCTTTTCCGTTACATGTCTCAACTCAACACCTCAATATAAAAGAAAATGTTCTCACTTCTACTACTCCATTTCTTTTGTTGCAAACTCAATTATCTAGCACAAGTTTCCTTCTCCTTAGGGCATTCTCTGGCAAAGTGCCCTGCTCCATTACAACTAAATCATATTACTTCTGACAAGTCTCGAGGTTTCCTTTTTGGGCAACTGTTGAGGTAGTGCCCTGACTCCTTGCACCTGTAACAGGTGATATGACTCAGGTTCCTCCTGGGCTCCAATCGGTTTCTCTTCCTGGACTTTTCCATTCCAATCAGGGCTTCTATTTCTTGTGGGTCATATTCTACTTCCTCTGTCGGGAATTCTACTAGATCCCCATTCAAACAATTTTGGGAGATGTGTCCTTCTCCACATGAATAGCAAGACTTAGTGAAGGGTTTACTCGGGTCTTCTTTAGGTGTGTCCTCCATCTCTTCCTTCATCACGGGTTCTTCTAAAATTTCCATAAGGGCTCCTTTCATTACTTCTTTCTTCTGCTGGATGGTTCGTTGTACCATGGGGTAAATGTGACATTGAGCAGGATAGTGGGTAGTCCCTTCACACAAGAAACAAGTAATCTGCCTAATTGGGCATTCTTCAACTGGGTGACTTCCTTCACAATTAGGGCATTAATCCTTGTGTTCTTTATGGGTGTGTCCTATTTCTCCACAAATCTTGCATGCACAAGGTTTCTTCATATCCTTTCCATAAAGCTTCAACTTCTGGGACACAAGCCGAGACTTTGGCAGAGTCAACTTAAATTCTTTCCAAGTGGTTACTCCTTTCCATCCATTGATGGTTTGGTACATCCTCCACCAAGTAGCAGCACCTCTTTCAAAGCACTAAAGAGCATGCTGGGTCATATCCTTTCCGACTATAGGGTTATTCTCCATGTGATCCTCCATGTTCTGAATCCACCGGTCTGTCTCCAACTGACTCATCGGTCCAGAAAATACAAGATCATCTCCATTCATCCTCTATTGGGTCCATGTGGGTTTGGGGTAAGATAATAGAGAGGGAGAGGGATACACACAATACAAACAAAAGTTTTGAAAAGATAGATTTTATTTGTGGCCATCGGGAAAAATATCAAACAAATGACAGCTCACAAACGTCGCATCTAACGCAGGTATACAACAGGGGTTTGGTCTTCTAAAGGTCAATAAATCTTCAACCTCTCCAAACTCTTCAAGCCTTGTTCATGACTCCGATGGCTTCTTCCGGTCATGCTTGTCTTTCTCAAGTTCTTTTGCCAGATCATCTCTGTTGTAGCAAAGTCTCTCGTGACATCCTTTAATATTTCTGGAGTTGCATTCCAAACTTCTGGGTTTCAACATCCTTGACATGAACCATGACCCTGCTGTCCTTCAGTTCTTAACGAATATCCGGTACCTCGAGGTTTTGCTCCTCCTGCTTGGCTACTTTCAGCTTTTGGTTCATGAGTTCTTCACGGAATGCTTCCTTGTCTAATACGGCTTCATGGAGCTCCACCTTAAACTTCTTGATCTACTACTCCAGATCCTGGCGATACACCAGCTAATGTTAAAACTTCATCTTACTAATAGGTGCTCCATCAGCTTTCTTCCATCAAATCCATTCTGAAGAAATGCATCCTTAACTCAGCACGGTGACAATAGCATCAGCGGGCGATGACATCACGGATAACCATTGTCACATCCCTGGTCCTGTCATGCACTAGGCTAGACCTCAGGTGTGCATCATGTTTAAATTCAAATGAAATTTGAACTGAGGAATTTTGGAAACCTCAAAAACCCTAAATAAAAGAGGGGCAAAAACCCTAGAAATCTCATTCATTGCTCCAAAATGCTCTTCTTAAATGTTTGACAATTTTTGGTAAGGGTTCTGGTCCCAACCAAAATATTGAACATTTTTAAGGATTTATTTTTGGGACTTTGAATTTAAATCATAGCTATTTGAATTGGACTTATATCTACTATTAAATAAATATAGGTCCAATAATTCTGAAATATTTTGTGGAGCATTGTTTTAATTCCTTTAGCTCCTAAAAATATTGTCAGAAGCAAAATAAATTGAATTGGTTTCAAAACCAAATTCAAAACAAACCTGCAAAATAGAAAACTGAAATAATTAGAAAAAGGAGAGAGAGTCTTACCTGGCCCCTTACCTGGCTGGCCCAGTGGACAGCCCAGCCCACTGGCCTGGTGCCAGTCGTCCTCTACCTCTGCCAGTAGGCAGAGGAGGGAGACAGCGCACGCGCGCGCCATGGCGACACGCCACCTCCCTGCCTGCCTGCGTCCCTCGCCACCGTGACGCCTCGGGCCTTCTCTTCGGCGCCGCCTCGAACCCCTGGACCCCCTCACTCGGCCCCTTCGTCTCTCCTTCGCCTCTCCCTCTCGCACACCCGAACGCCATCGTCGCCGCCGTTCGTCACCGCCGCAGCCACAGCCACTCCCTCGCTCCCTCTTCGTATCCCAGAGCTCCGCCGGTCCTCCCTCGTCCTCCTCGTCGTCTCATGCGACCAGAAGAGCCCCGGAACGCCGCCCCCGACGTTTTCCCCCTCGCCGGCCGCCGAGGATCTTCTCCGTCGATTCGGCCACTCCGGCGCGCCCCCGAGCTCGCTGACCCTCCCTGCACGATCCCCGTGAGTCCCTGCTTTGTTTCCCCCTAACCCCAAGTCCGATTTCGAGCTCTAGCCGCCCCCTCTACCGGAGCCGAGACGCTCCGCCGCACGGACTCGTCGCCGGCGAAGCCCCGGTGACCAAATGGCCCTGCGCGTGCGTCCGTTGCACTCGCAACGACCCGTGGAGCAACGCTAGCGTGGCAGCTAGCTTGTTTGCAAGCCGCAGCGCTAACCCCGCACCCACCCGAGCTCCGGCCGCCGCCTCGGGCTCCATTCCGGCGAACCCCGGCCACCCCCGCACCTCCCGTTGGCCCCCCTAGATGCGCACGGGCACGGGCTACCTTCTGGTGCCCTTCGCGCGTCCAGCCGCCGCCCGTAGCGCAACCCCGGTGAACTTCCGCCGCGTTTCGGGTCGCCGCCGGCCGAACTCCGGTGGCCAGTGACGTGGCGCTGTCATTAGCCACTAATGACCACGCTAAACACCCCCACAGACACTGACAGCGGGCCCCGTAGCGGGTCAAAGCCCGAGTCAACGCGGGATTAGCCCCCGTGTCACTGACGTGTGGACCCCACACATCAGGTTTGACCCTGACCGGCCCCTGTTGACTTGCTGACGTCATGCCGACGTCATGCTGACGCAGTAAAGTATTTCTGGAATTAAATAAATTAGGAAATGATTTATAATTCCAGAAAATGCCTAAAACTTCAATAAATCATAGAAAATTAACCGTAACTCCAAATTAAATAATTTATATATGAAAAATTATCAGAAAAATTCAAGGAATCCATCTGTACCATTTTCATGCATGTTAGAACAACTTATCACTACTGTTTAGGACAAATGAAGTGAATGACATTTAAATAACCACATATGGGGTTTGAATTTGAATCTTGGATTCAAACCAACTTCATTTAATCTGGTTTTAGGTGCATTAGCCCAAAACACATTCATATTGCCATGTCATAGCATGCATCATATTGTGCATTGCATTGATTGTGTTCCCTTCTGTGTTGCCGGTATTTGTCCCCTCTCGATAGACGTGATACCGATGATGTGATCGTTGACACTGATGAAGACTCAACGTTATCTTCAGAAGTGCCAGGCAAGCAAAACCCCCTTGTTCATTCCGATAAAATCCCACTCTCTCGCTCCTGCTCTCTTTTACTGCATTAGGACAACATCGATTCAACTGTTACTTACTGCGGTAGCTGAACCCCTTTATCCTCTGCATGACCTGTCATTCCACAGTAAATAGATGAAACCCACTAGCATGAGTAGGAGTTGTTTGAGCCCTGTTGTACCTACTCATTCTTGCTTGTTTGTCATGCCTGCTACTGCTTAGAGTTGTGTCAGGTCTGATTCATCGGGAATGAATCAGAGGTGTGTGAACATGTCCTACGGTGTGTGAGCTAAGCGTGTGAACACGATTTGGTAAAGGTAGCGGTGAGAGGCCATGTAGGAGTACATGGTGGGTTGTCTCATTGCAGCCGTCCTCAGGAACTGAGTTCTGTGTTTGTGATCCATGATTCAGCTACTACCACGCATTGGGCCCGAAACCAATGGACCCTCTCGGCTTCTTGATCACCCTTGTCCTCTGTCCAGGAGTTGCAAGTAGTTTATGGTGTTTGTAGTATGCTGGAGGCCGTGCGCAGCGCTGACCGTAGGGGTGGGCTGTGATGCGGTAGGCACGTGGCCGGGTAAACCGGGCGCCCGTTTGGTGTCACGGAACCCTGTTCACATCGTTTGGGGCTGTGAGCGAAACTCCGGCCGGATCTCCTCATGGATGGAACCCGAATAGGCGATAAACCTGGACTAGAGACTCGAGTGTTTAGGCAGGCCGTGGCCGACACCCACGTTGGGCTTCCGCTTGAAGGTTGCCGAGTACATGTCGTGTAAACGGCGGTAAGTGGTGAGAGCGTGTGTGAAGAAGTACACCCCTGCAGGGTTAACATCATCTATTCGAATAGCCGTGTCCACGGAAAAGGACTTCTGGGTTGCTTATATCAGTTCATAGACAAGTGAAAGTGGATACTTTAAAATGCGCAAGATAAGGGTGAGTGCTATGGATGGCGTTCTCGTAGGGAGACGGGAGCGGATCCATTGTGGTGTATTGATATGGTGAATATGTGGACTCGTGTGCGCCACCTCAAAAGAGTCGCTTGCAGTCGTAGTTCAGGTTAGCCACCGAGTCAAAGCTGGCTTGCTGCAGTTAAACTCCACCACCCCCTTTGTTGATAATGATGCATATGTAGTTAGTTCTGATGTAAGTCTTGCTGGGTACATTTGTACTCACGTTTGCCTATTTTATGTTTTGCAGAGAGACTTCGGTCTCACTAGTAGTTTCGCGTGGACTTCGACGTTTAGCTTGTTACCTCAGCTACGATCTTGTGCCCTCGGCAGGATCTGATATATAGTCAGGCTTCTCAGCCTTTTTCATTTATAGATGTCTGTACTCAGACATGATAGCTTCCGCTTGTGCTTTGACTGGTATGCTCTGATTGTTGGGTCATGAGACCCATGTTTGTAATGTCTCGCTCCTCGGAGCCTATTGAATAAATACTTGAGTCGTAGAGTCATGTTGTGATGCCATGTTGTATTTGCACATATCGAGCATATTGTGTGTATGTTATTGAAATGCTTGATATGTGTGGGATCTGGCTATCTAGTTGTTTATCCTTAGTAGCCTCTCTTACCGGGAAATGTCTCCTAGTGTTTCCACTGAGCCATGGTAGCTTGCTACTGCTCCGGAACACTTAGGCTGGCCGGCATGTGTCCTTCTTCGTTCCTGTGTCTGTCCCTTCGGGGAAATGTCACGCGACGAATACCGGAGTCCTGTTAGCCCGCTACAGCCCGGTTCACCGGAGTCCTGCTAGCCCAGTGCTACAGCCTGGATTCACTCGCTGATGACCGACACGTTCGATGCTGGGTCATGGATGCCTGTCCCTGTAAGTTTGTGCCACTTTGGGTTTACGACTAGCCATGTCAGCCCAGGCTCCTTATCATATGGATGCTAGCGACACTGTCATATACGTGTGCCAAAAGGCACAAACGGTCCCGGGTAAAGGTAAGGCGACACCCGTGGGAATACCGTGCGTGAGGCCGCAAAGAGATATGAAGTGTTACATGCTAGATCTATGTGGCATTGAGTCGGGGTCCTGACAGCGTTGGTATCAGAGCTTGACTGCCTGTAGGATTACCAAGCCAAACTGGTCGAAGTTGAGTCTAGAAATCCTTTAGTTATATAAGGGAATTGATTGTGGGATGGAACGTAAGGCTCTTTTTACTCCTTATACCTTATGCCTTCTGATCTGAGTCATCTTATCTTTCCTGCGGGGATTAAGAACTAGGCTATCTTTTCTTTCTATCAGGATCACGTGTTACTAATCCGTAGACTTATAGATTGTTGGACTTAAGCCTCGTTTCAGTTCCTAGTACTTCTGTATGTTAATTATTGATCTCGAGACCTTGATATTGTGCTTCTGAGTGGTTATGCCACCATTTTTGTGAATGTCTCAAATCTTTTTGAGCAATTATAACCGTTATGCTGTCCGAGTCATCCCAGGTTTCTAAAGAGTCTGATGCATTTGCAAAATCCTTTTTCTCCGGTTTCAATGTCTGTTAGGCCCGGTTAATCACACAAATTGTTGAGCTGAGGTACTCTACTGCCTCAACCTTTATGTTGGAGTTATTATTATGACCCTAGGTGTCTCAGGGGATCATCTAGTAATTTAGCCATGATTTGTGTTCCCAGTGTGATGATTCTGGCCATCATTCTCGAAAGCATCCCGTGATGCTACTTAGTAGTAGGTATTCTATTCCTGGGTTCTTGAACCCGAGATTCACTCTACCTACTTCATGTTGATAGTAATTGCTAGTGCCTTTAGGATATTAGTAACCTTTGCGATAGTCCTTGAAGTCCGTGGTATCTTCTTCTTCCAAATACCATGAACTACTTATGGCAGATGTTTATTGGATCAAAAAAAAATCACAATTAGAGTACTCTTGAGGAGTTCTCCATTCATAAATCGTGACTCTGCCAGTTCTACCTTTCTGCATGGGTTATCCGGAAGAAATATGTTGAACTTGGTTCGACATACTAATCTATGCATCCACAACTCAGAAAGTTATATGTTCCTTTGAGTTGTTCTCTTTAGTTGCATTCTGACCCTCGTCTATCAATTGATAGTCAAGAGTATGCGTGCGTTCGTTCATCGATGCCTATGACTCTTGTGGTCTGTCAAGCCATTCTATCGCAGAATGACTAGGAGAAACAAACTCCAGTACCCCTTCCATATCCAGGATTGGGTCAAAGAAGTTGTGCTCCGCAGATCAAATTGCTAATCCAGCCTTTGATTCTGTTCTACCTTGGAGTATTACCATCTTTATAACGGGATTGTTATAGGAATTGCACACCATCCTATGAACTCTTGGTACAGTGATACTTCTTGCCATCATTAGTCATTCCTCGGTCTTCGTGTTGATGCAACCGGAATACCGACAAATGAATTGTGATGTGTGAAACCAGTACGCCTAGCAGCCTCGTTGCTGGGTAGTTAAATGGACGATAACCTCATTCTTAGCGTGTTGATTATTGAATCGTCACCCTAAGATTGATTGTGCTACCTAGTCCCTATTTCTGGTGCACTCCTCGACCAATGAGTTATGAATTATTTCAAGTCCTCACCCATTTGATCATGTCGTCTTGCCCTCAGAAGCAAGATTGTTCTCGAGCTTAGTAACATACCGGTGGTTCGTGACTTTCCAAATATCTTCTTGGAAGTGTTACCGGGTTGTCACCTGACTGTTATGTTGAGCTCGTGATCAAGTTGGGTTATCCTGTAAACCACCCTTCTCCAAGAATCCGTATTAGATATCCCTGAGCTAGTTGGTTAAGCTAAACGACAACTTGGAGGGTTGGAAGATAAAAGCTTGCCTGACTTAGTTCGTTCCAAAGGGATATTCTTGTGTAGTGTGTGTTGAAGAAAGATGATATCTTCATCGATTGGTCCCTGTGATCAGTTGTTGGACCTATTGTCTTATCAATCCTTTGATTTGAGTGTGGGCCATCGTCAAATCAAATCAGTACCAACGATGCTCGTAATGTTGTCTTATTCGTGGTTGATCCCTCGAGCATACACCATTACATCTTTGGTCTGACCAATGCTATCACCGTGTTCACTTAACTATGGAATTCCTTTTAAAAGGAAACCCGGATGAATTGTTGTTGAGCCCATTGACAACATCCTTATCTCCTCCGTGATTTTGTTGAGCATTAAGCTAGTGTTGGAAATTTTTGAAAGCATTTGTTCATGCTAGCTCATGAAGCATATGTTTGGATGAAGGTAGTGACTTCCTTTAATTCATGTGCATCTGATGCAAGTTGCCGCCGTGGATTCGAGAAAGTCAATGTTGCTTTCTTTGGAATCATTCCAAATCAGTCATGCACACGTGCGAAGAATGCTGTGGTTTGAAGACTTGCAACCTTCAATCTATATGTATCCCTAGCACACCAAGCCACTGATTGATTTGTTCAAGGAGAAGAAGTTCCTTCATAAGAGCTAATCCGGACTTATGTAAGGACTTCGATACCCTCGTTGATGGTTCCCCCTCCTGAACTCGGTAGTGTTTTATTATAAGACTACTATGTGGTCATGCTTGTCTGGGACAACGTGTTCACATGTTTGTAGCAGAACCAGCTCATGTTTTGGAGCTTGCTATCGTAGTTCATCTCCCGAGAATCCCGCAACGTCATCTCGTCGATTTGTGTTGCAAACTTTCATTTTTCTTCCTAAGACTCGATGAGCCTGGAATATCCTAACACCAACCAGAGCTGAATCTCAGGCAGATATGATGGTTGGAACATTTCCCTAAGAACTATAATATTGGTCTCTCGATAACCGGTAAGGTGGATGTCGTGGCCAACACACCCATCCGGTAGACCTATTATTATAGTATCTTGTTTGAGGAAGTTGGCCACCCCCCCATAGGGATTTCGTAGGATTTACTCCCTAGTTGCCCTATGGATTTTTGTGTTCCCGAAGTCCGACCTTTTTACTTGATGTTTTAGATATCAAACCATATCTATGAATGGGTTACACTAGCACATCAAGGAGAACATTAGAAGCGGAGTGCTAAATGTCTCTCGGTCGATCATCCAGATTTTATTTTCTTGGCCCCGCCAAGGGTGAAATCTGAGAAGGTGTTATCTTCCTTTGCATCTGCATCCTCCATCACCATTCATCATGGTAGTAAGTTGTGTTACCGGACCCTTGACACGGATGTTGGTAAAACCTTGATGATTATGGAATTGCTCAAGTTCTTGAGAGCACGCGCAAGTGCTAGGTTTGATCGTCGGCATTAACTGTATAGCGCTCTCAGTTTCCTCGGTTATGCTATAACCAGTCCAATAGTGGGATAACTCTCTATTGTTGGGCTCTTCCCCAGTTACCAGAATCATTCCCAGCATTTGCATTTTGTTCCCAGCTTGCACCACCAATGTGCCATTCTACCATGGGTCTCTTCCATTTCCGGTGGTAAGCAAGTTCATCCATTACGTTGTCTTCAACAAGGTAATCCACATCATCCAAGTCTGAGTATGCCACTCTACCGACCCCGCCAATCGCTTGCTGTGATTTGCCTTAGGCTGATATAGAGAGTTTCAATGATATCTGAATCAAAGGTAATTCTTTTTGCCACTTAAGGGGATATCTCCACGAGTCACCTTCCCTAAGGTGCCCCGTTATGGGATCATGGCAACTCAACTCCTCGCTACGTTGACAACCGTTCACCACCGTCTTAAGCATGAAAATTGTTGTCTACTTAGTGAGCCCTCGTCATCTGTTCCACTCCATCTCTTCAGATGTATGCTTCGTGTCTCAGCTCAAGAGATGTTGCTAGGACTCACTTTGTGAGCTGATCCTAAATTGATTGATCTTCGAGAAGATAGAATCTTCTAGAGTTTTCCTTTCCTCTTCTCGTCATGCTAGTTGGAGTTCTCAGAGCAAGACGACAGGACAATGATGGTGATCGAATCAACGTTCCTATGAAGTGCAACCTGGATCGTGAAGATTGTGCTAGTTTGCGTTCCCCCTTCACCTTACCCTAAGCTTGAATCTCGGGACGAGATTTTTGTTTAGTGGGGGTGAGTTGTCACATCCCTGGTCCTGTCATGCACTAGGCTAGACCTCAGGTGTGCATCATGTTTAAATTCAAATGAAATTTGAACTGAGGAATTTTGGAAACCTCAAAAACCCTAAATAAAAGAGGGGCAAAAACCCTAGAAATCTCATTCATTGCTCCAAAATGCTCTTCTTAAATGTTTGACAATTTTTGGTAAGGGTTCTGGTCCCAACCAAAATATTGAACATTTTTAAGGATTTATTTTTGGGACTTTGAATTTAAATCATAGCTATTTGAATTGGACTTATATCTACTATTAAATAAATATAGGTCCAATAATTCTGAAATATTTTGTGGAGCATTGTTTTAATTCCTTTAGCTCCTAAAAATATTGTCAGAAGCAAAATAAATTGAATTGGTTTCAAAATCAAATTCAAAACAAACCTGCAAAATAGAAAACTGAAATAATTAGAAAAAGGAGAGAGAGTCTTACCTGGCCCCTTACCTGGCTGGCCCAGTGGACAGCCCAGCGCACTGGCCTGGTGCCAGTCGTCCTCTACCTCTGCCAGTAGGCAGAGGAGGGAGACAGCGCACGCGCGCGCCGTGGCGACACGCCACCTCCCTGCCTGCCTGCGTCCCTCGCCACCGCGACGCCTCGGGCCTTCTCTTAGGCGCCGCCTCGAACCCCTGGACCCCCTCACTCGTCCCCTTCGTCTCTCCTCCGCCTCTCCCTCTCGCACACCCGAACGCCATCGTCGCCGCCGTTCGTCACCGCCGCAGCCACAGCCACTCCCTCGCTCCCTCTTCGTATCCCAGAGCTCCGCCGGTCCTCCCTCGTCCTCCTCGTCGTCTCATGCGACCAGAAGAGCCCCGGAACGCCGCCCCCGACGTTTTCCCCCTCGCCGGCCGCCGAGGATCTTCTCCGTCGATTCGGCCACTCCGGCGCGCCCCCGAGCTCGCTGACCCTCCCTGCACGATCCCCGTGAGTCCCTGCTTCGTTTCCCCCTAACCCCAAGTCCGATTTCGAGCTCTAGCCGCCCCCTCTACCGGAGCCGAGACGCTCCGCCGCACGGACTCATCGCCGGCGAAGCCCCGGTGACCAAATGGCCCTGCGCGTGCGTCCGTTGCACTCGCAACGACCCGTGGAGCAACGCTAGCGTGGCAGCTAGCTTGTTTGCAAGCCGCAGCGCTAACCCCGCACCCACCCGAGCTCCGGCCGCCGCCTCGGGCTCCATTCCGGCGAACCCCGGCCACCCCCGCACCTCCCGTTGGTCCCCCTAGATGCGCACGGGCACGGGCTACCTTCTGGTGCCCTTCGCGCGTCCAGCCGCCGCCCGTAGCGCAACCCCGGTGAACTTCCGCCGCGTTTCGGGTCGCCGCCGGCCGAACTCCGGTGGCCAGTGACGTGGCGCTGTCATTAGCCACTAATGACCACGCTAAACACCCCCACAGACACTGACAGCGGGCCCCGTAGCGGGTCAAAGCCCGAGTCAACGCGGGATTAGCCCCCGTGTCACTGACGTGTGGACCCCACACGTCAGGTTTGACCCTGACCGGCCCCTGTTGACTTGCTGACGTCATGCCGACGTCATGCTGACGCAGTAAAGTATTTCTGGAATTAAATAAATTAGGAAATGATTTATAATTCCAGAAAATGCCTAAAACTTCAATAAATCATAGAAAATTAACCGTAACTCCAAATTAAATAATTTATATATGAAAAATTATCAGAAAAATTCAAGGAATCCATCTGTACCATTTTCATGCATGTTAGAACAACTTATCACTACTGTTTAGGACAAATGAAGTGAATGACATTTAAATAACCACATATGGGGTTTGAATTTGAATCTTGGATTCAAACCAACTTCATTTAATCTGGTTTTAGGTGCATTAGCCCAAAACACATTCATATTGCCATGTCATAGCATGCATCATATTGTGCATTGCATTGATTGTGTTCCCTTCTGTGTTGCCGGTATTTGTCCCCTCTCGATAGACGTGATACCGATGATGTGATCGTTGACACTGATGAAGACTCAACGTTATCTTCAGAAGTGCCAGGCAAGCAAAACCCCCTTGTTCATTCCGATAAAATCCCACTCTCTCGCTCCTGCTCTCTTTTACTGCATTAGGACAACATCGATTCAACTGTTACTTACTGCGGTAGCTGAACCCCTTTATCCTCTGCATGACCTGTCATTCCACAGTAAATAGATGAAACCCACTAGCATGAGTAGGAGTTGTTTGAGCCCTGTTGTACCTACTCATTCTTGCTTGTTTGTCATGCCTGCTACTGCTTAGAGTTGTGTCAGGTCTGATTCATCGGGAATGAATCAGAGGTGTGTGAACATGTCCTACGGTGTGTGAGCTAAGCGTGTGAACACGATTTGGTAAAGGTAGCGGTGAGAGGCCATGTAGGAGTACATGGTGGGTTGTCTCATTGCAGCCGTCCTCAGGAACTGAGTTCTGTGTTTGTGATCCATGATTCAGCTACTACCACGCATTGGGCCCGAAACCAATGGACCCTCTCGACTTCTTGATCACCCTTGTCCTCTGTCCAGGAGTTGCAGGTAGTTTCTGGTGTTTGTAGTATGCTGGAGGCCGTGCGCAGCGCTGACCGTAGGGGTGGGCTGTGATGCGGTAGGCACGTGGCCGGGTAAACCGGGCGCCCGTTTAGTGTCACGGAACCCTGTTCACATCGTTTGGGGCTGTGAGCGAAACTCCGGCCGGATCTCCTCATGGATGGAACCCGAATAGGCGATAAACCTGGACTAGAGACTCGAGTGTTTAGGCAGGCCGTGGCCGACACCCACGTTGGGCTTCCGCTTGAAGGTTGCCGAGTACATGTCGTGTAAACGGCGGTAAGTGGTGAGAGCGTGTGTGAAGAAGTACACCCCTGCAGGGTTAACATCATCTATTCGAATAGCCGTGTCCGCGGAAAAGGACTTCTGGGTTGCTTATATCAGTTCATAGACAAGTGAAAGTGGATACTTTAAAATGCGCAAGATAAGCGTGAGTGCTATGGATGGCGTTCTCGTAGGGAGACGGGAGCGGATCCATAGTGGTGTATTGATATGGTGAATATGTGGACTCGTGTGCGCCACCTCAAAAGAGTCGCTTGCAGTCGTAGTTCAGGTTAGCCACCGAGTCAAAGCTGGCTTGCTGCAGTTAAACTCCACCACCCCCTTTGTTGATAATGATGCATATGTAGTTAGTTCTGATGTAAGTCTTGCTGGGTACATTTGTACTCACGTTTGCCTATTTTATGTTTTGCAGAGAGACTTCAGTCTCACTAGTAGTTTCGCGTGGACTTCGACGTTTAGCTTGTTACCTCAGCTACGATCTTGTGCCCTCGGCAGGATCTGATATATAGTCAGGCTTCTCAGCCTTTTTCATTTATAGATGTCTGTACTCAGACATGATAGCTTCCGCTTGTGCTTTGACTGGTATGCTCTGATTGTTGGGTCATGAGACCCATGTTTGTAATGTCTCGCTCCTCAGAGCCTATTGAATAAATACTTGAGTCGTAGAGTCATGTTGTGATGCCATGTTGTATTTGCACATATCGAGCATATTGTGTGTATGTTATTGAAATGCTTGATATGTGTGGGATCTGGCTATCTAGTTGTTTATCCTTAGTAGCCTCTCTTACCGGGAAATGTCTCCTAGTGTTTCCACTGAGCCATGGTAGCTTGCTACTGCTCCGGAACACTTAGGCTGGCCGGCATGTGTCCTTCTTCGTTCCTGTGTCTGTCCCTTCGGGGAAATGTCACGCGATGAATACCGGAGTCCTGTTAGCCCGCTACAGCCCGGTTCACCGGAGTCCTGCTAGCCCAGTGCTACAGCCTGGATTCACTCGCTGATGACCGACACGTTCGATGCTAGGTCATGGATGCCTGTCCCTGTAAGTTTGTGCCACTTTGGGTTTACGACTAGCCATGTCAGCCCAGGCTCCTTATCATATGGATGCTAGCGACACTGTCATATACGTGTGCCAAAAGGCGCAAACGGTCCCGGGTAAAGGTAAGGCGACACCCGTGGGAATACCGTGCGTGAGGCCGCAAAGAGATATGAAGTGTTACATGCTAGATCTATGTGGCATTGAGTCGGGGTCCTGACAACCATGTTTCTGCTCTTGTCATTCCATGAGCTATCATTCCATAGTTGATATCTCCTGCCTTAGGGTTTTCTTTGACAAAACTTCGAGTTCTCATACTCCTTGTTTCAGTCTTTCTCTGATACACCTTGATCTCGGGTATTGACAACTTCCATAGTCTGCCAAGTTCCATAAGGGTAGCCTTCCTAGGTCATACAAATTTGGGAATTCTTCAGAGCCTTCAAATTCTACTTGTCTTCGGTCTTCAACCGTTGTAGTTTCCATTATTCAGATGCACGGAAATTACTCTTCATTCCGAAGTGGTCTTAGTTGTCCAATATCTTGTACTTCTTGGAGTGGTCTCATCAGTCGAATCTTCGTGTGGTCAAAAGGGAAAAGGGGTATGGTCTCACTAAAGGTAATATTTAAATAAGCTCAGAAGAGAAGAGAGGTAAAAGACCCTTTTGAAGAGTAAAGTTTTAGAGAAAAATCTTTGCTATGGGCTTGCCAGTTTCTAGGGTCACGTCCTACAGTCAACATGTGCTCTGATACCATCTTGTAGCGACCCGACCCGAATGGATCAAGTCTCTGTGCTTAAGTGTCATCCCTGGATCGGTATGCTGACACACACAGTACTCGAGGATTTATAACAGAGGTAAATCACATGTATAAGTAACGTAAGATACTATTACCTCGATCCAAAATAGCAGAAGTAACAAGGTTGTGGATTCCCATCAACACCAACGGCAAAGTTGAGTGTAGAAATCATAAACCTAACGTATCACTTACTCGTCGTAAGAAATCCTGCAACATGAGACGTTGCAGCCACAGAGGGTCAGTACATTGAATGTACTGGCAAATTCACACCATAGAGAATGATGAATAAAGGCTATCACTACATGCATATTTGGCTGGTGGAAAAGCTCTATGGTTATAAGGTTTTTGCGAAAAGCCAATTTTTCCCTACTACAAAGGAAAAAATTTTATTTAACTATCATGGTGGTTGTTAAACATTGAGAATGGTTGACAGCATTCTCAATCCCAATTAAGCATCATCATTAAAACCCAACAAAATTAATTTAGGGTAACATGTTGAGATCAATAGGATAATCCAAGAACTAGATACTCAATATGTCCATAACCGGGGACACGGCTAATCATGATTAGTTTATACACTCTGCAGAGGTTTGCACACTTTTCCCCACAAGACTCGATCTCCTCCATTGGATTTCTCGCACTACATGGTGTTTCAGAAACGGATGACCGAGACATAGTCTTTCAGAAGCGTTTGCACCTTACGATGGGTAGACCGTACCACCTACAACCCCTACATCTGCTAGTCTACCACTTTAAGAGTTCACACGACTCAATCAACTATGCTAGAGCCCATAATAGCTTGTGGCTGCACACAGAAGTTTCTAGCATGAATAATCGTATGATCCCTTTGAGCCTGGGTGGCGGACCGTAGGATGATCACACGGTATATCCCCGGGATCTCCTAGGACAACACTGGTATTTCCCCAGGTGTCCGGGCAAGTCCACTGGTATATCCCCAGGGTGCCCCTAGCAATCCACCCAGATGTGTATTAAAGTTGCCACCTTAAGTTGAACCATTAATTAACAATCTCACATCTGTCATGAAATACTCTCAAACCCAATCCACGTCTACGAGCATAGCATGGCAACGTAAGCATAACGTAATAGTAACTCCCAAGGTTTGAATGCAGGGCAATAGGTTCCTACCTCATCAACTACTTCCCAATACCCACATGTTATCAATCCTACTCATGCAATGTTTGAGGGTGAAACTAATGCATAAAACTGGGTATGAAAAATGTATGATCAAAGTGTGAACTTGCCTGCAATGTTGATGAAGATGATTCGCACTCAAAACTCTTGATAGATCTACTCGTCACACTCCGGTCAATCTATCGTAAGCAAGCAATAGTAACCACACATAAGCAATCACTCAAAGAAATCAGAAAGAACGAAGAAGACGATTCGGAAAACTTCAAAACCAAGTCAATAACTCTTGCAACATAAAACAATTTCTAACAGTACCGAAATTATGTGAATTTGTCCTTACTAGAATGTTTAGGTCAAGAGCTTCGATTTGCAAAAAGAATCAACTCAATCGGAGCTACTAAACTCAAGTTATGATCAAACGTTTGAATTCAAATCTGATCTAATTTAAATTTTAAACTTTTCAAAAACATGTTTGAGTTGGATTACTGGATAGAGGGGATCATAACAAAGACGTGGGCGTTGGTTTCGTTGGATTTGGACTAACGAGTAAAAAGTAATGATCAATTGAAGTACAAGGACTAATCTATGAAGAAAATCCTCACATATAGGTCCCCGGCCGAAATTAACAGAAAAAGGAAAAAAAATCTATCTAACGAACGTTCGCTGCAAACACTAAAACAACGGACGTTCACTACTTAAAGAAAACGGTTGGAAAAGAAAAAAATGAACAGATCTATTCCTAACAGTAGATCTCGGATTGGACGAACGAGGGGGAGAGGCGGTGGTTACCGCGGCGTGGAGGCCGCCGACGACGGGGAGGATGGCGGCGGCGGCTCGGACGTCGACGGGGCGGTGGCTCCGGTGGGTCTCCGGCAGCGGCGAGGGCGTCAAGGCGCTCGGCGCGGCGCGGCGATGAGGATGGAGTGTGCGGCGTCGGTCGGGAGTGGCGGGGTGGAGCGGGGCGACGGCATGGTTCTCTAGCGGTGATGGCTAACTCCGGCGAGGGCGTGGCGTGTGCGGAGGCGAGGGCGGCCGCGGTTCGAGGCGAAAACAGGGCCGGGGTCGAGGTTTATATAGGCGGGTAGCCTTGGGCGAGGGGCAAGGCGAGGGAGGCGTCCGGGTTGAGCACGGCGTCGGCCGGTGGAGCATGCGCGTGCGGGACTCCGGTGAGAGGTCGGGGACGAACCCAACAGGTGGGCCCCACCTTTCGGTGGCTGAGCGAGGTGGCGGCCGATCGCAGGCGCGAGCGGGCGAGCGGAGCGGAGCGGCTTCGGGCGTGGCTGGGCTCTGGGCCGTGGCCTGGCCTGGGAGCTGGGCCGGCCCAGTCGTCGACGGAGAGAGATTTTTTAACATTTTCTCAGACAGACAAAATAATAAAAGCAAAATAAATAAAATATTATATAGGCATATAATATATCAAAATTTTCAGAAAAAGATTCTCTACAACATGAACATTTTTATAACTTCAAATAAAATCTACACAAATTCAGATAAATCAAAGAGTGCTACTGGTCTATTAAAATCCAACAAAAATCATTTTTAAAATACCAAAATGATTTCAAATTAATTTTTCTCCAATTTTCTATTGTAGGGAATCATGTTACCCTAATTTCCATATATTTTATTTTTGGAGAAAAATAATTTGAATAAAACTCAAATAACTCCAAATTGAAAATAAATTCAAAAGAACTTTGAATTTAATTCTTTGAAACTCCCAACTCATATTTCATATAATTTGAAGAAGTAATTTTATCTTCGCTCGTGAAAATCATTGAGTTGCATAAAGTTTTAGAATTGGAAATATTTTCCAAATGAAATTCAGTTATTTTCAACACCCCTCGTCATTTAAATAAATGGAAGAAGTCATGTCATCTTCTCTCCAGGGTTTTGTGTTTGAAAAGAATTTGAATTCACGAAGATCATAAATGCAAAATGAAAGTTTGGGAAAGTCCTTTTATTCCCTCTCATTTAACTTTCAAAAAGGTTTCGAATTTCACTCAATTTCACACAATCAATCAAACAATCAATCAAATCTATCTATTTATTATAACATTCCAAAATTTAGAATTTTGGGATGTTACAGCAACTATGCTTGAGATATGATTATACTTGTTCCTCTAAGGTGAGGGCTCCACACCTTCCCTTTTCATGTGAATTTAATGATAATAAAACCTTAGCTTCTTATGCTAACGATATGTATGATTACTATGATGTGGAACAAATAGAAGAATTTGTTGCTTTTGTGGGTGCTTATGAAATTGAATCTATGTTTAAAGAGTTTGAAGACTTTGATGATTCGGTTTATAGACATGAAAATTTAGCTATCCTTAAATATTGTTATGAGAATTATGAATACAATTACGATATTAATGCACTTATTGAGAAAGTCTCCGCTTTCCAAGAAGAGACTAATATTTTGCAGGAGTCTATGGAAGAAGAAATTGATGAAACTGTGAGCTAATTGGATGAAAAAGATGAGGAGGAGAGTGAAGAACAAAAGGAGGAAGAGCGGATTGATCACCCGTGCCCACCTTATAATGAGAGTAACTCTTCAACTCATACATTGTTTAATTTCCCTTCATGCTTACCGAAGGATGATTGCTATGATGACTATTATGATCCCTTTGATTCTCTGGAAATATCCCTTTTTGATGATGCTTGTGGCCAAGATGCCAATATGAATTGTGCTTATGGACATGAACTTGCTATAGTTCCTTATGTTAAACATGAAATTGTTGCTATTGCACCCACGCATGATAGTCCTATTATCTTTTTGAATTCTCCCAACTACACTATATCGGAGAAGTTTGCCCTAATTAAGGATTATATTAATGGGTTGCCTTTTACCGTTACACATGATGATTTTGATGAATATAATATGCATGTGCTTGCTGCTCCTACTTGCAATTATTATGAGAGAGGAACTATATCTCCACCTCTCTATGCTTCCCACATGATAAAATTGCAAGAAACTGTTTATACTATGCATTGGCCTTTACTTTGTGTGCATGAATTGTTCTTTTATGACATGTGGATGCATATGAAGAGAGTTAGACTTCGTCATTACTTGATATATGTTGCTTTGTGCTCACTACTAAATGTCAAATCATTGCTAATTAAAATTGGCTTTGATATACCTTGGGATCCGGGTGGATTCACTACTTGAGCACTTTATGCCAAGCTTAATGGCTTTAAAGAAAGCGCTGCCAGGGAGACAACCTGGAAGTTTTAGAGAGTCATTTATTTCTGTTTTGTGCTTTTATAAAGTGTAAATATAAAAATAATGTGCCAAGGTTTACCTTTAGGATGTTTACATTTGCTTGATGGCTTGTACGGTGCAGGACAGAAACTTTAGCTGTAGAACGCGATTTGACATTTTTAGCTGGAACGTCAAATGGTTCTGATTCTTTTTGTACTGTCTTCCTATACAAATTTTTTATTTTTCGTAATTTTGGTACAATTTTTCAAGTATCAGAAGTATGGTGAATGTTCAGATTATTACAGACTGTTCTGTTTTAGACAGATTCTGTTTTTGATGCATAGTTTGCTTGTTTTGATGAAACTATCAATTTATATTAGTGGATTAAGCCATGAAAAAGTTATATTACAGTAGACAAAATGCAAAAACAAAATATGAATTGGTTTGCAACAGTACTGAGAGTAGTAATTTGCTTTATTATACTAACGGATCTTACCGAGTTTCTTGTTGAAGTTTTGTGTGGATGAAGTGTTCGATGATCGAGAAGGTCTCGATGTGAGAAGAAGGAAGAGAGGCAAGAGCTCAAGCTTGGGGATGCCTGAGGCACCCCAAGTAAATATTCAAGGAGACTCAAGCGTCTAAGCTTGGGGATGCCTCGGAAGGCATCCCTCTTTCTTCAACAAGTATCGGTATGTTTTCGGATTCGTTTTGTTCATGCGATATGTGCAATCTTGGAGCGTCTTTTGCATTTAGTTTTCATTTTTCTTTTATGCACCATGCTGGTATGAGATAGTCCTTGGTTGATTTATAGAATGCTCTTTGCACTTCACTTATATTTTTTGAGTATGGCTTTATAGAATGCTTCATGTGCTTCACTTATATCATTTGAAGTTTAGATTGCCTGTTTCTCTTTACTTAAACAACCGCCATTTGTAGAATGCTCTTTTGCTTCACTTAGATTTGTTAGAGCATGGGCATATCTTTTGTAGAAAGAATTAAACTCTCTTGCTTCACTTATATCTATTTAGAGAGATGACAGGAACTGGTCATTCACATGGTTAGTCATAAAATCCTACATAAAACTTGTAGATCACTGAATATGATATGATTGATTCCTTGCAATAGTTTTGCGATATAAAGATGGTGATATTAGAGTCATGCTAGTGGGTGGTTGTGAATTGTAGAAATACTTGTGTTGAGGTTTGTGATTCCCGTAGCATGCACGTATGGTGAACCGTTATGTAACGAAGTTGGAGCATGAGGTATTTATTGATTGTCTTCCTTATGAGTGGCGGTCAGGGACGAGCGATGGTCTTTTCCTACCAATCTATCCCCCTATGAGCATGCGCGTAGTACTTTGTTTCGATGACTAATAGATTTTTGCAATAAGTATGTGAGTTCTTTATGACTAATGTTGAGTCCATCGATTATACACACTCTCACCGTTCCACCATTGCTAGCCTTTCTAGTATCGCGCAACTTTCGCCGGTACCTTAAACCCACCATATATCTTCCTCAAAACAGCCACCATACCTACCTATCATGGCATTTCCATAGCCATTCTGAGATATATTTCCATGCAACTTCCATCATCATATACATGACTTGAGCATTCATTGTCATATTGCTTTGCATGATCATAAGATAGCTGGCATGATGTTTTGATGTCGTTGCTACGCTAGGTCATTGCAAATCCCAGTACACCGCCGGAGGCATTCATATAGATCATATCTTTGTTCTAGTATCGAGTTGTAATATTGAGTTGTAAGTAAATAAAAGTGTGATGATCATCATTATTAGAGCATTGCCCCAGTGAGGAAAGGATGATGGAGACTATGATTCCCCCATAAGTCGGGATGAGACTCCGGACTTTACAAAAAAATAAAAGAGGCCAAAGAAGCCCAAATAAAAAAAAGAGGCCAAAGATCCCCACCAAAAAAAACAAAAAAAATGAGAGAAAAAGAGAGAAGGGGCAGTGCTACTATCCTTTTTCCACACTTGTGCTTCAAAGTAGCACCATGTTCTTCAGATGGAGAGACTCTTGAGTTATCACTTTCTTGTACTACTGGGAATTTTCATTATAGAACTTGGCTTGTATATTCCGATGATGGGCTTCCTCAAATGCCCGAGGTCTTCATGAGAAAGCAAGTTGGATGCACACCCAGTTAGTTTCAGTTGGAGCTTTCATACACTTATAGCTCTAGTGCATACGTTGCATGGCAATCCCTACTCACTCCCATTGATATCTATTGATGGGCATCTCCATAGCCCATTGATACGCCTAGTTGATGCGAGACTATCTTCTCCTTTTTGTCTTCTCCACCATCATATTCTATTCCACCTATAGTGCTATGTCCATGGCTCACGCTCATGTATTGCGTGAAATTTGAAAAGGTTTGAGAATGTCAAAAGTATGAAACAATTGCTTGGCTTGTCATCGGGGTTGTGCATGATGTGAATATTTTGTGTGGTGAAGATGGAGCATAGCCAGACTATATGATTTTGTAGGGATAACTTTCTTTGGCCATGTTATTTTGAAAAGACATGATTGCTTTATTAGTAGGCTTGAAGTATTATTGTTTTTATGTCAAATGATAGACTATTGCTTTGAATCGCTCGTGTCTTTATATTCATGCCATGATTAGACACATGATCAAGATTATGCTAGGTAGCATTCCACATCAAAAATTATCTTTTTTTTCATTTACCTACTCGAGGACGGGCAGGAATTAAGCTTGGGGATGCTGATACGTCTCCGTCGTATCTATAATTTTTGATTGTTCCATGCCAATATTCTATAACTTTCATATACTTTTGGCAACTTTTTATACTATTTTTGGGACTAACATATTGATCCAGTGCCCAGTGCCCAGTGCCAGTTCCTGTTTGTTGCATATTTTTTTGTTTCGCAGAATATCCATATCAAACGGAGTCCAAACGGAATAAAAACTGACGGAGATTTTTTTGGAATATATATGATTTTTGGGAAGAAAAATCCACGCGAGACGGTGCCCGAGGTGGCCACGAGGCAGGAGGGCGCACCCCTGACCCTCGTGGGCCACCCGTAAGGCGTTTGATGCCCTTCTTTCGCCGCAAGAAAGCTAATTTCCGGATAGAGATCGTGTTAAAATTTCAGCCCAATCGGAGTTACGTATCTCCGGGAATATAAGAAACGGTGAAAGGGAAGAATCTGAGAACGCAGAGACAGAGAGAGACAGAGAGACAGATCCAATCTTGGAGGGGCTCTCTCCCCTCCCATGCCATGGAGGCCAAGGACCAGAGGGGAAACCCTTCTCCCATCTAGGGAGGAGGTCAAGGAAGAAGAAGAAGGAGGGGGGCTCTCTCCCCTTGCTTCCGGTGGCACCAGAGTGCCACCGGGGGCCATCATCATCACTGCTATCTACACCAACACCTCCACCATCTTCACCAACATCTCCATCACCTTCCCCCTCTATCTACAGCGGTCCACTCTCCCACAACCCGCTGTACCCTCTACTTGAACATGGTTCTTTATGCTTCATATTATTATCCAATGATGTGTTGCCATCCTATGATGTCTGAGTAGATTTTCGTTGTCCTATCGGTGGTTGATGAATTGCTATGATTGATTTAATTTGCTTGTGGTTATATTGCTGTGCTTTGGTGCCCATCATATGATTGCGTGTGTGGATCACACCCTAGGGTTAGTTGTATGTTGATAGGACTATGTATTGGAGGGCAAGAGTGACAGAAGCTTCAACCTAGCATAGAATGATGCATACGGGATTGAAGGGGGACCAATATATGTTAATACTATGGTTGGGTTTTAACTTCATGAACATTAGTAGTTGCGGATGCTTGCTAATAGTTCCAATCATAAGTGCATAGAATTCCAAGTCAGGTATGACATGCTAGCAGTGGCCTCTCCCACATAATACTTGCTATCGGTCTAGTAAAGTAGTCAATTCCTTAGGGGCAATTTCGCAACTCCTACCACCACTTTTCCACACTCGCTATATTTACTTTATTGCTTCTTTACTTACAACAGCCCCTACTTTTTATTTATGTACTCTTTATTATCTTGCAAACCTATCCAATAACACCGACAAAGTACTTCTAGTTTCATACTTGGTCTAGGTAAAGCGAACGTCAAGCATGCGTAGAGTTGTATCGGTGGTCGATAGAACTTGAGGGAATATTTGTTCTACCTTTAGCTCCTCTTTGGGTTCGACACTCTTACTTATCGAAAACTGTTATGATCCCCTATACTTGTGGGTTATCAAGACCTTTTTCTGGCGCCGTTGCCGGGGAGCAATAGCGTGGGGTGAATATTCTCGTGTGTGCTTGTTTGCTTTATCACTAAGTAATTTTTATTTGCTGTTCTTAGTTGTTTTTTATCTTTAGTTATGGATATGGAACACGAAATACCAAAAAAATTAGGTGTACTTGCTACTCATGGAGATGGGGAACCTCCTAAAACCCTCGATGCTGGTTATGTGAAAAATATTATGTACTACTTTAATAATCCTGAGAAAACCCCATTCAATTATGTAATGGGAGTAACGTTGGATCAACGTGAATACTTTAGGGATTACCGCTTGACACAAAAGGGAAACTATTATGGGATCAAATTCATATATTGAATTGGTATGCTAGGCAACTATGCTTGAGATATGATTATACTTGTTGCTCTAAGGTGAGGGCTCCACACCTTCCATTTTTATGTGAATTTAATGATAATAAAACCTTAGCTTCTTATGCTAACGGTATATATGATTACTATGATGTGGAACAAATAGAAGAATTTGTTGCTTTTATGGGTGCTTATGAAATTGAATCTATGTTTAAAGAGTTTGAAGACTTTGATGATTCAGTTTATAGACATGAAAATTTAGCTATCCTTAAACATTGTTATGAGAATTATGAATACAATTATGATATTAGTGCACTTATTGAGAAAGTCTCCGCTGTCCAAGAAGAGACTAATATTTTGCAGGAGTCTATGGAAGAAGAAATTGATGAAACTATGAGCTCATTGGATGAAAACGATGAGGAGGAGAGTGAAGAACAAAAGGAGGAAGAGCGGATTGATCACCCGTGCCCATCTTCTAATGAGAGTAACTCTTCAACTCATACATTGTTTAATTTCCCTTCGTGCTTACCAAAGGATGATTGCTATGATGACTATTATGATCCTGTTGATTCTCTTGAAATATCCCTTTTTGATGATGCTTGTGGCCAAGATGCCAATATGAATTGTGCTTATGGATATGAACTTGCTATAGTTCCTTATGTTAAACATGAAATTGTTGCTATTGCACCCACGCATGATAGTCCTATTATATTTTTGAATTCTCCCAACTACACTATATCGAAGAAGTTTGCCCTAATTAAGGATTATATTGATGGGTTGCCTTTTATCGTTACACATGATGATTTTGATTAATATAATATGCATGTGCTTGCTGCTTCTACTTGCAATTATTATGAGAGAGGAACTATATCTCCACCTCTCTATGCTTCCCACATGATAAAATTGCAAGAAACTGTTTATACTATGCATTGGCCTTTACTTTGTGTGCATGAATTGTTCTTTTATGACATGTCGATGCATATGAAGAGAGTTAGACTTCGTCATTACTTGATATATGTTGCTTTGTGCTCACTACTAAATGTCAAATCATTGCTAATTAAAATTGGCTTTGATATACCTTGGGATCCGGGTGGATTCACTACTTGAGCACTTTCTGCCTAGCTTAATGGCTTTAAAGAAGGCGCTGCCAGGGAGACAACCCGGAAGTTTTAGAGAGTCATTTATTTCTATTTTGTGCTTTTATAAAGTTTAAATATAAAAATAATGTGCCAAGGTTTACCTTTAGGATGTTTACATTTGCTTGATGGTTTGTACGGTGCAGGACAGAAACTTTGGCTGTAGTGCACGATTTTACATTTTTAGATGGAACGTCAAATGGTTCTGATTCTTTTTGCACTGTCTTGCTATAATTTTTTTATTGTTCCTAATTTTGGTACAATTTTTCAAGTATCAGAAGTATGGTGAATATTCAGATTATTACAGACTGTTCTGTTTTAGACAGATTCTGTTTTTGATGCATAGTTTGCTTGTTTTGATGAAACTATCAATTTATATTAGTGGATTAAGCCATGAAAAGTTATATTACAGTAGACAAAATGCAGAAACAAAATATGAATTGGTTTGCAACAGTACTTAGAGTAGTGATTTGCTTTATTATACTAACGGATCTTACCGAGTTTCTTGTTGAAGTTTTGTGTGGATGAAGTGTTCGATGATCAAGAAGGTTTCGATGTGAGAAGAAGGAAGAGAGGCAAGAGCTCAAGCTTGGGGATGCCTGAGGCACCCCAAGTAAATATTCAAGGAGATTCAAGCGTCTAAGATTGGGGATGCCTCGGAAGGCATCCCTCTTTCTTCAACAAGTATTGGTATGTTTTCGGATTCGTTTCGTTCATGCGATATGTGCAATCTTGGAGCGTCTTTTGCATTTAGTTTTCATTTTTCTTTTATGCACCATGCTGGTATGAGATAGTCCTTGGTTGATTTATAGAATGCTCTTTGCACTTCACTTATATCTTTTGAGTATGGCTTTATAGAATGCTTCATGTGCTTCACTTATATCATTTGAAGTTTGGATTGCCTGTTTCTCTTCACTTAAACAACCGCCATTTGTAGAATGCTCTTTTGCTTCACTTAGATTTGTTAGAGCGTGGGCATATCTTTTGTAGAAAGAATTAAACTCTCTTGCTTCACTTATATCTATTTAGAGAGATGACAGGAACTGGTCATTCACATGGTTAGTCATAAAATCCTACATAAAACTTGTAGATCACTGAATATGATATGATTGATTCCTTGCAATAGTTTTGCGATATAAAGATGGTGATATTAGAGTCATGCTAGTGGGTGGTTGTGAATTGTAGAAATATTTGTGTTGAGGTTTGTGATTCCCGTAGCATGCACGTATGGTGAACCGTTATGTAACGAAGTTGGAGCATGAGGTATTTATTGATTGTCTTCCTTATGAGTGGCGGTGGGGGACGAGCGATGGTCTTTTCCTACCAATCTATCCCCCTAGGAGCATGCGCATAGTACTTTGTTTCGATGACTAATAGATTTTTGCAATAAGTATGTGAGTTCTTTATGACTAATGTTGAGTCCATCGATTATACGCACTCTCACCCTTCGACCATTGCTAGCCTTTCTAGTATCGCGCAACTTTCGCCGGTACCTTAAACCCACCATATATCTTCCTCAAAACAGCCACCATACCTACCTATCATGGCATTTCCATAGCCATTCTGAGATATATTGCCATGCAACTTCCATCATCATATACATGACATGAGCATTCATTGTCATATTGCTTTGCATGATCATAAGATAGCTAGCATGATGTTTTGATGTCATTGCTATGCTAGATCATTGCAAATCCCAGCACACCGAGGGAGGCATTCATATAGGGTCATATCTTTGTTCTAGTGTCGAGTTGTAATATTGAGTTGTAAGTAAATAAAAGTGTGATGATCATCATTATTAGAGCATTGCCCCAGTGAGGAAAGGATGATGGAGACTATGATTCCCCATAAGTCGGGATGAGACTCCGGACTTTACAAAAAAATAAAAGAGGCCAAAGAAGCCCAAATAAAAAAAAGAGGCCAAAGAGCCCCACCAAAAAAAACAAAAAAAATGAGAGAAAAAGAGAGAAGGGGCAATGCTACTATCGTTTTCCCACACTTGTGCTTCAAAGTAGCACCATGTTCTTCATATGGAGAGACTCTTGAGTTATCACTTTCATATACTACTGGGAATTTCATTATAGAACTTGGCTTGTATGTTCTGATGATGGGCTTCCTCAAATGCCCGAGGTCTTCATGAGCAAGCAAGTTGGATGCACACCCACTTAGTTACAGTTGGAGCTTTCATACACTTATAGCTCTAGTGCATCCGTTGCATGGCAATCCCTACTCACTCACATTGATATCTATTGATGGGCATCTCCATAGCCCGTTGATACGCCTAGTTGATGCGAGACTATCTTCTCCTTTTTCTTCTCCACCATCATATTCTATTCCACCTATAGTGCTATGTCCATGGCTCACGCTCATGTATTGCGTGAAAGTTGAAAAGGTTTGAGAATGTCAAAAGTATGAAACAATTGCTTGGCTTGTCATCGGGGTTGTGCATGATGTGAATATTTTGTGTGGTGAAGATGGAGCATAGCCAGACTATATGATTTTGTAGGGATAACTTTCTTTGGCCATGTTATTTTGAAAAGACATGATTGCTTTATTAGTAGGCTTGAAGTATTATTGTTTTTATGTCAAATGATAGACTATTGCTTTGAATCACTCGTGTCTTAATATTCATGCCATGATTAGACACATGATCAAGATTATGCTAGGTAGCATTCCACATCAAAAATTATCTTTTTTATCATTTACCTACTCGAGGACGAGCAGGAATTAAGTTTGGGGATGCTGATACGTCTCCATCGTATCTATAATTTTTGATTGTTCCATGCCAATATTCTACAACTTTCATATACTTTTGGCAACTTTTTATACTATTTTTGGGACTAACATATTGATCCAGTGCCCAGTGCCAGTTCCTGTTTGTTGCATGGTTTTTTGTTTTGCAGAATATCCATATCAAACGGAGTCCAAACGGAATAAAAACTGACGGAGATTTTTTGGAATATATATGATTTTTGGGAAGAAAAATCCACGCGAGACGGTGCCCGAGGTGGCCACGAGGCAGGAGGGCGCGCCTGCCCCCCTAGGCGCGCCCCTGACCCTCATGGGCCACCCGTAAGGTGGTTGATGCCCTTCTTTCGCTGCAAGAAAGCTAATTTCCGGATAAAGATCATGTTAAAATTTCAGCCCAATCGGAGTTACAGATCTCCGGGAATATAAGAAACGGTGAAAGGGAAGAATCTGAGAACGTAGAGACAGAGAGACAAATCCAATCTCGGAGGGGCTCTCGCCCCTCCCATGCCATGGAGGCCAAGGACCAGAGGGGAAACCCTTCTCCCATCCAGGGAGGAGGTCAAGGAAGAAGAAGAAGGAGGGGGGCTCTCTCCCCCTTGCTTCCGTTGGCACCAGAGTGCCACCGGGGGCCATCATCATCACTGCGATCTACACCAACACCTCTGCCATCTTCACCAACATCTCCATCACCTTCCCCCCTCTATCTACAGCGGTCCACTCTCCCGCAACCCGCTGTACCCTCTACTTGAACATGATGCTTTATGCTTCATATTATTATCCAATGATGTGTTGCCATCCTATGATGTCTGAGTAGATTTTCGTTGTCCTATCGGTGGTTGATGAATTGCTATGATTGATTTAATTTGCTTGTGGTTATGTTGCTGTCCTTTGGTGCCCATCATATGATTGCGCACGTGGATCACACCCTAGGGTTAGTTGTATGTTGATAGGACTATGTATTGGAGGGCAAGAGTGACAGAAGCTTCAACCTAGCATAGAAATTGATGCATACGGGATTGAAGGGGGACCAATATATCTTAATGCTATGGTTGGGTTTTACCTTAATGAACATTAGTAGTTGCGGATGTTTGCTAATAGTTCCAATCATAAGTGCATAGAATTCCAAGTCAGGGATGACATGCTAGCAGTGGCCTCTCCCACATAATACTTGCTATCGGTCTAGTAAAGTAGTCAATTGCTTAGGGGCAATTTCGCAATTCCTACCACCACTTCTCCACACTCGCTATATTTACTTTATTGCTTCTTTACTTACAAAAGCCCCTACTTTTTATTTACGTACTCTTTATTATCTTGCAAACCTATCCAACAACACCTACAAAGTACTTCTAGTTTCATACTTGGTCTAGGTAAAGCGAACGTCAAGCGTGCGTAGAGTTGTATGGGTGGTCAATAGAACTTGAGGGAATATTTGTTCTACCTTTAGCTCCTCGTTGGGTTCAACACTCTTACTTATCAAAAACTGTTGCGATCCCATATACTTGTGGGTTATCATGACCCCATTATGTAATTCAAATCAAGATGAAAAATCAAATAGATCGCACACAGTTTATTATCACCAACCGTGTGAGATGCATCACAAAATATCCTGGAGCACCATTGGTGTATAGTACGCCTATGGCTTACGCGAGAAGGTGCATCGGCTACAGTCCACAGCCGACATCTCAAGCACACTAGCTCGCTCCCCAAATATTATTTCACTGTTCAATCATCACCGGTGAAAGATGGGCACGTGGACTCGCGTCGTGAGGGCAACTTCGGTGGCCCACTCCGACAAGAGCGCAGCCGCAACCGCCATGAACGTGCTAACAAGGTGCATGAGTGCGGCTGCAATCTGCGACCGGGCAGCAAAGCCAGCCCAAACGGCCGCTGTTGCTTCTTAGGTGGCGGCAGCAACATCTGCCTTGGGGATAGCAACTGGCGAGAGCGGCACAACAGCTATCCGTTCCGCAGCGGCGGCCTTAGCCCTGATGGAGCCCGCCCACGACCATGTCGAGGCTGCCCATGCCCAACTCCTAGCGGTCACCGCACAAATCGAATGAAGCTTTTCCGACAACGGTCGGCAACCCACGACCGAAGAGCTGGCAATCGCCGAGAGCGTTCGAGCAGCCATCCGTTCATCCGCTACATACCATGCAACGACGGAGCCCATCCAAGCCCAGATCACGTCCGCCCACGCCCAGCTCGTGGCGGCCTTTTCCAAAGAGATGGCGTACGCAGATGGTGAGATGCTTGCCGAGTATGGTGCGATGGATGCCATGGAGCCCCTTCCCCAGGAGACCGTAGGGCGCGAGCTAGACATGGAGGCGGCGGCGGAGATCGACGAGCACCGGCCGTAGTAGTACTCTTTGTTTTGTTTAATTAAGAGTGCCAGTCTTTAATTTGTTAGAGTAATGTTTAGGTCAGCTAACACAGTTCTGAATAAGGGACCGTGTCTGATGGCACTTTGCGCGCCAGTTTTTTCATTGAAGCGATTCCAAATTTTCGGCTTCCGCGAAAATATCTACCTCCCCACCCCATCCACCTTACCAAAAGCCGCATTTCCCCTGTTTCCGCCTTCCTTTCCAAGTTGAAACCTTCACTCCTTGCTTGCAGCACCGCCTCCTCGTCGGCGACCCTCCTTCACGCTGCTCGGCCTCGTCTATCCAGGCAGGTAATCCACACCCGACCCCCATCCTCCTCCTCCTTCCACATCCCATATGCCCTGACCGCCGGTGCAAGCGCGACACCTTCCACCCAAATCACCGACCCCTCCACCAAATAAGCGCCGCCCTAAGCCATGGTGCACGCAGTATAGCCAGGATCTCAAGGAGCATTTGGCAGCAGAGAAGCAAATCGCGGCCGCACGCGCGGATGAGGTCGAGATGGCTGCCATTCATGCCGACCCCCAGATCTTGGAGGAGCACCTTGCCATTTGCTAGCTACGCCGGTTAAGCATGCTCGATTTACTCGTTGCGTGTGCTGCTCCTGCCTTTCCTTCACAAATTCTAGTGAATTGTGCTATCTAATTTTACCATGCAATTTGTTGCTCTAGTTTATATGTTCTATATGTCGTTAGTGTGGTGCTCACTCATTAACTATTATGTTAATTAGTTGTCGTCTTCAGTTAACTGTTTGGTTCAATTATACAAATGTGATGTTCAATTCTTCAGGATGCAATTTTGTATTGTCTTCCATGTGAGAAACAAGTCGAATTTATCTTTACAAAATACGTGAGAAACGAATACAATTGCTATATTTCCAAGTTGTCAAGCATGCTTGGTTTGGTTATACATTGTGTAAATTGGTGCTCAGTTAACGTTTGGTTCATTTGTGTTGTGGTGTTTAGTTAACTGTTTGGTTCAATTCTGCCATGCGATGTTCAATAGTAGTGGGTGCATTCTGATATTGTATACCATGTGAGGAATAAATTGAATTTGGCTGTAGTAAATACATGAGAAACAAATACAATTGCTACAATTGGCTGTAGTTAACTGTCTGATCTTCTATTAGGAGTATGTTATATTGTGTAATGTGGGGCTTAGTTAATGTTTGGTTCATTTGTTATGGTGTTTAGTTAACTGCTTGGTTCAATTCTGCAATGTGATGTCCAATTGTCATGGGTAGAATTTTGTGTTGTTATGCATGTGAGGAATAAATCGAATTTGGCTGCACTTAATACATGAGAAACGTATACAAGTGCTATATTTCCTAGTTCTTAATCATGCTTGGTTTGGATAAATGGGTTTTCCATGTGGCTTGAATTAATCTGATGAATCTGCAATGTGCTTATTTTTCATCAACATATTTTACTGATAGCATGCGAACCCTTACTTAACCTGATGACTAACTACCTTATATGTGTTGTAGGGAAGCAATGGGAAGCACTGAACACGTCCATGGTCCGTTGTCTAATAGCACATTATTGTGCAATTGCAGGAACCATTCTAATATTTTGGTTTTTAACAATTTGGTCTTGCACATTGATGTCTACTACACAACCTTCTTCTTGTAGACGTTGTTGGGCCTCCAAGTGCAGAGGTTTGTAGGACAGTAGCAAATTTCGCTCAAGTGGATGACCTAAGGTTTATCAATCCGTGGGAGGCGTAGGATGAAGATGGTCTCTCTCAAACAACCCTACAACGAAATAACAAAGAGTATCTTGTGTTCCCAACGCACCCCATACAATGGTAAATTGTATAGGTGCACTAGTTCGGCGAAGAGATGGTGATACAAGTGCAAGTTGATCACCAAAACATACATCAAGTAGATCACGTGATATCCCATTGTCACCATTGATAAGCACATGCAAGACATACATCAAGTGTTCTCAAACCCTTAAAGACTCAATCCGATAAGATAACCTCTAAGGGAAAACACAATCCATTACAAGAGAGTAGAGGGGGAGAAACCTCATAAAATAAGATCCAACTATAATATCAAAGCTCGAGATACATCAAGATCGTGCCGAATCAAGAACACGAGAGAGAGATCAAGCACATAGCTACTGGTACATACCCTCATCCCCGAGGGTGGACTATTCCCTCCTCGTCATGGACAGTGCCGGGATGATGAAGATGGCCACGGGAGAGGGATTCCCCCCTCCGACAGGGTGCCGTAACGGGTCTAGATTGGTTTTCGGTGGCTACATAGGCTTGCGGTGATGGTACTCCCGATCTAGGTTTCTTTCTGGAAGTTTTGGGTTATATAAGAGGTGTTGGAGTCAGGAACTAGTCAGGGGGTCCCCAAGGCGGCCACGAGGTAGGGGGGCGCGCCCAGGGGGGTAGGGCACCCCCACCCTCGTGGTGGCCTCGAGACTCTTCTGGCCCATCTCCGGTACTCCGTGGGCTTCTTCTGGTCCAAAAATGATCTCCGTGAAATTTCAGGTCAATTGGACTCCGTTTGGTTTTCCTTTTCTGCGATACTCAAAAACAAGGAAAAAATAGAAACTGACACTGGGCTCTAGGTTAATAGGTTAGTCCCAAAAATCATATAAAATAGCATATAAATGCACATAAAACATCCAAGGTTGATAATATAATAGCATGGAACAATCAAAAATTATAGATACGTTGGAGACGTACCAAACATCCCCAAGCTTAATTCCTGCTTGTCCTCGAGTAGGTAAATGATAAAAACAGAATTTTTGATGTGGAATGCTACCTAACATATTTATCTATGTAATTCTCTTTATTGTGGAAAGAATATTCAGATCCATAAGATTCAAGACAAAAGTTTAATATTGACATGAAAATAATAATACTTCAAGCATACTAACAAAGTAATCATGTCTTCTCAAAATAACATGGCCAAAGAAAGCTATCCCTACAAAATCATATAGTCTGGCTATGCTCTATCTTCATCACATAAAATATTTAAATCATGCACAACACCGATGACAAGCCAATCAATTGTTTCATACTTTTGATGTTCTCAAACTTTTTTAATCTTCACACAATACATGAGCGTGAGCCATGGACATTGCACTATAGGTGGAATAGAATGGTGGTTGTGAAGAAGACAAAAAGGAGAAGATAGTCTCACATCAACTAGGCGTATCAACGGGCTATGGAGATGCCCATCAATAGATATCAATGTGAGTGAGTAGGGATTGCCATGCAACGGATGCACCAGAGCTATAAGTGTATGAAAGCTCAAAAAGAAACTAAGTGGGTGTGCATCCAACTCGCTTGCTCACGAAGACCTAGGGCATTTTGAGGAATCCCATCATTTGAATATACAAGCCAAGTTCGAGAATGAAAGATTCCCACTAGTATATGAAAGTGACAACATAGGAGACTCTCTATCATGAAGATCATGGTGCTACTTTGAAGCACAAGTGTGGTAAAAGGATAGTAGCATTGCCCCTTCTCTATTTTTCTCTCATTTTTTTTGCTTTTTTGGGGGCCTTTTTTTATGGCCTCTTTTTTCTCCTTTTTTTATTTTTCGTCCGGAGTCTCATCCCGACTTGTGGGGGAATCATAGTCTTCATCATCCTTTCCTCACATTGGACAATGCTCTAATAATAATGACCATCACACTTTTATTTACTTACAACTCGATACTTAGAACAAAATATGACTCTATATGAATGCCTCCGGCGGTGTACCGGGATGTGCAAT
The DNA here is from genome assembly GCF_002162155.2 of Triticum dicoccoides. Classification (NCBI taxonomy): domain Eukaryota; kingdom Viridiplantae; phylum Streptophyta; class Magnoliopsida; order Poales; family Poaceae; genus Triticum; species Triticum dicoccoides. The sequence goes on along the minus strand of NC_041384.1, from coordinate 213,877,008 downwards.
GACTCATGAGTGACATGTATGAAAGAATTATGAACGACGGCTTTGCCACAAATATGATGTCAACTACATGATCATGCAAAGCAATATAACAATGATGAAGCGTGTCATAATAAACTGAACAGTGGAAGTTGCATGGCAATATATCTCGGAATGGCTATGGAAATGCCATAATAGGTAGGTATGGTGGCTGTTTTGAGGATGATATATGGTGGGTTTATGGTACCGGCGAAAGTTGCGCTGTACTAGAGAGGCTAGCAATGGTGCAAGGGTGAGAGTGCGTATAATCCATGGACTCAACATTAGTCATAAAGAACTCACATACTTATTGCAAAAATCTATTAGTTATCAAAACGAAGTACTACGCGCATGCTCCTAGGGGGATAGATTGGTAGGAAAAGACCATCGCTCGTCCCCGACCGCCACTCATAAGGAAGGCAATCAATAAATAAATCATGCTCTGACTTCATCACATAACGGTTCACCATAAGTGCATGCTACGGGAATCACACACTTTAACACAAGTATCTCTCAAATTCAAAACTACTCAACTAGCATGACTCTAATATCACCATCTTCATATCTCAAAACAATCATCAAGTATCAAACTTCTCATAGTATTCAATGCACTCTATATGGAAGTTTTTATTATATCCCTCTTGGATGCCTATCATATTAGGACTAGTTTCAAAACGAAAGCAAACTACCATGATGTTCTAAAGACTCTCAAAATAATATAAGTGAAGCATGAGAGTTCATCTATTTCTTCAAAATAAAACCACCGCCGTGCTCTAAAAAGATATAAGTGAAGCACTAGAGCAAACGACAAACTACTCCAAAAGATATAAGTGAAGATCAATGAGTAGTCGGATAATTATGCAACTATGTGAAGACTCTCTAACATTTAAGAATTTAATATCTTGGTATTTTATTCAAACAACAAGCAAAACAAAATAAAATAGAATGACGCTCCAAGCAAAACACATATCATGTGGTGAATAAAAATATAGCTCCAAGTAAAGTTGCCGATGAGCGAAGACGAAAGAGGGGATGCCATCCGGGGCATCCCCAAGCTTAGGCTCTTGGTTGTCCTTGAATATTAACTTGGGGTTCCTTGGGCATCCCCAAGCTTAGGCCCTTGCCACTCCTTATTCCATAGTCCATTGAATCTTTACCCAAAACTTGAAAACTTCACAACACAAAACTTAACAGAAAACTCGTAAGCTCCGTTAGTATAAGAAAATAAATCACCACTTAGGTACTGTTGTGAACTCATTCTAAATTCATATTGGTGTAATATATACTGTATTCCAACTTCTCTATGGTTCATACTGTCCGATACTACTCATAGATTCATCAAAATAAGCAAACAACACATAGAAAACAGAATCTGTCAAAAACAGAACAGTCTGTAGTAATCTGTAGGTTTCGAATACTTCTGTAACCCCAAAAATTCTGAAATAAATTGTTTGACGTGAGGAATTTTTCTATTAATAATCTTCAAAAAGAATGAACCTAATCACACTCTCCAGTAAAAAATGGCAGCAAATCTTGTGAGCGCTAAAGTTTCTGTTTTTCACAGCAAGATCGCAAAGACTTCACCCAAGTCTTCCCAAAGGTTCTACTTGGCACAAAACTAATTAAAACATAAAACCACATCTAAAAAGAGGCTAGATGAATTATTTATTCCTAAACAGGAGCAAAAATCAAAGAACAAAAATAAAATTGGGTTGCCTCCCAACAAGCGCTATCGTTTAACACCCCTAGCTAGGCATGATGATTTCAATGATGCTCACATAAAAGATAAGAATTGAAATATAAAGAGAGCATCATGAAGGATATGACTAGCACATTTAATCCTAACACACTTCCTATGCATAGGGATTTTGTGATCAAACAACTTATGGGAACAAGAATCAACTTGCATAGGAAGGTAAAACAAGCAAATCTTGAAGATTTTCAACACATTGAGAGGAAACTTGATATTATTGCAATTCCTACAAGAATATATTCCTCCCTGATAATAATTTTCAGTAGCATCATGAATGAATTCAACAATATAACTATCACATAAAGCATTCTTTTCATGAGCCACAAGCATAAAATTTTTATTACTCTCCACATAAGCAAAATTCTTCTCATTCGGAATAGTGGGAGTATCATAAGAAACTCGAATACTATAAATTGTTTCCACATTAGAAGAGTAATGTTCAGAAAAAGGGTAATCATAATCATGACAAGTTTTATAAATATAATCATCACTTCCTTTTATAGCATAAGTGTCATCACAATAATCATCATAAATAGAAGTCATGCTATCATCATAATAAATTTGCTCATCAAAACTTGGGAGACTAAAAATATAATCTTTATTAAACATAGTGTTGACACACGAACACGTCACGTGTACCCTCGATGCCGGAGGTGATGCACCGCAGCTCACACCGAAGGAGACCCGACCGACAACGCGATACGCAAGACAGTCGGCGGGCGCTTTTGCAGACCCGAAACCCCGCGCACTCGGGAGGGACCCCGTCAGGGATTGCGGCGGCTATGGGCTGCCCTAGGTTGATTTGCTCGCCCCTAGAGCCTCGTGATTCGCAGCTCTCAAACATGAAGAACAGTGAAGAACGAGAGAGAAAAACGGTGGAGAGATAAAACGTAGATGAAAAAGTAGTATATTGATTTGTTCGATTGTGTGTTTCAATCGGTCGTCACCCCCAACATATATAAGAGGCGGCTGGACTTCCCGTACAAGCAAAGGATTTATCTAGGATTTCCTTACAAGAAAATTACATCAATTCACGTTCAAAACCCTAGTCAAATTCGGACTGATTTTATCCGAACTTTCCAAAACTGCCCGGCTTAAACTGGCTGTACTTTGAGGGTCCTTTTCATGGTGACAAACAACTTCGGATGGAAACGAGCCCAAAAGCAATCTTGACCGTTTCGACGAGACGAACATCTTTCATGTTTGAAAGTTTTTTCATTAGAGGTCATATCGAGGGTCAAATCGCTCGCGCAAAACAGATAATTACTCACGTAGCTCATCAGACACACCCATATATGTGTCTGGTTCCAGGCGTCACATTTTGCTCTCTGGAGGGTCTCGCTGTGCGGGCTCTAACTTTTGCATACGACCTCGGATCGAGACGATCTTTATATCAAAATCGATCGTTTCGACGAGATGCACAACTTCTGTGTAAGACATTTATCCATCCAAGATCAGCTGAATTAGATTTTGAGCCCATCTTCAACTTCTCGTCGGCTTGACTATCACAACCTCCACCCCGGCAGGCCTTCCACTCGGGTAAGCTTTCCGCACTGACAAGGTTTCACCCCGGCAAGGTTTTTCCACCGGCAAGGGTTCCTCCCTAGCTCGGCAAGGTTTCTACCCCGGCAAGATTTCCTTCTCAGCAAGGTTTCTACCCCGGCAAAGTTCCTCCTCGGCAAGGTTTCTCCCTCGGCAAGATTTCACACCGGCAAGTTTCTCCGCCGGAAGCTTTCCACGCCGGCAAGCTTCTCCGCCGGCAAGCTTTCCACGTCAGTAAGCCCTCACATCGGCAAGGTTTTACCCAGGCAAGGTTTCATTCAGCCGGCAAAGGCCGAATACTTTCTCATTCAGGGCCGGCCCGCGAAGTGTTGCCTCTAACTTTTGCATACGAACCCGGATTCGTGACCATGCCAAAATCTGGTGTCAACACATGCCCCCCTGTTTTTCGGCAAAGCTTGTGTGCCAAAAAATAACTTGTATTGTGTTTGTTCTAAGGACGATGTCAACACTCCATCGGCCATTTATTTTCCTCATGACGATAATCAGGTATCGGCCATGTTTGTGTTAAGGGCGATAGTCATATATCGGCCATTGCCCACTTAGGCTTCTTGCCACACACTTGGGTGGTATTTCTTCAAGTACTTACCATTGAGAGCTGAGGTAACAGTGCCCCTTGTACGGATTCCACCAAATAAGAGTTTCTGGGAACTATTCTTGCAATTCTAAAAGGACCTTCCCAACTTGGAGACCACTTCCCGAATTTTCTGTCTCTTGAACCAATCGGGAGAATTACTTTCCAGACGAGATCGCCAACTTGAAAATTCTTCGACTTAACTTTATTATTGTAAGCCCTTGCTACCCTCAACTTGTCCTTCTCTATGGCCTTCAAAGCAGCCAAACGTTTATCGGCAACCTCATCAATATTGTCCATCATCAAGTTATAAAAGTCTACTACCGATAAATCATTTTGTTTGGCTATTCTCAAAGCATTCAAATTTACTTCCACCGGTAAAACAGCCTCTTGACCATATACTAGCTCATATGGAGTCACCTTTGTAGCACCATGCCTTGAAATTCTATGTGCCCACAAAGCTTCAGACAACAACTCATGCCATCTCCTCGGATTATCCTCAATCTTTTTCTTGATGAGCTTGATTAAAATTTTATTGCTAGACTCGGCTTGTCCATTAGCTTGGGCATAATACGGAGAGGAATTGATCAACTTTATATTATAAGATTACGCAAACTCTCTGACTTGGTGTGACATAAAAGATGAACCTTGATCTGTAGTCAATGTTTGAGGAATACCGAATCTATGAATAATGTGCTCAGTTATGAATTGAATTACCTCCGTATGTGTCATGTTCTTGAGAGGTACTACTTCAAACCATTTGGTGAAATAATCAGTTGCCACTAATACGAACCGATGCCCTTTTGAGGAAGATGGATGGATTTGTCCAATGAAGTCTAAACCCCAACCTCTGAAAGGCCACGGCTTGATAATAGGATGTAATATAGCAGCAGGAGCCAATTGAATATCACCAAATTTTTGACAAGCTTCACACCCCTTATAATATCTGAAGCAATCATTAATCATAGTCGGCCAATAAAACCCAGCACGTCGCAATAACCATTTCATCTTGGGAGCCAACTGATGAGTGCCACAAATGCCTTCATGTACCTCTCCCATAGCAACTCTTGCCTGGTCCTCGTCCAAGCACTTTAGAAGAACATCATCGACTGTTCAGCGATAAAGACCGTCATCTCTCACTATATACTTGAAAGCCATACGCCGAACAGACCTGTCCACCCTTTCACGCGGATTGCACAAGTAATCAACAATGGGCTTCCTCCAGTCGGTATTGTCACCTGCACTTGATTTTTTTGTTAAGGGCCAAATCAGTGGGTTCTGGTTCGGCCTCTCCTATACTGGCAAGACAAGACATCGGTCTTTGAGAAATATGAAACATGCCATGATCAACATGATAGCTGGATGCTTGCTGTGCCAACTCATTTGCTCTCCAATTGTCATGCCTAGATATACGAGTAATGCTAAAACAATCCAATGTAGAAATTATATCTAGACATTTATCAAGACAAACATTAAGTGATTCGTCCAAACACTGAAAGACTTTGGATACTTGCTGCACTACTAGTAACGAATCACCGTAAGCCTCAATATGTGTAACACCTATAGCAAGTAACATCTCTAGGCCGAATAACAATGCTTCATATTCGGCTTGATTGTTTGTGCAAAAATATTCTAGGCGGCACGAGGCTTCAAAAACAACACCATGAGGAGATATATAAACAATACCAACACCTTGGCCATTGCTACAACCTGAACCATCAAAGTATAATCTCCATGGTACTACTGAAACAAGGTTCATATCAATATCATGCTTGTCATTAATCCGATGTTCAACAATGAAATTAGCAACAATTTGGCCTTTCATGGATTTTAGAGATTCATACGCCAAATCATATTCAATCAAAGCATAAGCCCACTTGCCAATTCTACCACTAAGAATTGGCCTATGCAACATGTATTTAATGACATCGGTCTGACAAGCTACTACGCAAGTACTCGGCACTAAATAATATCTCAATTTTATGCAAGCATAATATAAGCATAGACATAATTTTTCAATAAATGTATACCTTGTCTCGGTGTCCAATAAGCGCCTGCTCAAATATGTAATAGCATGCTCTTTTCTTTCGGTTTCTTGAGTCAAAGCAGCACCAATAACTCCTTCCTTTGCTGCAATGTAAAGCCTGAAGGGTTCCCTATGCTTGGGTGCTTTCATCACCGGAGGAGTGCACAAATAATTCTTGATCATATCAAATGCTTCTTGCTGTTTTGCCCCCCAAGTGAAATCAACATCATTCTTTAACCGAAGGATAGGAGTAAATGCATCAACCTTCCCTGACAGATTAGCTATGGACCTCCTCAAGTAATTGACCTTGCCAAGGAACTTTTGCATATCTCTCTTGCATGTTGGAGCTTTCACTTTTTGTATGGCCTCTATCTTTTTGGGATCAATCTCTATGCCATCTTCATGGATAATGAAGCCCAAAAACTTACCAGCTGACACACCGAATGCACACTTCAAAGGATTCATCTTTAGTCCATAGTTTTTCATTCTTTCAAAAGCTAAACGCAAATCGGCCAAGTGAGATTCAAAAGCGTCCGATTTGACAACAATATCATTAATATAGACTTCAAGTATGCCACCGAGTAAATCATGAAAAATCAAATTCATAGCCCTTTAATATGTGGCGCCAGCATTTTTTAATCCGAATGTCATCACTGTCCACTCGAATAAACCAAGAAAACCAGGGCAACGAAAAGCTGTCTTGGACATGTCCTCTTCGGCCATAAAAATTTGATTGTATCCGGCATTACCATCTAGAAAGCTAATAACTTTATGTCCAGAAGCATCATTAATAAGCATATCGGCTATTGGCATGGGATACTCATCTTTGGGTGTAGCCCTATTCAGATCTCTGAAGTCAATGCACACCCTCAACTTGCCGGATCCTTTCTTTTCCACTAGGACAATGTTAGAAATCCACTCGGCATACCTACAAGGTCTAATAAAATTAGCTTTAAGCAAACGACCGATCTCTTCCTTGATCCGGTCATATGTTTTTGGATTAAACTTTCTGGTTGATTGTTTATATGGTCTAAAACCAGCCTTTATAGGTAACCAATGCTCCACTAGCTCTCGGCTTAAACCTGGCATCTCATGATATTCCCACGCAAAGCAACAGACATATTCTTTCAACAGCTCGATCAACTTAGCTTTATGATTAGCTCTTAAATTTGCATTTACAAATGTCGGCCTAGGAGTTGAACCATCTCCTCTATCTATCTCTTCTAATGGATCGGCCGATGTAAAACCTTCTCCTAATTTATCCATATCATCTAACTCTTCTATGGACTCATACATATCATTCTCATTGGACCGATATTCTACAAGTCACTTTTGTAACCACTCTGAGTTAGGATCCATTTAAACATATCATACCTTGGAGCCAATTGCATTCAGTCGGCTTTAAAGAGACAGGCACGAAACCATTCTTGGTTGCGCTGAGAAAATCGAATTCTGACAAGTCACGTACCGTCAAGCAAGTAGCATTTGGGTGTTGCCAATCCACCGATGCCTCGGCCAAAGCAACACAGGCCGAGTTATCCGCATGAATGACTTCCACTTCATCATCAACCCACTGGATCAAAAACTGGTGCATAGTGGATGGCACGCACTGGTTTACATGAACCCAATCACGGCCTAGTATGAAAATGTAGTTACCTTGCACCTCAGCGACAAAGAATGCGGTAGCAAAAGTTTTACTTCCCACCGTGAGCTCCACATACATCACACCTTTGGCTTCAGTTTTCTCTTTGCCTTCAAATCCATTGAGCACCATGTTGGTCTTTATCAACTCTTCATCATGCAGCCCCAATTTTGTGAATACCGAATACAACATAAGATTCACCACAGCACCACCATCAACAAGCATCCGAGTGAGCGGTGATCCATTGATATGACCTATGAGATACAACGGTTTCAGATGCGTTACTAGGTCTTTTGGCTTCTCGAATATTGCATTTTTAGGGCCAAAATCCAGCTGAGCCACCTCTCCTTCCTCATTGACAGCACGAAACTCAGCAGGTAAGTAATATACCATATTGATATCCATACCTTCATGAACCGGCGTAGACTCATACTCCAACATATCATCCTCTTCTTCAAGTGCATCCACCGATTTTGAAATTTGTCCAAGTGAAGGAGAAGTAAGAAGTGTCGCAGATGATGTAATAGTTGTCGCATCGTCCTCCTTTGGTGGCGCAGGTGCTGCTGTGATAGGTGTAGAAGCAACTGCATCTTGTATTTTCTTAGGCCTCCACACTTGTTTTGTAGGCACCATGGGCCGAGTGTCATTGAACAACTTATCCCTTTGCTTCTCGGCTTCTTGTTCTGTCATCTCTTGACTCCTTAACCTCTGTAATTTCCTCTTTTGTGTTTTTGTCAGCCCTGGAGGACACCACTTTGGCTGAGTGTATTTAGGATCTCTCATCTTTACTTGGCTGGTGTTTCCTTCAAGGTCATTAGCCGAGTGCTTTGGTGCGATAGCAAGTATCAGCTCAGTCGGATTGCTATGCATAATTGACTGTTGTATGGTGAATGTTTCGGTGCCCAAGATGAGTGAGTCGGCATCGGTTTTTTCCTTGCCTTTGCTTGACTCGACCGTTACAGCACTTGGCGACTTAACATGCCATTCTTGCTTGCCGACCCTTTTTTGATTATCTTGCATTGGCCGATTGACACTATTGTTCAAATGGCCTCGTGTGGGATAAGAAAGTCTCTCATGAACAGGCCTCCTTTGTTCTGCCCAACCCGGATGAAAAGCATAAGGGGCCATTGGGGGCTTCCACCATCCTCCATTGAAGTCTCCCATGTAATATGGTACATATGGGAGAGGCGGTACCCATGGTCCCGGCGCCCACGACCCATATGGCCTTGCATGATGCTGAAATTCTTCCCGAGGAGGTGACCTTGAGCGCTTCAAATTTGGTGACCGGTTAGAGCTAGAACCGGCTGCATGATTAGCATACTTGGACAACAACATATCAAAAGTTGGCTTGATTTTCTTGCGCTGCACTTTAGCTTCATTCGTCTTCCACTTGCCAACTTCTGGACTTTTGGGCTTGACAAATTTAACACGAGTATTTTCTTGCGCTTGCGGTTGCCCCCCGAGTGTAGGATTCTTGATGGTGATTTTGATTGTCTCCTCGCCACAGGGTTGCTTGTCAAGCACAACCTGTCTCCCCAAGACCTTGTCGCCCTCCTTGTCTTTCCTGGGCTCACCAACAACGACATTAGCTTTATTAGCAGATTCGGCAACCTCCGGCCGAACGAGTAGCTTCTTTCTCTCCAAATCTCAGAAAAGTTCAATCGTCCGTCATTAATAGCCGATTGTATCTGCCGTCGAAAAACATTGCAATCGTTAGTAGCATGAGAAAAAGAATTATGATATTTGCAATAAGCGCGCCGTTTCAGCTCCTCAAACGGCGGTAAAGTATGAGATATGGCCAAGCATCAAATATTTTATCACACTTAGCAATGTTAAAAGTAAACTTCATCTCTTCATCACGATTCTTATGAATCGGTTTTAGATCATTGCAAGTAAAGGGTTTGGCCTTAGATGGCCAAACAAATTCAGTAGAAAAAACATCACCCTCATCGTCCAAGTGATCACTATCATATTCCACCATATTCATCTTTGGACGATCGACTTTGTATCTATGCACTTCTCTGAGGTCTTTGCTTCGACTTTCCTGAGCCAAAGCCCTTTGTAAGACTTGGTTGATATTTAAGAACTCATAGCCTTCTAGCTTTTCTCTAATGGGAGTTCTCAAACCACTCAGTACTAGGTCTGCCAAGTCCCTCTCGGTTATCACCAAACTAAAACACCGGTTTTTTGTTTCTCTGAATCTCTTGGCGTAATCGGAGACCGATTCATCATGCTTCTGTTTAACCGATGTTAGATGTGACAACTTGAGTTCATTGTCGCCGCTATAAAAGTGATCATGAAACTTCTGCTCTAGCTGTGACCAAACCCGAATGGAACCATGCGGTAAAGAAGAAAACCATGAAAATGCGGTACCAGTTAATGATAAAGGAAATAAACGCACTTTCAATTCATTCAATGAGCCTGCCTCACCCAATTGTGCTAAATACTGACTAACATGCTCCCATGTGGTTTTTGTGCCTTCTCCATTAAACTTAACAAAATCTGGAATTTTATATCCTGGAGGGCACTGGATGGCATCAAAGTACTTGGGGTACGGCTTTTGGTAAATCCGATTCCGAGGTAACTCAACTCCAAAATTCTCTCGAAGCATCTTAGCCATCTCCTCTCTAAGATTAGCTAGACCATCATCCATAGTGGACGATGAAGCTTGTGGCAGTGGCATAGGAGGAGTAGGGTTACTAGCTGTAGGTAAGAATTGTGGCATGTATGTCGACCCATAATTTGGTAGTGGTCGAGTGGTTGCAGCTGTAGGTAGGGTTTGGTTCGGCGTTGCCACCGAACCTGGCATGCTCATAATAGGGTTGATGGGTGCAGCCACAATCTGATTTGTTTGGGTAGGATAATAAGCCATCGGCACGGGAGGCGCTGATGCAATAGGTAAAGCCATATTAGGGTTTTGCACACTAGCAGCTACACCATCATTACCACTAGACGTTTGAGACGTATTCTTCTGAGCATTAGTATTTTCTATGAAAGTTTGGTAGACTAGATTGTTACCGTCAGCAATACGACTTTCAATCTTAGCCCACTGCTTAGGAGAAAAGGCAGTACTTACAGAGGGTTTAACCTGCTCGGCTTGAAGAGGAGGGAACTTGATTTCTTCAATAGGAGTGATGTTGCCTCAGCGATCTTTCTTGAATTTTGCAAGGAACTCATGCAGGTCCTTTTCCTCGCGCGCCTTCTTGTACTCCTCATAGACTTGGTGATGATCGGCCGATATCTCATCAAGACTGGGCTTAATGATGTTATCAGCATCTACCTCAGATGGCTTGGGAAGATCGGACATGGTGGATGATGATGATTGATCTTCGTTACCCAGCGGAGTCGCCAAAAAGTGTGTTGACACACAAACACGTCACGTGTACCCTCGACGCCGGGGGTGATGCACCGCAGCTCACGTCGAAGGAGACCTGACCGACAGCGCGATACGCAAGACAGTCGGCGGGCGCTTTTGCAGACCCGAAACCCCGCACACCCGGGAGGGACCCCGTCAGGGATTGCGGTGGCTATGGGCTGCCCTAGGTCGATTCGCTCGCACCTAGAGCCTCGGGATTCACATCTCTCAAACACGAAGAACAGCGAAGAATGAGAGAGAAAAACGGTGGAGAGATAAAACGTAGATGAAAAAGTAGTATATTGATTTGTTCGATTGTGTGTTTCAATCGGCCGTCACCCCCAACATATATAAGAGGCGGCTGGACTTCCCGTACAAGCAAAGGATTTATCTAGGCTTTCCTTACAAGAAAATTACATCAATTCACGTTCAAAACCCTAGTCAAATTCGGACTGATTTTATCCGAACTTTCCAAAACTGCTCGGCTTAAACTAGCTGTACTTTGAGGGTCCTTTTCATGGTGACAAACAACCTCGGATGGAAACGAGCCCAAAAGCAATCTTGACCGTTTCGACGAGATGAACATCTTCCATGTTTGAACGTTTTTTCATTAGAGGTCATCTCGAGGGTCAAATCGCTCACGCAAAACAGATAATTACTCACGTAGCTCATCAGACACACCCATATATGTGTCTGGTTCGAGGCGTCACATTTTGCTCTCTGGAGGGTCTCGCTGTGCGGGCTCTAACTTTTGCATACGACCTCGGATCGAGACGATCTTTATATCAAAATCAATCATTTCGGCGAGACGCACAACTTCTGTGCAAGACATTTCTCCATCCAAGATCATCTGAATTAGCTTATGAGCCCATCTTCAACTTCTCGTTGGCTTGACTATCACAACCTCCACCCCGGCAGGCTTTGCACCCGGGTAAGCTTTCCGCACTGACAAGGTTTCACCCCGGCAAGGTTTTTACACAGGCAAGGGTTCCTCCCTAGCTCGGCAAGCTTTCTACCCCGGCAAGAGTTCCTCCTTGGCATGGTTTCTACCCCAGCAAGAGTTCCTCCTCGGCAAGGTTTCTCCCTTGGCAAGATTTCACACCGGCAAGCTTCTCCGCCGGCAAGCTTTCCACGCCGGCAAGCTTCTCCGCCGGCAAGCTTTCAACACCGGCAAGCCCTCACATCGGCAAGGTTTTACCCTGGAAAGGTTTCATTCAGCCGGCAAAGGCCGAATACTTTCTCACTCAGGGCCGGCCCGCGAAGTGTTGCCTCTAACTTTTGCATACGAACCCGGATTCGTGACCATGCCAAAATCTGGTGTCAACACATAGCATCCCCAAGCTTGGGAGAAACATTAATTGCAGCAAATACATTCTCAAACATGTCATTCTCATCAAACATAGCATCCCCAAGCTTGGGCCTTTTCATATCATAAGCATAATCACTCTCATCATTGATAGTATGGATATCACCAATAGTATAACAATTATCATCATCACAATGAGTAATAGGAGCAGCATCATTTGGGAGGGATACATTTTTACCTTTGCTTATCCGTCTTTTCTTTCTCTTCTTCACATCATGTGTGGGTTTAATCCTCTTTTCAGAGCTCCTTATTAATGAGATTGGTTGAATAGAAGGCTCCTCCTCGTTACCTGATTCATCATAAGAAATAATAGGAGGATATTGGTAAGACTCTTCCCTTTCATTAGTATTCTCTTCATATTCTATTTATTTTCTTGTCTTTATGTAATTGGCAATATAAGGATTTTTAATGCAATTCACCGCACACTACATATAAATTTCCTCTAGATCAAAATCAAGAACTTTATCAAGGGAAAGTTCTGGAATATCCTTAGTTATACGTTTCATTTCTTCATAACCCAGAAGCAAACTAAGTTCATTATGATGCGCAAGGGAAATCAAGTCATCACAATTTTTGGACATGATTCGACCATGAAACAATTTGCATTGGATATTTAAATGACCATGTTCATTGCAAAGTTCACAAGAATGGCCAAGAAAATTTAAATTTTCAGCACAAACATCTAGCCTTTCTTGCAACCATTTAGTTTCTAAATACTTATGCCTCTTGCAAAATCTATCTTCCCTATTTGGTGTGTACTTGCAAACTCTATGCACTCCACAAAAATTGACATGCTTATAAGAGACATTTTCATCATGACTAGTGCAATCATTATTAGTATCATGGATATTCAAAGAATTCATACTAACAACATTGCAATCATGCTCATCATCCAAAGATTTAGTGCCAAACAGTTTAATACATTCTTCTTCTAACACTTTAGCAAAATTACTGGAATCCTTATTTTCACGAAAGACATTAAAAAGATGAAGCATATGAGGCAACCTTAATTCCATTTTTTGTAATTTTCTTTTATAGACTAAACTAGTGATAAAACAAGAAACTAAAAGATTCGATTGCAAGATCTAAAGATATACCTTCAAGCGCTAACCTCCCCGGCAACGGCGCCAGAAAAGAGCTTGATGTCTACTACACAACCTTCTTCTTGTAGACGTTGTTGGGCCTCCAAGTGCAGAGGTTTGTAGGATAGTAGCAAACTTCCGTCAAGTGGATGACCTAAGGTTTATCAATCCGTGGGAGGCGTAGGATGAAGATGGTCTCTCTCAAACAACCCTGCAAACAAATAACAAAGAGTCTCTTGTGTCCCCAACACACCCAATACAATGGTAAATTGTATAGGTGCACTAGTTCGGTGAAGAGATGGCGATACAAGTGCAATATGGATGGTAGATAAAGGTTTTTGTAATCTGAAAATATAAAAACAGCAAGGTAGCAAGTGGTAAAAGTGAGCACAAATGGTATTGCAATGCTAGGAAACAAGGCCCAGGGTTCATACTTTCACTAGTGCAAGTTCTCTCAACAATAATAACATAATTGGATCATATAACTATCCCTCAACATGCAACAAAGTGTCACTCCAAAGTCACTAATAGCGGAGAACAAACAAAGATATTATGGTAGGGTACGAAACCACCTCAAAGTTATCCTTTCTGATCGATCTATTCAAGGCTCCGTAGTAAAATAACTCAAAGCTATTCTTTCCGTCTGATCTATCATGGAGTTCATACTAGAATAACACCTTAAGACACAAATCAACCAAAACCCTGATGTCACCTAGATACTCCAATGTTACCTCAAGTATCCGTGGGTATGATTGTACGATATGCATCACACAATCTCATATTCATCTATTCAAACCAACAGAAAGTACTTCAAAGAGTGCCCCAAAGTTTCTACCGGAGAGTCAACACGAAAACGTGTGCCAACCCCAATGCATAAGTTCACGAGGTCACGGAACCCGCAAGTTGATCACCAAAACATACATCAAGTAGATCACGTGATATCCCATTGTCACCACAGATAAGCACATGCAAGACATACATCAAGTGTTCTCAAATCCTTAAAGACTCAATCCGATAAGATAACTTCAAAGGGAAAACTCAATCCATTACAAGAGAGTATAGGGGGAGAAACCTCATAAGATAAGATCAAACTATAATAGCAAAGCTCACAATACATCAAGATCATGCCGAATCAAGAACACGAGAGAGAGAGAGAGAGAGAGAGATCAAACACATAGGTACTGGTACATACCCTCAGCCCCGAGGGTGGACTACACCCTCCTCATCATGGAGAGTTCCAGGATGATGAAGATGGCCACCAGAGAGGGATTCCCCCCTCCGGTAGGGTGCCGGAACGGGTCTAGATTGGTTTTCGGTGGCTACATAGGCTTGCGGCAGCGGAACTCCCGATCTAGGTTTCTTTTTGGAAGTTTTGGGTTATATAAGAGGTGTTGGAGTTGGGAACAAGTCGGGGGGGTCCCTGAGGCGGCCACGAGGTAGGGGGGCGTGCCCAGGGGGTAGGGCGCTGATACGTCCATTTTGCATCATGCTTTTGTATCGATATTTATTGCATTATGGACTGTTATTTCACTTTATGTCACGATACTTATGGCTATTCTCTCTTATTTTACAAGGTTTACATAAGGAGGGAGAATGCCGGAAGCTGGAATTCTGGGCTGGAAAAGGAGCAAATATTAGAGACCTATTCTGCGCAACTCCAAAAGTCCTGAAACTCCACGGAACATCTTAAAATAAATAAAGAAAAATCCTCGCCAAAGATGAAGGCCAGAGGGCCCACACCCTACTCACGAGGGTGGGGGGCGCGCCCCCCTACCCCGTGGGCCCCCTGGTGGGTCTCCGACGTCCATCTTCTGCTATATGAAGTCTTTGGATGGGAAAAAATCAGAGGGAACCTTTCGGGACGAGACTCCGCGGAACCAATCTAGAGCTCCGGCAGAGTTGTTCTGCCGGGGAAACTTCCCTCCGGGAGGGGGAAATCATCACCATCGTCATCACCAATGCTCCTCTCATCGGGAGAGGGCAATCTCCATCAACATCTTCACCAGCACCATCTCATCTCCAAACCCTAGTTCATCTCTTGTATCCAATTCTTGTCTCAAAGTCCGGGATTAGTGCTAGTAGGTTGCTAGTAGTGTTGATTACTCCTTGTAGTTGATGCTAGTTGGTTTATTTGGTGGAAGATCATATGTTCAGATCCTATATGCATATTATTACCCCTCTGATTATGAACATGAATATGCTTTGTGAGTAATTACGTTTGTTCCTGAGGACAAGGGAGAAGTCTTGCTATTAGTAGTCATGTGAATTTGGTATTCATTTGATATTTTGATAAGATGTATGTTGTCTAGCCTCTAGTGGTGTTATGTGAACATCGACTACATAACACTTCACCATTATTTGGGCCTAGAGGAAGGCATTGGGAAGTAATAAGTAGATGATGGGTTGCTAGAGTGACAGAAGCTTAAACCCTAGTTTATGCGTTGCTTCGTAAGGGGCTCATTTAGATCCACATGTTTCATGCTATGGTTAGGTTTACCTTAATACTTTTGTTGTAGTTGCGGATGCTTGCAATAGAGGTTAATCATAAGTGGGATGCTTGTTCAAGTAAGAACAGCACCCAAGCACCGGTCCACCCACATATCAAATTATCAAAGTATCGAACGCGAATCATATGAACGTGATGAAAACTAGCTTGACGATATTCCCATGTGTCCTCGGGAGCGCTTTTCCTATTATAAGAGTTTGTTCTGGCTTGTCCTTTGCTACAAAAAGGATTGGGCCACCTTGCTGCACTTTATTTACTTTTGTTACTTGTTGCTCGTTACAATTTATCTTATCACAAAACTATCTGTTACCACTTATTTCAGTACCTGCAGAGAATACCTTGCTGAAAACCGCTTATCATTTCCTTCTGCTCCTCGTTGGGTTCGACACTCTTACTTATCAAAAGGACTATGATAGATCCCCTATACTTGTGGGTCATCAAGACTCTTTTCTGGCGCCGTTGCCGGGGAGTGTAGCGCCTTTGGTAGGTGGAATTTGGTAAGGAAAAATTTATATAGTGTGCTGAAATTTACTGTCACTTGTTACTATGAAAGTAATTCTCTGAGGGGCTTGTTTGGGGTATCTTCACCCCGTCCAGTAGAGCAAAGAGTTGCTCCTCAACCTACTGAACCTATTGAAAATGAAACTCCTATTGAATTTCCTTCAAGTATGATGGAAAAACTGCTAGCTAACCCTTTTACAACAGATGGAACAAAGCATCCTGATGAGCACTTAATATATGTGGATGAAGTTTGTGGATTATTTAAGCTTGCAGGTGTACCCGATGATGTTGCTAAGAAGAAGGTCTTCCCTTTATCTTTGAAGGGAGACGCATTGATATGGTATAGGCTATGTGATGATATGAAATCATGGAACTATAAAAGATTGAAATTGGAATTTCATCAGAAGTATTACCCTATGCTTCTTGTTCACCGTGATCGCAATTATATATATAATTTCTGGCCTCGCGAAGGAGAAAGCATCGCTCAAGCTTGGGGGAGTCTTAAATCAATGTTATATTCATGCCCCAATCATGAGCTCTCTAGAGAAATAATTATGCAAAGTTTTTATGCTCGGCTTTCTCATAATAATCAAACCATGCTCGATACTTCTTGTGCTGGCTCTTTTATGATGAAGACTATTGAATTCAGATGGAATTTATTGGATAGAATTAAATGCAACTCTGAAGATTGGGACCTCGATGAAGGTAAGGAGTCAGGTATGACACCTAAGTTTGATTGTGTTAAATCTTTTGTGGATACCGATATTTTCCATAAGTTTAGCACTAAATATGGACTTGACTATGAGATAGTAGCTTCTTTCTGTGAATCTTTTGCTACTTATGTTGATCTCCCTAAGGAGAAGTGGTTTAAATATCATCCTGCCATAGAAGTAAAAGTAGCTGCACCTATTAAAGTTGAAGAAAAGACTGTCACTTATAATGATCCTATTGTTCCTACTTCTTATGTTGACAAACCACCTTTCCCTGTTAGAATAAAGGATCATGCTAAAGCTTCAACTGTTGTTCGTAAAAGCAATATTAGAACTTATACACCTCCTGAGCAAGTTAAAGTAGAACCTAATATTGCTATTGTTAAAGATCTCTTGTCTGATAATATTGATGGGCATGTTATTTAGTTCGAAGGTGAAACTGCTAGAATTGCTAACCTTGTGCTAAAGATAAACATAGACCTGTGGTAGGCGTGCCTGTTATTTATGTTAAAATAGGAGATCATTGTTATCATGGCTTATGTGATATGGGTGCGAGTGCTAGTGTTATAGCGCATACTTTATACGAAGAAATTAAGAATGAAATTGCACCTGCTGAGTTAGAAGGTATTGATGTCATAATTAAACTTGCCAATAGAGATACTATTTCACCAATTGGAATTGTTAGAGATGTTGAAGTCTTGCGTGGGAAAACTAAATATCCTGCTGATTTTCTTGTTCTTACTTCTCCGCAAGATAGCCTTTGTCCCATTATATTTGGCAGACCCTTCTTGAACACTGTTAATGCTAGGATAGATTGCGAAAAGAATGTTGTTACTATTGGCTTGGATGATATGGTTCATGCGTTTAATTTCTCTAAATTTAGTAAACAACATCGTGAGGAAGAATTACCTGGTAAGGATGAGATTATTGGTCTTGCTTATATTGCCGTACCTCCTAGTGATCCTTTAGAACACTATTTTCTAGACCATGAAAATGATATGTTCATGAATGAAACAAGGGAAATAGATGAAGTATTCTTTAAATAGGAACCTATTCTGCAACACAATTTGCCTGTTGAAATTTTAGGGGATCCTCCTCCACCCAAGGGTGATCCCGTGTTTGAGCTTAAACCGTTGACTGATAATCTTAAATATGCTTATCTTGATGAAAAGAAGATATATCCTGTTATTATTAGTGCTAACCTTTCAGAGCATGAAGAAGAAAGATTGTTGAAAACTCTGAAGAAGCACCGTGTTGCTATCGGATATACTCTTGATGATCTTAAGGGCATTAGTCCCACTCTATGTCAACATAAAATAAATTTGGAAGCAGATGCCAAACCAGTTCGTGATCCTCACGACGTTTGAATCCTAAAATGAAAGAAATGGTAAGAAAAGAAATACTCAAGCTTCTGGAGGCAGGTATAATTTATCCCGTTGCTGATAGTCAGTGGGTAAGTCCTGTCCATTGTGTCCCTAAGAAGGGAGGTATTACTGTTGTTCCTAATGATAAAGATGAATTGATTCCACAAAGAATTATTATAGGTTATAGGATGGTAATTGATTTCCACAAATTAAATAAAGCTACTAAGAAAGATCATTACCCCTTACCTTTTATTGATCAAATGCTAGAAAGATTATGCAAACATACACACTATTGCTTTCTAGATGGTTATTCTGGTTTCTCTCAAATACCCGTGTCGGCTAGAGATCAATCAAAGACTACTTTTACATGCCCTTTTGGTACTTTTGCTTATAGACGTATGACTTTTGGTTTATGTAATGCACCTGCTACCTTTCAAAGATGCATGATGGCTATATTCTCTGACTTTTGTGAAAAGATTTGTGAGGTTTTCATGGACGACTTTTCCGTCTATGGTTCCTCTTTTGATGATTGCTTGAGAAATCTTGATCTAGTTTTGCAGAGATGTGAAGAAACTAATCTTGTCTTGAATTGGGAAAAGTGCCACTTTATGGTTAATGAAGGTATTGTCTTGGGGCATAAAGTTTCTGAAAGAGGTATTGAAGTTGATAAAGCCAAGGTCGATGCTATTGAAAAGATGCCATGTCCCAAGGACATCAAAGGTATAAGAAGTATCCTTGGTCACGCCAGATTTTACAGGAGGTTCATTAAGGACTTCTCAAAAATTTCTCGGCCTCTGACTAATTTATTGCAAAAAGTTATATCATTTGTCTTTGATGATGATTGTGTAGAAGCATTTGAAATACTTAAGAAAGCATTAGTCTCTGCACCTGTTGTTCAGCCACCTGATTGGAATTTACCCTTTGAAATTATGTGTGATGCTAGTGATTATGCTGTAGGTGCTGTTCTAGGGCAAAGAGTTGATAAGAAATTAAATGTTATTCATTATGCTAGTAAGACTCTAGACAATGCTCAAAGAAATTATGCTACTACTGAAAAAGAGCTTTTAGCAGCTGTATTTTCTTGTGATAAGTTCAGACCTTATATTATTGATTCTAAAGTAACTATTCACACTGATCATGCTGCTATTAAATACCTTATGGAAAAGAAAGATGCTAAACCTAGACTTATTAGATGGGTTCTCTTGCTACAAGAATTTGATTTGCATATTGTTGATAGAAAGGGAGCTGAGAACCCCGTTGCAGACAACTTGTCTAGGTTAGAGAATGTTCTTGATGACCCACTACCTATTAATGATAGCTTTCTTGATGAACAATTAAATGTTACAAGTACTTCTCGTAGTAGTCCATGGTATGCTGGTTATGCTAATTATATTGTTGCTAAGTTTATACCACCTAGCTTCACATACCAGCAAAAGAAAAAGTTTATCTATGATTTAAGACATTACTTTTGGGATGACCCACGTCTTTATAAAGAAGGAGTAGATGGTGTTATTAGACGTTGTGTACCTGAGCATGAACAGGAACATATCCTACGCAAGTGTCATTCCGAGGCTTATGGAGGACACCACGCTGGAGATAGAACTGCACATAAGGTATTCCAATCTGGTTTTTATTGGCCTACTCTCTTCAAGGATGCCCGTAAGTTTGTCTTGTCTTGTGATGAATGTCAAAGAATTGGCAATATTAGTAGACGTCAAGAAATTCTTATGAATTATTCTCTTGTTATTGAACCGTTTGATGTTTGGGGCTTTGATTATATGGGACCTTTTCCTGCCTCTAATGGATACACACATATTTTAGTTGCTGTTGATTACGTTACTAAGTGGGTAGAAGCTATTCCAACTAGTAGTGCTGATCATAACACTTCTATTGAAATGCTTAAGGAAGTTATTTTCCCGAGGTTTGGAGTCCCTAGATATTTAATGACTGATGGTGGTTCACACTTTATTCATGGTGCTTTCCGTAAAATGCTTGCTAAGTATGATGTTAATCATAGAATTACATCTCCTTATCACCCACAGTCTAGTGGTCAAGTAGAATTGAGCAATAGAGAGCTCAAATTAATTTTGCAAAAGACTGTCAATAGGTCTAGAAAGAATTGGTCCAAAAAACTTGATGATGCATTGTGGGCTTATAGAACTGCATACAAAATCCTATGGGTATGTCTCTGTATAAAATGATTTATGGAAAAGCATGTCACTTACCTCTCGAACTAGAACATAAGGCGTATTGGGCTATTAAAGAGCTCAACTATGCTTTTAAACTTGCCGGTGAGAAGAGGTTATTTGATATTAGCTCACTTGATGAATGGAGAACCCAAGCTTATGAAAATGCCAAGTTGTTTAAAGAAAAGTTAAAAGATGGCATGACAAAAGGATACAAAAGCGTGAGTTTAATGTAGGTGATTATGTATTGCTATACAACTCTTGTTTAAGATTTTTTGCAGGAAAACTTCTCTATAAATGGGAAGGCCCCTATGTTATCGAAGAAGTCTATCGTTCCGGTGCCATAAAGATCAACAACTTCGAAGGCACAAATCCGAAGGTGGTAAACGGTCAAAGAATTAAAAATTATATCTCAGGTAATCCCATAAATGTTGAAACCAATATTATTGAAATCGTAACCCCAGAGTAACACATAAGGGACACTTTCCGGAATGTTTCAGACTCCGAAAAGGAATAGGTATGTGGTATAGTAAGTAAACCGACTCCAAAACAATTTTTAAGGCAATATTTCTCCATTTTGGAATATTTAGAAAAATAGAAAAATAAGTAGCAGTCCGGGAAGGACACGAGGGCCCCACGAGGGTGGTGGCGCCCGCCCCCTCCTAGGGTGCGCCCCCTACCTCGTGAGCACCTCGTGTGCCTTCCGGACTACATTTTCTTACACGATACGTATTTTGGTTGGTAAAAATTCATTATATATTCTCCCGAAGGTTTTGACTCCCGTATCACGCAAACCTCCTCTGTTCTTTTTTCGAGCTATTTTTCTGACAGATCTAGGTTGTCATGACGGCCCCAAGCGCCTCCAAGGACAAGTTCTTCGAGAAGGTCATCAACCCTTACCTCGTGGAGGTGCTGCGACACCCTCAAACCATTGAGTTGCGTGATGGGTTGCTGCACATACGCGATGAAGAGGGACCAAAGGAGACCGGAAGCATGGAGACGAGGCTCGAAGCAATGGAGCAACAAGTTTTCAAGTGCCAAGGGATGGTGGAACGTGGACTCAACTCTAACCACATGATAATCGTGTAGTTCACTAGCAACCACAAGTTGGATGCTGACAACATCGGGGAGACTATCTTCAAGCTTCATGAGAAGATCGAGCACCTCCAAGCCCAAATCTATGACCTGCAAAACCAAAACCGTGAGTATGAATATAGATTCAAAAGGATGAGTTTGGCTGCAGATTTGAGGATCCCGGAGACTCGATCATCTTTCTATGATGGAGAACCTATGCCTTGGAAGATGGACGCAAGGCCCACATCATCTACAACACCTCCACCTTCTTCACCGATAAAGGAGATATAATCACATGGGTATGGGCACTCCCCTTGGCAACTGCCAAGCTTGGGGGAGGTGCCCCGGTATCGTATCACAATCACATCTCCTATCTTTACCCTTTTTTTCTTAGTTCGATCCTATTAGTAGTATCTTAATCTAGTAAGAATAAAGTTTATGGCATGATCTAGTTTTGAGTTTTGCTTTTTGATCTCTCTATGTAATCGAGTCCGTGAGTTATATATAATGAAGATTAGTGTTGAGTCAAGGGCTTGATTATTTTTCCATGATCTTGGGTGAATAAAAGAAAAGACAAAAAGAATAAAAAGAAACAAAGAGTTCATATTGATCTTATTGAGAGTAATGACTTCACATAGAAAGTGTATGATGATTAAAAGTTGTTGGGAGTTGGTAGACATAGCCTTGGTCATCGTTGTGATTAATAGGAAGTAATAAGGAAAGAGAGGTTTCACATATAGATATATTATCATTGACATCTTTTATGATTGGGAGCACTCATTAAAATATGACATGCTAAAGAGTTAATGTTGGACAAGGAAGACAACGTAATGAGTTATGTCTTTCTTATATCTGAGATAAAGTATGTTGTCATGGATCCTCTAACTTGTTGAGCTTGCCTTTCCCCCTCATGCTAGCCAAATTCTCAGCACCAAGTAGAAATACTACTTGTGCTTACAAATACCCTTAAACCAGTTTTGCCATGAGAGTCCACCATATCTACCTATGGATTGAGTAAGATCCTTCAAGTAAGTTGTCATCGGTGCAAAGCAATAAAAATTGCTCTAAATATGTATGATTGATTGGTGTGGGAGAAATAAGCTTTATACGATCTTGTGATGTGGAAGTAATAAAAGCGACGGACTGCATAATAAAGGTTCATATCACAAGGTGCAATATAAAGTGACGTTCTTTCGCATTGAGATTTTGTGCATCCAACCATAAAAGCGCATGGCAACCTCTGCTTCCCTCTGCGAAGGGCCTATCCTTTATTATTATCTTATACCTTATGCAAGAGTCACGGTGATCTTCACCTTTCCCTTTTCATTTTATCCTTTGGCAAGCTTAGCATGTTGGAAAGAACATGATATATATATATCTAATTGGATGTAGGGGAGCATGAACCATTATTGTTGACATTACCCTTGAGGTAAAAGGTTGTCGGGCAAAATTATAAGCCCCTATCTTTCTCTGTGTCCGATTAAAACTCCGTAACCACAAGTATCGCGTGAGTGTTAGAAATTATGGAGGACTAAATGATAGTTGAGTATGTGGACTTGCTTTTTAGCTCTGACATAGACTCTTTCCGATGTTATGATAAATTGCAATTGCTTCAATGACTGAGATTATAGTTTGTCGGAGCCCAATAAGGTTTATGATTTATACTTTTGCATTGTGAATAGATCATCACTTGAACATAAGTAATCATATGATAAAATCTATATATGTTGCTGTTATGAGAATAATCATGATGCCTTCATGTCCGTATTTTATTTTTATCGACGCCTCTACCTCTAAACATGAGGACATATTTATTGTTATCGGCTTTTCGCTTGAGGACAAGCGAGGTCTAAGCTTGGGGGAGTTGATACGTCCATTTTGCATCATGATTTTATATCGATATTCATTGCATTATGGACTATTATTTCACTTTATGTCATGATACTTATGGCTATTCTCTCTTATTTTACAAGGTTTACATAAGGAGGGAGAATGCCGGCAGCTGGAATTCAGGGCTGGAAAAGGAGCAAATATTAGAGACCTATTCTGTGCAACTCCAAAAGTCCTGAAACTCCATGGAACATCTTAAAATAAATAAAGAAAAATCCTCACCAAAGATGAAGGCCAGGGGGCCCACACCCTGCTCACGAGGGTGGGGGGCGCGCCCCCCTAGGGCGTGCCCCCTACCTCATGGCCCCCCTGGTGGGTTTCCAACGTCCATCTTCTGCTATATGAAGTCTTTCGATGAGAAAAAAATCAGAGGTAACCTTTCGGGACGAGACTCCGCCGCCACGAGGCGGAACCTTGGCGGAACCAATCTAGAGCTCTGGCAGAGCTGTTCTGCCGGGGATACTTCCCTCCGGGAGGGGGAAATCATCACCATCGTCATCACCAACGCTCCTCTCGTAGAGAGAGGGCAATCTCCATCAACATCTTCACCAGCACCATCTCATCTCCAAACCCTAGTTCATCTCTTGTATCCAATTTTTGTCTCAAAGTCCGGGATTGGTGCTAGTAGGTTGCTAGTAGTGTTGATTACTCCTTGTAGTTGATGCTAGTTGGTTTATTTGGTGGAAGATCATATGTTCAGATCCTATATGCATATTATTACCCCTCTAATTATGAACATGAATATGCTTTGTGAGTAATTACGTTTGTTCCTGAGGACAAGGGAGAAGTCTTGCTATTAGTAGTCATGTGAATTTGGTATTCATTTGATATTTTGATAAGATGTATGTTGTCTAGCCTCTAGTGGTGTTATGTGAACGTCGACTACATAACACTTCACCATTATTTGGGCCTAGAGGAAGGCATTGGGTAGTAATAAGTAGATGATGGGTTGCTAGAGTGACAGAAGCTTAAACCCTAGTTTATGTGTTGCTTCGTAAGGGGCTCATTTAGATCCACATGTTTCATGCTATGGTTAGGTTTACCTTAATACTTTTGTTGTAGTTGCGGATGCTTGCAATAGAGGTTAATCATAAGTGGGAT
This sequence comes from Triticum dicoccoides, assembly GCF_002162155.2. NCBI lineage: Eukaryota > Viridiplantae > Streptophyta > Magnoliopsida > Poales > Poaceae > Triticum > Triticum dicoccoides. Next base: position 213,852,303 of record NC_041384.1, on the reverse strand, counting down.
GCTTGTTCAAGTAAGAACAACACCCAAGCACCGGTCCACCCACATATCAAATTATCAAAGTATCGAACGCGAATCATATGAACGTGATGAAAACTAGCTTGACGATATTCCCATGTGTCCTCGGGAGCGCTTTTCCTATTATAAGAGTTTGTTCCGGCTTGTCCTTTGCTACAAAAAGGATTGGGCCACCTTGCTGCACTTTATTTACTTTTGTTACTTGTTGCTCGTTACAATTTATCTTATCACAAAACTATCTGTTACCACTTATTTCAGTACTTGCAGAGAATACCTTGCTGAAAACCGCTTATCATTTCCTTCTGCTCCTCGTTGTGTTCGACACTCTTACTTATCGAAAGGACTATGATAGATCCCCTATATTTGTGGGTCATCAGGCGCGCCCCCACCCTCGTGGTGGCCTCAGGGCTCTTCTGGCCCATCTCCTGTACTTCGTGGGCTTCTTCTGGTCCAAAAATGATCTCCGTGAAATTTCAGGTCAATTGGACTCCGTTTGGTTTTCCTTTTCTGCGATACTCAAAAACTAGGAAAAAAGAGAAACTGACACTGGGCTCTAGGTTAATAGTTTAGTCCCAAAAATCATATAAAATAGCATATAAATGCATATAAAACATCCAAGGTCGATAATATAATAGCATGGAACAATCAAAAATTATAGATACGTTGGAGACGTATCAAGCATCCCCAAGCTTAATTCCTGCTCGTCCTCGAGTGGGTAAATGATAAAAACAGAATTTTTGATGTGGAATGCTACCTAACATATTTATCTATGTAATTCTCTTTACTGTGACAATAATATTCAGATCCATAAGCTTCAAGACAAAAGTTTAACACTGACATAAAAATAATAATACTTCAATCATACTAACAAAGTAATCATGTCTTCTCAAAATAACATGGCCAAAGAAAGCTATCCCTACAAAATCATATAGTTTGGCTATGCTCTATCTTCACCACACAAAATATTTAAATCATGCACAACCCCGATGACAAGCCAAGCAATTGTTTTATACTTTTGATGTTCTCAAACTTTTTCAATCTTCACACAATACATGAGCATGAGCCATGGACACAGAACTATAGGTGGAATAGAATGGTGGTTGTGGAGAAGACAAAAAGGAGAAGATAGTCTCACATCAACTAGGCATATCAACGGGCTATGGAGATGCCCATCAATAGATATCAATGTGAGTGAGTAGGGATTTCCATGCAACGAATGCACTAGAGCTATAAGTGTATGAAAGCTCAAAAAGAAACTAAGTGGGTGTGCATCCAACTCGCTTGCTCACGAAGACCTAGGGCATTTTGAGGAAGCCCATCATTGGAATATACAAGCCAAGTTCTATAATGAAATATTCCCACTAGTATATGAAAGTGACAACATAGGAGACTCTCTATCATGAAGATCACGGTGCTACTTTGAAGCACAAGTGTGGTAAAAGGATAGTAGCATTGCCCCTTCTCTCCTTTTCTCTTTTTTGTTTTGTTTTTTGGGGCCTTCTTTTTTTATGGCCTCTTTTTTCTCCTTTTTTCATTTTTCGTCCGGAGTCTCATCCCGACTTGTGGGGGAATCATACTCTCCATCATCCTTTCCTCACATTGGACAATGCTCTAATAATAATGACCATCACACTTTTATTTACTTACAACTCGATACTTAGAACAAAATATGACTCTATATGAATGCCTCCGGCGGTGTACCGGGATGTGCAATGACTCATGAGTGACATGTATGAAAGAATTATGAACAGCGACTATGCCACAAATACGATGTCAACTACATGATCATGCAAAGCAATACGCCAATGATGAAGCGTGTCATAATAAACAGAACAGTGGAAAGTTGCATGGCAATATATCTCGGAATGGCTATGGAAATGCCATAATAGGTAGGTATGGTGGCTGTTTTGAGGATGATATATGGTGGGTTTATGGTACCGGCGAAAGTTGCACGGTACTAGAGAGGCTAGCAATGGTGCAAGGGTGAGAGTGCGTATAATCCATGGACTCAACATTAGTCATAAAGAACTCACATACTTATTGCAAAAATCTATTAGTTATCGAAACGAATTACTACGTGCATGCTCCTAGGGGGATAGATTGGTAGGAAAATACCATCGCTCGTCCCCGACCGCCACTCATAAGGAAGGCAATCAATAAATAAATCATGTTCTGACTTCATCACATAACGGTTCACCATACGTGCATGCTACGGGAATCAAAAACTTTAACACAAGTATCTCTCAAATTCACAACTACTCAACTAGCATGACTCTAATATCACCATCTTCATATCTCAAAACAATCATCAAGTATCAAACTTCACATAGTATTCAATGCACTCTATATGGAAGTTTTTATTATATCCCTCTTGGATGCCTATCATATTAGGACTAGTTTCAAAACGAAAGCAAACTACCATGCTGTCCTAAAGACTCTCAAAATAATATAAGTGAAGCATGATAGTTCATCTATTTCTTCAAAATAAAACCACCACCGTGCTCTAAAAAGATATAAGTGAAGCACTAGAGCAAACGACAAACTACTCCAAAAGATATAAGTGAAGATCAATGAGTAGTCGGATAATTATGCAACTATGTGAAGACTCTCTAACATTTAAGAATTTCAGATCTTGGTATTTTATTCAAACAACAAGCAAAACAAAATAAAATAGAATGACGCTCCAAGCAAAACACATATCATGTGGTGAATAAAAATATAGCTCCAAGTAAAGTTACCGATGAGCGAAGACGAAAGAGGGGATGCCATACGGGGCATCCCCAAGCTTAGGCTCTTGGTTTTCCTTGAATATTACCTTTGGGTGCCTTGGGCATCCCCAAGCTTAGGCCCTTGCCACTCCTTATTCCATAGTCCATCGAATCTTTACCCAAAACTTGAAAACTTCACAACACAAAACTTAACAGAAAACCTGTAAGCTCTGTTAGTATAAGAAAATAAATCACCACTTAGGTACTGTTGTGAACTCATTCTAAATTCATATTAGTGTAATATCTACTGTCTTCCAACTTCTCTATGGTTCATACCCTCCGATACTACTCATAGATTCATCAAAATAAGCAAACAACACATAGAAAACAGAATATATTAAAAAAAGAACAGTCTGTAGTAATCTGTAGGTTTCGAATACTTATTTAACCCCAAAAATTCTGAAATAAATTGGTGGACGTGAGGAATTTGTATGTTAATCATCTGCAAAAGGAATGAACCTAATCACACTCTCCAGTAAAACATGGCAGCAAATCCTGTGAGCGCTAAAGTTTCTGTTTTTTTACAGCAAGATCGCAAAGACTTCACCCAAGTCTTTCCAAAGGTTCTACTTGGCACAAACACTAATTAAAACATAAAACCACATCCAAAAAGAGGCCAAATGAATTATTTATTACTAAACAGGAGCAAAAAGCAAAGAACAAAAGTAAAATTGGGTTGCCTCCCAACAAGCGGTATCGTTTAACGCCCCTAGCTAGGCATGATGATTTCAATGATGCTCACATAAAAGATAAGAATTGAAATATAACTCATGAAGGATATGACTAGCACATTTAAGCCTAACCCACTTCCTATGCATAGGGATTTTGCGAGCAAACAACTTATGGGAACAAGAATCAACTTGCATAGGAAGGTAAAACAAGCAAATCTTCAAGATTTTCAACACATAGAGAGGAAACTTGATATTATTGCAATTCCTACAAGCATATATTCCTCCCTGATAATAATTTTCAGTAGCATCATGAATGAATTCAACAATATAACTGTCGGCGTTCTGGGAACGGGGGTCCCCATACTTGCCTGCCTGCGGCCCACAGCGTGGCTGGGCTGGCAGGTCTGTGCGGCCCATCTTCATCGACGCGGTATTCAAGACCCTCGCGAGGGGCCAAGCCTCGCGAGGCGGACAAAGCAAGACCTCCTCAGGAGCGGCCTCCTTAGGCCGGCTCATGAGGGGCGAAGAGTTCAAGGCAAGGCAAACCTCGCGAGGTCCTTGTGACGTGAGCCATGACGATCGAGACCAGGCAGGCGCCAGCATGCGCAACGTCCTTGTTTCCTCTTTGGTGCTAGGGGGGCAAGCGCAGACGCGGAGTACCGAGGCATCAAGCAAAGGTTTCCATATTGGTGCAACGAGACCAAGATCATAAGGACGACAAGACGAAGGTCACCATGGAGCCCAGGGCGGCGTCACCACCAGAGCCTTTGGCAGGAGAAGACCACCTTTTGTGTAACACCCACGATGCGGCTATATCTCCCACGTGTTGGAGCACGACTTAGAGGCATAACCGCATTGTAGGCATGTCGCAAGAGGGGTAATCTTTACACATCCCATGTACTGAATAAGAAAGAGGTATAGAGGCAGTGGGGAAAACGAAGAGGGGTCGCTGTATTGGAGGGGGCGAGGGGCTGCGACCTGCGGGACGGCAACTCCGGCAAGTGCCAAGGCCTGTCGGGGTCCTGGACGGCGGCTCGCGGGAGACCACGGACGGGACGGCTCTGGCAGGAGCTTGGCAGCGGCGGGACTTGCGAGCTGCAGGTCGATGCAGAGGTAGCGGGGGCGACGCCCGTGGGACTTGGCGGGGCAGGCTTGAAGGACTCCGGTGAGGAGGGCGGCGACCTGGAGACGCGTTCAACGCGAAGCGAGGCGCTCGACCTGGAGACCGACAACGCCGCAGACTTAGCGCTCGTTGGAGGTCAATGAAGGCTCGACGCGTCCTGTCGCCGGAAACAGAGGAAGCTAACGGATCGGTGTGGTTCGCCAGGAAGACGCAAGCGGCAGTCGCGGTGGCGCTGAGGACTCCGGCGGCGGGGAACTTGAGGCAGTAGTGGGGCTCGAGGGGCTCAGAGAGGGGCCGAGGCAGAGGATGCCGCAGCCGCACAGGTGGAAGCAGGCTCTGGCGGCTTACGCAGGGCGGCACGGTGGTGCTTGCTCCAGTGGGAACGAGGTGGAGGCGGGGTCGGGCGACGCTCGGGGCTACTGCTGCTCGAGGACACGACGTCCATGGGGTTGGCTGCTTCCTGCTTGAACGGGGTGAGAGAGACAGAGAAGTGAGACGAGGGAAAAGCATGGGAGAAAAGGAAGGAACGAGGCAACGGAGCTGGCCTGGTCACTGCGGTGGTCGGCGGGCGTTCTGGTGTCCTCGATCCAGACGAGATCGGGCGGGGAAGTGGCTGGAATTCAAGGTGAGGCAGGGATTGATGGATTTGGAAGTTTCAGTGGTTGCTGGTTGGTGCGAAGAGGATCCCGAGGGGGATTTGGTGGAGAGGCTACGGCGGAGGGATGGGATGGATGGGACTAGGTCCCTAGAATTTAGGGTTAGGGGCTATATATAGCATGTAGGTGAAAAGAGAGGGATCTGGATCATTGGATCAAAATCCGACGGACGAGAATAAATATGCTAAAGAGTCCAATAAATAAAACGATTATATTTTGTAGATGTTTGGGGATGTTCTGGACCCAACGGTGACGACTCCCCGGGTCGGGTTTGGGACAACTTCCGGGCGCGCGCGAGGGGTTCGATGCACTACGCAGAGAGGGTTTTCGGACCTTGCGATCGCATCGAACGACTCCGGACGCAAAAAGGGGTAGGTGGATGGACTAGGTGGGCTGTGGCGAGGCTGAGAGGAGAGAAGAGAGAGAGGGCCCGGCAACAGTTTTCGAAGACCAAAAACGTCCGACGTTAGACCGGCAGCGGTGCCACTATAGTTATTCATTGGGGCATCAAACGGACTCCGAACATGATGAAATTTGTCCGGCAGTCTACTAACAACATAACAACACCACACGCCAACTTTCATCCCATTCCGAGAACATTTTTCGGCCACTTATAAAAAATATCTCAGACGTGACGTGGGCGCATGCGAGTGTGGTTGGGCTCAGAACGGACAACAGACGGAACTGGGGAACCCGGACGAATGCAAGTTTTGAAAACATGATGATGCAATGCGGATGATGACATGGCAAGATGCAACACGCAAGCAAAACACACGGCAATGACGACGAATAACTGGGAGACACCTGGCGCAATGGTCTTGGGGCGTCACAACGCTCCACCACTACGAGAGGATCTCGTCCCGAGATCTAGGATGGCACCGAAGGGAAACGGAAGAGGAAGAGAACAGGTAAAACTAAGTTGCTTCTTTGACAATTGAGTGAAACCAAAGAACCTTGCGAGGTTGAACAAATTTGAGAAAAGAATACAACGAAGGTGAACAAAGTTGAAACCTCAATTAGAGAAGAGGAACAAGGAACCTTACTAGACCCCTGTAGGTTTAAAGACATAAGAAAAGTGTTACAATGGACAATCGGTACATGCAAGCACTCTGATTGAAACGAGATGTACAAGGAACGATAAGGATAAATTACGACAACACTCCGGTTGGACATGGAAGGTAAAGAATATAAACTTTGCCAAACGAAAGCACTTGGATGAGACTCCGGTTAGAAGAGGAATGATAGAAATGACAGTCCAGTTAAAACAAGATAGAGAAGGAAAAAGAATGATATAATTTGGGCAGAATTCCGACTGAAAAGAAAAGGAATTGAATAAGAACTTGACAAGATGAGAGTATGCTTGATGAAATCAACAACACACTATCTTCGGAACTATTGAAAGAATGGCACAAGGGGTAAGAAAGATTTCATACAACACTCCGGTTGAGAAAGGAGGCAAAATTTGATAAGATGAGAGAGCTCGAAAGAAAACACGACACTCCGGTTGAATGGATAAGCAAAGAAAAGAACATGATCTTCACAATACGAGATGATGAGTGAAGAGAGCATCATCACAATGCCTCCGGAAGAAATGAAAGAATGCAAAGAAAACAACGGAGAATAAAAACAACATGTTCTACCTCAAATGAATTTGAGAGAGCATCCTTAAAAAGAAGGATTGAACGGAGTTGTTGGGAAATCAACAACGAAAAGAATAGGCTTGTTGAGAGCTTATGGAAAACATCTCAAGAACTTGAGGTGAAAACCTGCCACAAACGAAAACAATTGCTTGCTTGAGAGCGACGGAGAGATGAAAACATCTTTCATCGTGAGAATAGGAGGAAACTTGGATTATTGATAAGCACCCCAATAGCAACATTCCTTAGGGAAGGTTTTAGGTGAAATATAATCCAAGATAACTCCAATGAAGAGATTCATGGATTTAAGATACCTCATTCTTGTGAATGAAGAATCATATATTACCACCTCAAAAGATAAGGGAGAACAATTGCACTCCGGATTGCAAGATGAAGAAAACTTGAGCTCCTCTGAAAAGAACCTCAATGAACACTTCGAGAAGGAATTAAATCCTTGATGAACCATTATGTAGAGCCTCCATGAAGAACTCCGGTAAACAAAAGGATAACAAAAAGAAATAGAAGTTGAAAACACAAGGTGAAACCTTGTAATGATTTAGATGGATCTTCGTGGTGACATACTTGAAAGGGCTTGGAACTCCGAGAAAAGAAAAGATGAACCAATTGAAACCAAGAATTTGAAGAACCTCCAGAATAAGGAATTGAATTTATTCGATTAAACAAGAATAAGAATTACATTATGCATATCCTTCATCAATTAAATTGATGACAAGCAACGGATTTGACATACTACTTATTCTCGTAGAAAGGATTAAGATAGATATTGCGCAACTTGGGAAGGTCTTCAACGAACCACCGGAAGGGTTTGGAAACAACGAATGAATTGATATGAAAACGAAGGAAGAAGAATTTTGAACAAACCACTGTAAGAATTGAAAAAACGAATGAAGTAAAGGGGTGAATCACTGGTAAGAATTAGCAATTGAATGAAGATACATGAGGGGATTTGATACATGAGTACGAATAGATCACGAACTTAATAGAGAATATTTAAATGATGCACCGGTAAGATTTAGAGAATGAGAGCTGAAAGCTGAGAATGAATAATTCTGAGGTGATGGCCTCCGGATAATCAAACTAAAAAATACTCCTGAATTGCTCCGGATGGGTGGAAAAAAATTCTCACAATTGAAAACAATTATGAGAGGATGGCATAAAGCTAGCACCATGAATCTTGAAGAGAATGGAGCAAGATTTAGAGGAAACACTTCTTATTTGGTCTTCAAATGCAGATAAAGACAATGAGAAAGACCACCATGAATTGTTGAGATATTCCGGGATGAAAATTAGAAAGGTTGAACCAACGATGAAAAGAATTTGCAGATCTTGGAGAAGAAGAATTTGAGAGTAACTCCGGGAAATTAGAAGAGTCAGGTAAGATCCTGGGAAAGAACTGTGGGTTAGGGCCCACTCAAAAGAAACACCGTTGAACAATTTAAAAGAGAGATTGCGCCGGTTGAAATAAATGGCTTGAATGAGGTAACATCCTCGCAAAAGCTTGAACGAATTGAGGATGGAAACTTGAATTTTCTGAGATATCTTCAACACTCCGGAACAAATGAATAGTGAGAAGTGAATGATAAAGAGGTGCACCGACATGAGAAAACATTTGAAATGAGGAAAAGAATATGATCAACACTGAAAGCTTGAATTGGATCCACCGGAGAAGAAAAGAATGGAGAATGATGAGCGAGTAGAGAATCTTCAAGAGAACCACCGGGTAAGAACTTTGATTGAAAAGAATGGAGAGACTTCACATCCATAAAGTGGATAACGAATTAAGAAATCCGAGTCCTTGAAGAAAAAGGGTGGGAGGGCGGGAAAAGAAAGGCAATTTAGGACGGATGAAGCAAACACCATTGACAAAAACTGAGATTGGATCTTGCAAATGTTGAAATGATCGGATCCACTTGATGAGAAGCGCGCCGGTTGAAAAGGATTGACATGACAATCTCGATTATCAAGAAGGATTAGTACTCACATAGGAGTATGAGAACACCGCTTAGGAAAGGTATGGAATCACCATTCGACTTCGAAGCAACTCGAATACCACAAATGAAAACAAAACAAAGGATTGGCTTGCAAAATAAGCCGGAACAAGCATATGATAGAGATTTCGTCCGAAGTTTTTGTGGTGGGGCCTACACGGGCTCGATCATATAGAACCATCATGTACAAGGCAGTGCACATGACATACGAAGCGTCCCCGAGTCAGCATAGCCAAGGACTCTTTAAGACACAACGAGACCACCGTAAAACAAACCGTGGATAGGCGGACCACTAGACGTCGAACCCCAATCTCATATCATGCATCTGTCGGAAAGATATCCTAATAGCTACTTGAATTCCCACTTATAAACTCCCGAAACTTTCTGGTTATGCAATCAGGTGTTGGGGATACAGGGGAAGCATAATATCTCACCCAAAACTAGCAAATCCTACATCCAGCTGTATCCATCCTTCAACACATAACCAAGAAATCTTCGGAAATCATTTACCTCAACCTTCGAAAAGCATCCGTTACACGAGTTATGGCAATACTCCCAAACTCCCGCCCCAGTACTGGGTGGCGTCGAGGTTATCTCACCAACAACTGCATAAAAGAGATTTTGGATGTCGGCGAAACTCAGGTATTCCAGAACTACAATGATAAAATTGTGACGACAACACCTCCGAGCTCAACTCCCTGGGACACTGCCACAAGCCCTAAATGTCAGGAGGCACCAAGAACAATGTTCTTATCACGAAACCATCAGAACGATTCCAAGATACCCGCGTGATCCTAAAAAAAAATTAGTGAAATTTGAGAAGAGAAGAGTCAAAACTCTACGTCAGGATGCCTCACCAGAGCGACGAAGGGACTGAGGAGTAAAAGAATCCTACTCTCTGATATATACAATCCTAAAATACTCAAAACATTTTTCTAGACTCAACAACGCCAGCGATTCGATCAAGCAGGGGGCTCCTAAGTCGGGGAAGGCTCTGATTACCAACTTGTAACACCCATGATGCGGCTATATCTCCCACATGTTGGAGCACGACTTAGAGGAATAACCGCATTGTAGGCATGTCTCAAGAGGGGTAATCTTTACACATCCCACATACTGAATAAGAAAGAGGTACAGAGGCAGTGGGGAAAACGAAGAGGGGTCACTGGATTGGAGGGGGCGAGGGGCCGCGACCTGCGGGACGTCAACTCTGGCGAGTGGCAAGGCCTGTCGGGGTCCTGGACGGCGGCTCACGGGAGACCACAGACGGGACGGCTCTGGCAGGATCTTGGCGGCGGCGGGACTTGCGAGCTGCAGGTCGATGCAGAGGTAGCAAGGGCGACGCCCGCGGGACTTGGCGGGGCAGGCTTGAAGGACTCCGGTGAGGAGGGCGGCAACCTCGAGGCGTGTTCAATGCGAGGCGAGGCGCTCGACCTGGAGACCGACGACGCCGCAGACTTGGCGCTCGCTGGAGGTCAACGAAGGCTCGGCGCGTCCTGTCGCTGGAAACAGAGGAAGCTAACGGATCGGCGTGGTTCGCCGGGAAGACCCAAGCGGCAGTCGCGGTGGCGCTGAGGACTCCGGCGGCGGGGAACTTGAGGCAGCACCGGGGCTCGAAGAGGGGCCGAGGCAGAGGATGCCGCAGCCGCGCGGGTGGAAGCAGGCTCCGGCGGCTTACGCAGGGCTACGCGGTGGGGCTTGCTCCGGCGGGAACGAGGTGGAAGCGGGGTCGGGCGACGCTCGGGGCTGCTGCTGCTCGAGGACACGACGTCCATGGGGTTGGCTTCTTCCTGCTTGAACAGGGTGAGAGAGACAGAGAAGTGAGACGAGGGAAAAGCATGGGAGAAAAGGAAGGAACAAGGCAACGGAGCTGGCCTGGTCGCCGCGGTGGTCGGCGTGCGTGCTGGTGGCCTCGATCCCGACGAGATCGAGCAGGGAAGTGGCTGGAATTCGAGGCGAGGTAGGGATTGATGGATTTGGAAGTTTCAGTGGTTGCTGGTTGGTGCGAAGAGGATCCCGAGGGGGATTTGGTGGAGAGGCTGCGGCGGAGGGATGGGATGGATGGGACAAGGTCCCTAGAATTTAGGGTTAGGGGCTATATATAGCATGTAGGTGAAAAGAGAGGGATCTGGATCATCGGATCGAAATCCGACGGATGAGAATAAATATGCTAAAGAGTCCAATAAATAAAACGATGATATTTTGTAGATGTTTGGGGATGTTCCGGACCCAACGGTGACGACTCCTCGGATCGGGTTCGGGACAACTTCTGGGCACGCGCGAGGGGTTCGATGCACTACGCAAAGAGGGTTTTCGGACCTTGCGATCGCATCGGACGACTCCGGACGCGAAAAGGGGTAGGTGGATGGACTAGGTGGGTTGTGGCGAGTCTGAGAGGATAGAAGAGAGAGAGAGAGGGCCCGACAGCAGTTTTCGAAGACTGAAAACGTCCGACATTAGACCGGCAGCGGTGCCGCTATAGTTATTCGTTCGGGTATCAAACGGACTCCGAACGCGATGAAATTTGACAGGCGGTCTACTGACAACATAACAACACCACACGCCAACTTTCATCCCATTCCAAGAACATTTTTCGGACACTTATAAAATAATATCTCGGACGTGACGCGGGTGCGTGCGAGTGTGGTTGGGCTCAGAATGGACAACGGAAGGAACTGGGGAACCCGGACGGATGCAAGTTTTGAAAACATGATGATGCAATGCAGATGATGACATGGCAAAATGCAACACGCAAGAAAAAGACACGGCAACGACGACAAATAACTGGGAGACACCTGGCGCAACGGTCTCGGGCCGTCACATTTTGTCAGGATAGCTTGTACTAGCTGTCCCCTTTCAAATTGGCCGTTGTTGGCTCCCTTCCCTCTCAATATTGGTGGAGAGGATCAGGGCCTATATAAGTAGAACTAGACACCACAGTAGAGGGAACTGATTTGGAGAGAGACGAGAGAAAGAGAGAGAGAGAGAACTCATTCAGAGGCATCTCACCCACACAAGTTCACCAAGCACAAGAACACCTCAACCTCAGGAGGCTGTTCTTCCCCTTGTACTGTTCATCATCAGCCCAAGAGGCAATCCACCACCACCACACTGGAGTAGGGTATTAAACCACAATGGTGGCCTGAACCAGTATAAATCTTGGGTCTTTCTGTGTTGCGAGTTCGTCGAGTTCGTCCGTGAGATCTTAGAGAGCTAGGGCATGGATCGATAGGGGGAAAACCTTCGCGTGCACCCCAGTGTTCGAACCTTGAGTGTTTTGCCGGAACCCGTGATCCGACATTTGGTGCGCCAGGTAGGGGTGCGCCGAAGCTTCCTTCCGCCGCTCGGCGTCCCGTTGCTCCGTCGTCTCCATGGCAGACGCGCGCCGCACTCGTGCTGAGCGTCGGGCTGTCCTCGCCGCCCACGTCGCTCAGACGGCTCCCGTCGGTGGGCCAACTCGTCGTTCCTCATCGCCTGCCGCCAACACCGCCACCGGCCCGGCAGGGAACGAGCAGCAAGCATCCTCGCTGCACCCCTCGGTGCGACGGGACAGCCACACTGCCACTCCATCGCTGACCCCGTCCGGTTCTTCTTCCCATGCACGTCGCCCTCCCATGGATGCACGGGCCGCGCTCCTCATGGCGCATGAGCTCCTGCGCTACTGACTGGTCGATGACCTCTATGAGGACTGGCTCGACCGCATCACCGAGCTTGTCCGCGCAGCAGGGGGCTCCCCTGCGCCGTCCCTCTCTCCGCCTCGCCCTCCGCCAGCTATGGGAGATGTAGCTCATGGAGCGCCTCCACCACCTCTGCCCCAAGATGGCGCCCTGGCGCCAAGGCGCGCGGCTTCACGATGCGACCCACCGCGTCCCGCGCCCGCGCGAGAAGAAAGAAGCTGTCAAGAAGTCCCTCAACCGAGAGAAAACGCTCCACCGCTCCTCGCGCCACCGTGCCAGGACCGGCTGCTGTGGCAAAACCATGCGCCACCTGTAGCTGCAGGGTGCGGACCCCATCAAGACCAAGCTCCACCACCAAGGCGGGCCCCGGTGACCACAGCCGGCTACCGCACTTTCACCCCCGAGTTGCGTAGCATCGCCTGGTCGGGCAAGTTCAAGCCGGATCTGCCTCCTCGCTACGACGGCACCCCCGACCCTGCGGAGTTCTTGTAGCTCTACGAGCTGAGCATCGAAGCGGCCAACGGCGACGAGAAAGTCATGGCGAACTGGTTTCCCATGGCTCTCAAGGAGGGCGCCCGCTCCTGGCTCCTGAACCTGCCACCGGGCTCGATCTCCTCCTGGGACGAGATGCGCAATCGCTTCATTGCCAACTTCCAGGGCACTCGCGACCGCCCCTCGGTCACGGGCGACTTGCACCGCATCAAGCAACAACCAAGAGAGACCCTGCAGAAGTACATTCAGCACTTCAAGAGCGCACGGATCAAGATCCCCAAGGTGACCGACGAGGCCATCATCTCAGTATTCTCTGATGGCGTCCGTGACGTCAAGATGAAGGAGGAGCTCGCCATCCATGAAGAGCTGTGCACGACCCTGGAGCTGTTCAACATCGCGACCAAGTGTGCTAGAGCTGAGGAGGGGCACTTCTCCCTCCTCGAGCTCCCTGCTGTGGACCTAGAGGAGAATAAAGCCAAGGCCAAGGACATGAAGCACAAGGGAGCAGCCGTGCTCGCAGCAGAACCAGACACCAAGCGTGGCAGAGACCAACCAGAGTCATCCAAGAGCAGCCATCCATTCTGCGCCTTCCACAACCTGAATACCCACAACACCCTGTTAAGAACTCAGAGCCATCCGCGAAGGACGCTTCGGTCAACGCCCCGAGCGCGGCGACCGGGGCTACGACCGAGGAGGAGGAAGTGGTGGCGGATGCTGGGACGACCGTGGCCCATGTCAGGAGTGGCGCGACCGGCCTTGTGAGGACCGCTGGCAGGATCAGCCTCACGAGGGCGCCTGGAGGGATCAACCTCGTGAGGATCGTCCTCAAGGCAATGCCGGACTCCCTCCGCTGCCACCACCGCCAAGAATGAATGACGAACACCATCAAGATGAGGGGGCTGGGGGCTTCCAGGAACCGCGTGCTATCGCCTGCATCTTGGGCGGAGCCCAGGCTCCAGCCTTGCAGCGTATCTTCAAGCAATTTGCTCATGAAGTGAATGCAGTCCTCCCCAAGCTCGAAGCCACACGCCCGCTCAGATGGTCCCAGTGCCCCATCACGTTTAACTCAGCAGATCAGCTCAAGTGCGCGGCTACTGCTAGCGCCCTCCCGATGCTTTGCTCCCCAGTCATCAGCAATGTGCAAGTTACCAAGACCCTAATCGGCGGTGGTGCAGGGCTCAACGTCCTGTCCGTCGACACGTTCGACAACCTCCAAGTGCCATATGACCAGCTTCAGCCTACCAAGCCTTTCTCAAGAGTGACCGACGGTTCCACCACACCGATAGGGCAGGTCCGCCTCCCTGTCACCTTTGGAGAATGCAAGAACTACCGCACCGAGCTCATCGACTTTGATGTCGCGCACATCCGTCTGCCGTACAATGCCATCCCCGGGTATCCAGCCCTGGCCAAGTTCATGGCGGTGACCCATCACGGCTACGATGTCCTCAAGATGCCGAAAAGCAGCGGGATCATCATGGTCGCATGTGAAGAAAGAGATGCGGTGTGCTCCCTCGAGCATGCCTTCCAAGCTGCAGCAATCGACGACCCCGACAGCAAGGGTGAGGGCCCTCCTGAGGCCATCCCCTGAGAAGAAGAAGCAGCTGCACCGTGCAGGACCTCAGGAGGGTAGCGTCGCAGCCGGAGTCTCGTCAGGATCGGCGCCCGCTCCCGGGGCGCCTCCCTCCATTGCATAGGAAGGCGCGCCCAGCGCCCTTCTTGGGCAGGGCTCGGGGGCTTTCTTCTGGAAGGCCTCGGACCTTCCCCACATCATGAGGGAGGCGCTTGGGCACCACTTGGAGGCGTGCTTCACGGCACGTTTCCCTCAGGAGGGCACAGGGCAAGGATTGCCCATCGTTCAGGAGTTCCTCACCAAGACCACCCAGGAATTACAAGACGGAAGGGCCATGCATGGCAACCGCCGCTCACGAGACGCAGCTTCCCATCCAAGCGAGGATGCCAGGCTGCGTGTCTGCATCGATGTTCCAGGGCTCAACAGGAACGCTTCTCAAGAGCTTTTCTGGCCTTCGCGGGTGGGACGCTGTAAGGGCCCACCACACAGCTACATTCGCATGCCCTTCGGCCCGCCGACCGTGTCATCTGCCTACCAGCGCAACTTGTGGTGCATCCTAGCGGCTCAGGAGGCAGGCACCACGCCGTCCTGATGGAGATGGAGACGGTCCTCAAAGAACCACCTGAGCCCCTAGAGCCTCCTGAGTCTCAGGGCCCCGGTGGCTCGTGAGGAGCAACCCTTTCACTGCGCACCTTCAGCTGCCCCAACTCTCCTTCGTCAACATAACCAGGTGACATTTTCCAAGTTCATTTAGCCGGGAGAGCCCCTCGGGCTGCATCATTCCTAGGCCTCATGGGTCCGTCCCTGTGGCATGTATCCCTTTTTATGTCTTTACCTTACCTTGTTGGGAGCGCCCCTCGGGCTGCATCATCCCCAAGCCGCTCGGGCCTGACCCAGTGGCACGTATCTCCCATGCACTTACTTAAGCCTGCTACTCTCATGTTTGATCTACCTATGATTACTACCTACTCAACCGTCGCCTCCCACGGGGCCTCCTCACGCCGGCACGACGCTGGTGCACGGGCCCGTGCCTGCCACGTCGAAAAACCTGAGCGGTCGAGCTCTGGCTCGCGGCACGCCCCGCACACGTCACCTCACTGGGCCCTCAGTTCCTTCACCCCCTCGCGGAGCAACCAACGACAGGCTGGTAACCTAATGACAGATCGTGTTCTTCCTTGTGCTGGCTCGCAGGAATCTCACGAGGATAGCACCAGGTGGCACCGCGAGCTCCCACCTCTTCCAAGTAATCCGCTTGCACATTAAAAGGGAGGCTCCTGAGCATCGCGACTCAGGAGCTCTTACTGGCTCTCCAGCCCTCACCCCCTGGCCTTGACCACGGCACACGACCTGGCATACCAGCGGCCACTGAGCTCGCTCGAGGGCTGGGACCTAAGGACGTAGAGCATAAAGGATGATCGCTCACAGGCCTGGCGCATCACGAAGAATCGACCCCGGACCACCAAGATAAGTGATGAGCTCAGATCAACTAATCATTGGAACCTAGGGACACGCTCGCCGCAGCCCTATTGCGGCAACGTCGCCTCCCTTTCTTATCTTACCACGGCTGCTTGAGCGCTAAAGGGGACCCCCTGAGCATCGCGCCTCAGGGGCTCTTACTGGACCTTGGGCCGCTCACCTCCTGGCCTTGACCACGGCACGCGACCTGGCATACCAGCGACGGCTGAAGCTTGCCTGGGGACCGGGACCTGTCAGCGTAGAGCAACAAGCTGTCGCGAGATTGGAAAGGGAAGACCGAGCCTAAATAGGACTTGCGCTCACAACGCTTCCATAATTGGGATAATATCAACAAAAGACATTGCATACTCTTTACACGCCCTCATGGGGTACTTCTCGGTTCCTCGCAGGGAACAAAAGACGAGAACCTAGGAGAATCCTATCTACACACCCCACGGCCGACGCCATCATCAATAGTGAGCCGCGGGAGGCCGGCGCCAACCCCATCCAGATCAGCGACAGCTACGGCCGGACTTTGGGCCCTGCACCGGGCATGGTGAGAGCTCGGGGGCACGTAGCTATCATCGCTCGTCTCCGGAGTCTTGTAGAGCTCGGGAGAACCGCTGGACTCCCAAGAGTCGCTGCTGCTGGAGCAGCCGCGAGCGGGGCGCGCCTCATCCTGGCGCTCCCCTTCGGGGCAACACTCCAAGCGGCGACCCTCCACGTCGAAGACCGTGAAGAACAGCGTGGAGGCGCCATCATACTCGAAGTGGATCACGAGGGCGCACTCCGCTTGGCAAACCCACGCGACCTCGCCCCAGCCGCGGGTCATGAAGATCTTGCCGGTGGAGACTGCTTCAACCTTTGCTCCGGTCGCCGGAGTGTTGCAGTCGGCATGCTGCAGCCAGAGTTCAAGAGGCCCCCTTGGCGGCATCACGTCAGAGAAGAAGCACAGAAAGCGGATCTAGGAGCTTGGGGCATTGCCTCCCACAGCACAAGCTCACGTGAGGAGTCTGCGGCATGGACTCCAGGAGCGACAACACTCGTCGCCACAACGCGTCGACCTTGGTCGCGGTGCACGCGCCGGTGCTCGTCGCTCCTTCCTCTGAAGCCCCCGGCTTGAGCGTGCAAGGGCAGTGGATACCCAGGAGGAGGACGCTCACACCAAGGCCTCGTCACCACCTGCATCGCCGCATCATCACGACGGTGGACCGACCTCTTCTTCGGCGGAAGCAGCACCGGCATGCCGAGGGGAGTCTTTCCCTTCTCGTCAGCTGAGAACCTTCGGATCGGCGCCATTGGAGTCGATGGTGGAGCAGAGGAGGAAGAAGCAGGCGGAATGGGAAGAAGTGGGGGACGGGGGCTCCGCCCCCTTCCGCACGTATAGCAGGAGAAGGCCAACCAGCGCCCCCCACGATCACATGTAATGATGGTTTTCCTTGCATGTCGCAGGGACTCGTCAAGTTGGGCAGTTGCCGAGGCAGCATGGGGAAGTGGAGACGCCCACGTCCAATCAACTGCCATGCGTCCACCAAGGCCGCAGGCTTTTGGG
This sequence comes from Triticum dicoccoides, assembly GCF_002162155.2. Lineage (NCBI taxonomy): Eukaryota > Viridiplantae > Streptophyta > Magnoliopsida > Poales > Poaceae > Triticum > Triticum dicoccoides. Next base: position 213,834,678 of record NC_041384.1, on the reverse strand, counting down.
GCCCACGGCGCCCCGCGCTTGACCTTTGGCTTCGCATTGAAGCCAAGCCTGAGCGCGCCTTGGGCCCGGGGGCTACTGTCGGTGTTCTGGGAACGGGGGTCCCCAGACTTGCCTGCTGCGGCCCGCGGCGTGGCTGGGCTGGCAGGTCTGTGCGGCCCATCTTCATCGACGAGGTATTCAAGACCCTCACAAGGGGCCAAGCCTCAAGAGGCGGACGATGCAAGACCTCCTCAGGAGCGGCCTCCTCAGGCCGGCTCGTGAGGGGCGGAGAGTTCAAGGCAAGGCAAACCTCACAAGGTCCTCGTGATGTGAGCCATGACGATCGAGACCAGGCGGGCGCCAGCGCGCGCAGCGTCCTTGTTTCCTCTTTGGTGCTAGGGGGGCAAGCGCAGACGCGGAGTACCGAGGCATCAAGCAAAGGTTTCCATATTGGTGCAACAAGACCAAGACCATAAGGACGGCAAGATGAAGGTCACCATGGAGCCCAGGGCGGCGTCACCACCAGAGCCTTTGGCAGGCGAAGACCACCTTTTGTCAGGATAGCTTGTACTAGCTGTCCCCTTTCTAAGTGGCCGTTGTTGGCTCCCTTCCCGCTCAATATTGGGGGAGAGGACCAGGGCCTATATAAGTAGAACTAGCCACCACAGTAGAGGGGACTGATTTGGAGAGAGACGAGAGAAAGAGAGAGAGAGAGAGAACTCATTCAGAGGCATCTCACCCACACAAGTTCACCAAGCACAAGAACACCTCAGCCTCAGGAGGCTGTTCTTCCCCTTGTACTGTTCATCATCAGCCCAAGAGGCAATCCACCACCACCACACTGGAGTAGGGTACTACACCACAACGGTGGCCCGAACCAGTATAAATCTTGTGTCTTTCTGTGTTGCTACTTCGTCGAGTTCGTCCGCGAGGTCTTAGAGAGCTAGGGCGTGGATTGATAGGGGGAAAACCTTCGCACACACCCCAGTGTTCGAACCTTGAGGGTTTTGCCAGAACCCGTGATCCGACAGTAACTATCACATAAAGCATTCTTTTCATGAGCCACAAGCATAGAGTTTTTATTACTCTCTATATAAGCAAAATTCTTCTCATTCGGAATAGTGGGAGTATCATAAGAAACTCGAATACTATAAATTGTTTCCACATTAAAAGAGTAATGTTCAAAAAAAGGGTAATCATAATCATGAAAAGTTTTATAAATATAATCATCACTACTTTTCATAGCATAAGTGTCATCACAATAATCATCATAAATAGGAGGCATGCTATCATCATAATAAATTTGCTCATCAAAACTTGGGAGACTAAAAATATCATCTTTATTAAACATAGCATCCCGAAGCTTGGGAGAAACATTAATTGCAGCAAATACATTCTCAAACATGTCATTCTCATCAAACATAGCATCCCCAAGCTTGGGCCTTTTCATATCATAAGCATAATCACTCTCATCATGGATAGTATGAATAGCACCAATATTATAACAATTATCATCATCACAATGAGTAATAGGAGCAACATCATTTGGGAGGGATACATTTTTACCTTTGCTTCTCCGTCTTTTCTTTCTCTTCTTCACATCATTTGTGGGTTTAATCTTCTTTTCGGAGCTCCTTATTAATGAAATTGGTTGAATAGAAGGCTCCTCCTCGTTACCTGATTCATCATAAGAAATAATAGGAGGATATTGGGATGTCTCTTCCCTTTCATTAGTATTCTCTTCATCTTCTATTTGTTTTCTTGTCTTTATGTAATTGGCAATATAAGGATTTTTAATGCAATTCAACGCACAATACATGTAAATTTCCTCTAGATCAAAATCAAGAACTTCATCAAGGGCAAATTCTGGAATATCCTTAGTTATACGTTTCATTTCTTCATAACCCAGAAGCAAACTAAGTTCATTATGATGCACGAGGGAAATCAAGTCATCACAATTTTTGGACATGATTCTATCACGAAACAATTTGCATTGGATATTTAAATGACAATGTTCATTGCAAAGTTCACAAGGATGGCCAAGAAAATTTAAATTTTTAGCACAAACATCTAGCCTTTCTTGCAACCATTTAGTTTCTAAATACTTATGCCTCTTGCAAAATCTATCTTCCCTATTTGGTGTGTACTTGCAAACTCTATGCACTCCACAAAAATTGACATGCTTACAAGAGACATTTTCATCATGACTAGTGCTATCATTGTTAGTATCACAGACATTCAAAGAATTCATACTAACAACATTGCAATCATGCTCATCATCCAAAGATTTAGTGCCAAACATTTTAATACATTCTTCTTCTAACACTTTAGCAAAATTATCGGAATCCTTATTTTCAGGAAAGACATTAAAAAGATGAAGCATATGAGGCAACCTTAATTCCATTTTTTGTAATTTTCTTTATAGACTAAACTAGTGATAAAACAAGAAACTAAAAGATTCGATTGCAAGATCTAAAGATATACCTTCAAGCGCTAACCTCCCCGGCAACGACGCTAGAAAAGATCTTGATGTCTACTACACAACCTTCTCCTTGTAGACGTTGTTGGGCCTCCAAGTGCAGATGTTTGTAGGACAGTAGCAAATTTCCCTCAAGTGGATGACCTAAGGTTTATCAATCCGTGGGAGGCGTAGGATGAAGATGATCTCTCTCAAACAACCCTACAACCAAATAACAAAGAGTATCTTGTGTCCCCAACACACCCAATACAATGGTAAATTGTATAGGTGCACTAGTTCGGGGAAGAGGTAGTGATACAAGTGCAATATGGATGGTAGATAAAGGTTTTTGTAATCTGAGAATATAAAAACAGCAAGGTAGCAAGTGGTAAAAGTAAGCACAAATGTATTGCAATGCTAGGAAACAAGGCCTAGGGTTCATACTTTCACTAGTGCAAGTTCTCTCAACAATAATAACATAATTGGATCATATAACTATCCCTCAACATGAAACAAAGAGTCACTCCAAAGTCGTTAATAGCGGAGAACAAACAAAGAGATTACGGTAGGGTAGGAAACCACCTCAAAGTTATCCCCTGTTGAAGCGATTTCAGTTTTTTTTGTTGAAGCGATTCCAAATTTTCGTTGAAGCGATTCCAAATTTTCGGCTTCCGCGAAAATATCTACCTCCCCGCCCCTCCACCTTACCAAAAGCCGCATTTCCCCTGTTTCCGCCTTCCTTTCCAAGTTGAAACCTTCACTCCTTGCTTGCAGCACCGCCTCCTTGTCGGTGACCCTCCTTCACGCTGCTCGGCCTCGTCTATCCAGGCAGGTAATCCACACCCAACCCCCATCGTCATCCTCCTTCCACATCCCATATGCCCCGACCACCAGCGCGAGTGCGACACCTTCCATCCAAATCACCGACCCCTCCACCAAATAAGCGCCGCCCTAAGCCATGGCGCACACAGTATAGCCAGGATCTCAAGGAGCATTTGGCAGCAGAGAAGCAAATCGTGGCCGCACGCGCGGATGAGGTCGAGATGGCTGCCATTCGTGCCGACCCCCAGATCTTCGATGAGCATCTTGCCATTTGCTAGCTATGCCGGTTAAGTATGCTTGATCTACCTGTTGCGTGTGCTGCTCCTGCCTTTCCTTCACAAATTCTAGTGAATTGTGCTATCTAATTTTACCATGCAATTTGTTGCTCTAGTTTATATATTCTATATGTCGTGCAGTGTGGTGCTCACTTATTAACTGTTTTGTTAGTTAGTTGTCGTCTTCAGTTAACTGTTTGGTTCAATTCTGCAAATGTGATGTTCAATTCTTAGGATGCAATTTTGTATTGTCTTCCATGTGAGAAATAAATCGAATTTATCTTTACAAAATACGTGAGAAATGAATAAAATTGCTATATTTCCAAGTTGTCAAGCATGCTTGGTTTGGTTATACATTGTGCCATGTGGTGCTCAGTTAACGTTTGGTTCATTCGTGTTGTGGTGTTTAGTTAACTGTTTGGTTCAATTCTGCAATGTGATGTTCAATAGTTGTGGGTGCATTCTGATATTGTATACCATGTGAGGAATAAATTGAATTTGGCTGTAGTAAATACATGAGAAACAAATACAATTGCTACAATTGGCTGTAGTTAACTGGCTGATCTTCTATTAGGAGTATGTTATATTGTGCAATGTGGTGCTCAGTTAATGTTTGGTTCATTTGTTGTGGTGTTTAGTTAACTGCTTGGTTCAATTCTACAATGCGATGTCCAATTGTCGTGGGTAGAATTTTGTATTGTTGTGCATGTGAGGAATAAATCGAATTTGGCTGCACTTAATACATGAGAAACACACACAAGTGCTATATTTCCTAGTTCTTAATCATGTTTGGTTTGGATAAATGGGTTTTCCATGTGGCTTGAATTAATCTGATGAATCTGCAATGGGCTTATTTTTCATCAACATATTTTACTGATAGCATGCGAACCCTTACTTAACCTGATGACTACCTACCTTATATGTGTTGTAGGGAAGCAATGGGAAGCACTGAACACGTCCATGGTCTGTTGTCTAATAGCACATTATTGTGCAATTGCAGGAACCATTCTAATATTTTGGTTTTTAACAATTTGGTCTTGCACATTGATGTATACTACACAACCTTCTTCTTATAGACGTTGTTGGGCCTCCAAGTGCAGAGGTTTGTAGGACAGTAGCAAATTCCGCTCAAGTGGATGACCTAAGGTTTATCAATCCGTGGGAGGCGTAGGATGAAGATGGTCTCTCTCAAACAACCTTGCAACCAAATAACAAAGAGTCTGTTGTGTCCCCAACACACCCAATACAATGATAAATTGTATAGGTGCACTAGTTCGGCGAAGAGATGGTGATACAAGTGCAATATGGATGGTAGATAAAGGTTTTTGTAATCTGAAAATATAAAAACAGCAAGGTAGCAAGTGGTAAAAGTGAGCACAAATGGTATTGCAATGCTAGGAAACAAGGCCTAGGGTTCATAATTTCACTAGTGCAAGTTCTCTCAACAATAATAACATAATTGGATCATATAACTATCCCTCAACATGCAACAAAGAGTCACTCCAAAGGCACTAATACCGGAGAACAAACAAAGATATTATGGTAGGGTACGAAACCACCTCAAAGTTATCCTTTTTGATCGATCTATTCAAGAGTCCGTAGTAAAATAACACAAAGCTATTCTTTTCGTCCGATCTATCATGGAGTTCATACTATAATAACACCTTAAGACACAAATCAACCAAAACCCTGATGTCACCTAGATACTCCAATTTCACCTCAAGTATCCGTGGGTATGATTATACGATATGCTTTACACAATCTCAGATTCATCTATTCAACCAACACAAAGAACTTCAAAAAGTGCCCCAAAGTTTCTATCGGATAGTCAAGACGGAAACGTGTGCCAAGGCCTAAGCATAAGTTCACGAGGTCACGGAACCCGCAAGTTGATCACCAAAACATACATCAAGTAGATCACGTGATATCCCATTGTCACAACAGATAAGCACATGCAAGACATACATCAAGTGTTCTCAAATCCTTAAAGACTCAATCCGATAAGATAACTTCAAAGGGAAAACTCAATCCATTACAAGAGAGTAGAGGGGGAGAAACCTCATAAGATCCAACTATAATAGCAAAGCTCGCGATACATCTAGATCGTGCCGAATCAAGAACACGAGAGAGAGAGAGAGAGATCAAACACATAGCTACTGGTACATACCCTCAGCTCCGAGGGTGGACTACTCCCTCCTCGTCATGGAGAGTGCCAGGATGATGAAGATGGCCACCAGAGAGGGATTCCCCCCTCTGGCAGGGTGCCGGAACGGGTCTAGATTGGTTTTCGGTGGCTACAGCGGCTTGCGGCGGCGGAACTCCCAATCTAGGTTTCTTTCTGGAAGTTTTGGGTTTATATAAGAGGTGTTGGAGTCGGGAACAAGTCAGGGGGTCCTTGAGGCGACCACGAGGTAGGGGCGCGCGCCCCCACCCTGGTGGTGTCCTCGGGACTCTTTTGGCCCATCTCCGGTACTCCATGGGCTTCTTCTGGTCCCAAAATGATCGCCGTGAAATTTTAGGTCAATTGGACTCCGTTTGGTTTTCCTTTTCTGCGATACTCAAAAACAAGGAAAAATAGAAACTGGCACTAGGCTCTAGGTTAATAGGTTAGTCCCAAAAATCATATAAAATAGCATATAAATGCATATAAAACATCCAAGGTTGATAATATAATAACATGGAACAATCAAAAATTATAGATACGTTGGAGACGTATCACACATGTAGGTCCTGCTGTGAGAGGTTTTGACCCACTGTTCGACCCTTTTTGCATATGGGGAAATGAGTCTTCCATGAATATCAATCAAATAAAGAAACTTAGAAAGATTGTTAGGATAAACAAATTAGCGACAAAAAACAACAAGATCTTTGTCTGCACAATGAAGAAGACATCAGTTCACTACAAGATGGTACTAACTATTATACCTTGCCTTTTTTATTCCTTTGCCCCATTTCTAATATAGAGAAGATATTTATGCACATCCTTGTTTTCAGGCCTTTCCAAAGTAGTTCACTGATGATTACCTCTCAAACCACCTCTATGGTCAGGAGGCGAGGGAGGTTTTCATACAACACCCATGGTTCAATATTGAAGTGTTCCTGAAGAGGACGAATGACGGACAGTCAATCATCCACGGGCACTGGCCTAAAGTTGCAAAGATCTTCAACATGAATGAAGGCTCACTATTCGCCTTCCGCTTCAGCAGTTTTCTAGATGAGATGCATCTATCTATATACCATCTATGATGCTAATTTCGAAAGGTTCTACATGTTGCATGTGAAACTTGGTGCTGGTGCAGTTGTGTAATGGGGTAGCTGGGTGCTGAAGCTATATCATGTTCTAGTTTGATGTATTTCAATTATGAAATTCTGCTTCCTTAATATGGAAATGAAATATATTATGTGCTTAATATGAATGTCAATTAGATTAGTAAATGGATTATTAATAATAGGGAAATTAGCCTGCTAATGGTGAATTAGCCTGCTAATTGGGTTTTGCTATTGCAAACGGTTATTGAAAAAATACCGTGGGCAATGACCTCAGGCAACGCACACAGTTTCTAGGAATAAACCGTGTTGGATCAATGAACAAACACACACGACTTTCTCTTGAAAACTGTTAGTGTTAGGGCCACCTTGTGCAAACATAAAAACTGTGTGTGATGGACATCCTTTGCCACATAGTTTCTTCTACGGACCGTGTGTGATACATTCAATAACACAAACGATTTAACGAGAAAAATTATGTGTGATGTACCTGTGAATGGAAACGTTTTCCTTGGAGCGACTGTGTGGGATGTACATATGAACGGAAACGTTTAGCAGGGACTGACTGTGTGGGATGTACTTGCGACCGAAAACAATATCGCCTGTATAATTGTATTTTTAGCTCTACTGTACGTATTTCTGTATTTGAGCACTCACGGGTCGCACACGACCTCATTTTGCCGAGTGTGTGTGCCAGGAGGGCATACCCCCGACGGTTTCTGGGTCATGTGGGAAGGACCCTCTATCGCCCACACTCACTAGGCAATGGTTCCAAATGTCATCGCGGAAAGGGGTTAAAAACCATTTGTATAGCACCAACGCGCACCAGTGGCAATCTAGGGATCCGGCGGAGCTGTTCTGCCGGGGAAACTTCCCTCCCGGAGGGGGAAATCAAAGCCATCGTCATCACCAACGATCCTCTCATAAAGAAGTGGTCAATCTCAATCAACACCTTCACTAGAACCATCTCCTCTCAAACCCTAGGTCATCTCTTGTATCCGATCTTTGTCTCAAAACCTCATATTGGTACCTGTGCGTTGCTAGCGGTGTTGATTACTCCTTGTGGTTGATGCTAGTTGGTTTATTCGGTGGAATATCATATATTCAGATCCTTGATGATATTTATTACCCCTCTGATTATTAACATGAACATGCTTTGTGAGTAGTTACGTTTGTTCCTGAGGACATGGGAGAAGTCTTGTTATAAGTAATCATGTGAATTTGGTATTCGTTCGATATTTTGATGAGACGTATGTTGTCTCTCCTCTAGTGGTGTTATGTGAACGTAGACTACATGACACTTCACCATGATTTGGGCATAGGGGAAGGCATTGGGAAGTAATAAGTAGATGATGGGTTGCTAGAGTGATAGAAGCTTAAACCCTAGTTTATGCGTTGCTTCGTAAGGGGCTGATTTGGATCCCCATGTTTCATGTTATGATTAGATTTATCTTAATTCTTCTTTCATAGTTGCGGATGCTTGCGAGAGGGGTTAATCATAAGTGGGAGGCTTGTCCAAGTAAGGGCAGCACCCAAGCACCGGACCATCCACATATCAAATTATCAAAGTAACGAATGCGAATCATCTGAGCATGATGAAAACTAACTTGATAGTAATTCCCATGTGTCCTCGGGAGCGCTTTGCTTTATATAAGAGTTCGTCCAGACTTACCCTTTGCTACAAAAAGGATTGGGCCACCTTGCTGCACCTTAGTTACATTTGTTACTTGTTACCCGTTACGAATTATCTTATCACACAACTATCTATTACTGATAATTTCAGTGCTTGCAAAGAATATCTTGCTGAAAACGGCCTGCCATTTCCTTCTGCTCCTCGTTGGGTTTGACACTCTTACTTATCGAAAGGATTATGATACATCCCCTTGTCATGGGAAACCACATCCACCTATGGGACCAAGGGCCCCTTGCTTGTTCGGCAGGGGGGATGTCGCATTGCACAAAGAGCAGACGAGCGTGGGGCAGCACGACAGAGATCACACATGCAATTTTACCCAGGTTTGGGCTGCCGTGAGGCGTAAAACCCTACTCCTGCTTTGGTGCATTGACGGTGGAAGAGTGGTGGTGGAGCGTAGTACACTTGCCCGGCAGGGGCGGCAGTGGCTATGCGCGTATGGGTGTGTGAGTGGTCCAACCTTCTAACCCTTTCTACGGTCACCATGGGCCTCCTTTTATAGATTAAGGGGTTACCACAATGGCAAAGTAGTCATTATGCACTGATAAGATAGCAAATAGTGCTATCATACCTAACTCTGTAGGCTGATAGGGTGCATTAAATGCACCGCTTAACTTCACATCATCGGGTGCCCGGCAAGCCTTGCCGGGCTATCTCGCCAACTCTACGCCTGCTTGCTTGACACGTCGCAGGACGAGTGTCATCTGTAGGCATTTCCTGTAGAAAGAGGCCACCATGTAGTGAATGGCTACCACTTAGTCACTTTGCGGCTTGACACCGCACTGATTGATGACATGGATCATGGCGGAGTGGTTGGGTGAGGTGGTTCAGCATTCTGAGTCCTGGCAGACCCTGTCGGGATGTCTTGGACGTCTTCCTCTGGGGGTGGCCCCGTCCTTGCCGAGCTCGCCTGCCTGGCAAGGGAGGCTCTTCTCCTAGTGACATCTTGCTTCTCTGGCTTGATCTTGGACCTCTTGATCCGCATGTTGGTCCTTCGATGCTCTTGGTTCCTTGCATTCTGACTTGGGTTGGTGCCTTAATCATGTTCCCGTGCCATTGCATAGTCTGGGCAACAGACACAGGGTTTGTTGCACAGACAGAAGCCCCCGGGCCTGCCCTGAACGCGCTACCGAGCGTCATCGGGGTAGGGCCTAATAAGTGCATAGGCAGGGGCGCTGAAGAGGGTTGCCTCTTGAGGTCTTCTTTGCTTCTTCATTAATATTGGGTCTAGGCCAGTTTCCAGTTTCCCCGCGCGTCGTGTAAAGCCAATAGTGGTGGGGCTGCCCTGGTAATGGCCCGTTGTCACACCCTGCATCTTGTAACATGTCATTTGCATTATTAAAACATGAAAATTTGGAACAACAAAAACTTTTGCATTATTTGGCTTTTATTTGGATTTGGTTTTCTCTCTGTGATTTTTCAAGTGCTCTTTAAAGTCAACTACTCCACTTTATATACTTCATCTCCCTGCCCCAAACTTCTGCCCAATTATCATGCCATGTGTATAGTGCAATATAGTATTTTCTTACAAAAATAAATTGGCCAAAAAGTATTTTCAAAATTTAGTTTTCCAAAAACCCCTGAATTGAGGCTTGCACTACAAGTACTTGATTTAGGGTATGAAAAATATTTCAAAGAGTATATTTGAAACCTAATAGATATAGGATTCCCATAAACCACAAAAATATAATTTTAAAGGTTATTTTCCTATTTTATTTAAAAGCTTTTTCTTAAGGCCAGAAATGGTCTTTAATAGGGAAAAATTATTTTATTGTTTCAAAAATATTTGACAAAAATCAGGGAAACTCTGTGGACATATATTTTCCATATATAAGAGTTTCAACACATGGTCATGTTCAAAATATTGGACAAAACCTCCCAAAACCATTTCTGCCCATTTCAAGGATTTGAAATATTTCTACAGAAAATATTTTCATAAAAATCCAAGAAAATTGTAGAAAGTCACATATACATAATATGATGACATTTCAAAGTTTCAGCTCAATCCAAACTGCTTTGGTTCACAAAAGTGCCCCAAACCCATCTCTGTCCAGATTCAAATTTGAACAACTTTGTGCTACCAAATTTCTCTCCTTGAACCCAACTTTTGTGAGCATGTTCACATGAACAAATGAAGCCACCACACTAAGTGGTGCATCAAGGGGAAGTGATTTGCTCAACTAGATCCGTAGAAGTTCATTTCTGCTAATATCTAGGGTTTACAAAAGTTGCATTGGCAACTTTGCCCAAATGAGCTCAAAATTGGTGGAAGGGCCTATTTATATATGTGACATTTCACCATGTGGAGTATCATAGCAAATGGAAATCATCTACTTGCCCAAACCAGCATCAAACACCTTCTGCCACTTTACCAAAATCCCATTTTGGCCTCTTCCACTAATCTCCATAGGCTCAACTTTCTACCACGACCCCTCCTAGTCCCCCTCTAGCACCTGTGTGCCTTGCTACCCGAGGAAGCAATGATGAAGGGGGGAGAGCCCCATTTTTTCTTCTCTGGACAGTGGAATCCTCCCTCTCTTTCAGCCTCCTTCGCCCCCCTCAGCTTTCCAGAGCATCCAAGGCTCTCCCCAGCTTGTGCTCACGCCCCCTGCAGATGCCAGACACAAGTGGACACATGAGGACGCCGGAAAGCCGCGGATACCGGCCAAAGTCACGCTCTGGAGAGCCTGGCAGAGCACCCGACCATGACGCCGCGTCCCCCGACCGCCTTGAGCCTCTCCCGCGTGCCAGTCGACGCCCCTCGACGTCCGCTCCACGCCAGCAGGCCGCCCACTTGCTCCCGCGCCCTCCTCTCTCTCCTGCAGCTCGCGCCAGAACACCGCCCTGCTCGGCCAATGCTCGCGCCGCTCCTGTGGCCCGCCCGCAGCTCATCCCGCTCCTCCTGTCTCTCCCTGGCACCCTAAACCACTCCCACTGTAACGCCCTCGATGCGGCTATATCTCCCACGTGTCGAAGCACGACTTAGAGGCATAACCGCATTGAAAGCAATGTCGCAAGTGAGGTAATCTTCACACAACCCGTGTAGTACATAAGGGAAAGAGATACATAGTTGGCTTACAATCGCCACTTCACACAATACATGAATAAAGCATTACATCATCCAGATACACACAAGGTCCGACTACGAAACCAAAATAAAAGAAGACTACCCCAAATGCTACACAGATCCCCGATCGTCCCAACTGGGCTCCACTACTGATCAACTAAAATGAAACAACACAATGAACGGGATCTTCATCGAGCTCCTCCTTGAGCTCGGTTGCGTCACCTGCACGGTTCCATCGGCACCTGCAAACTGGTTTTGGAAGTATCTGTGAGTCACGGGGACTCAGCAATCTCACACCCTCGCGATCAAGACTATTTAAGCTTATAGGTAAGGTAAAGGTATGAGGTGGAGCTGCAACAAGCGACTAGCATATATGGTGGCTAACTTACGCAAATGAGAGTGAGAAGAGAAAGCAAGGCACGGTCGTGAAACTATGATCAAGAAGTGATCCAAGACTACTTACGTTCAAGCATAACTCCAAGACCGTGTTCACTTCCCGGACTCCGCTGGAATGTGACCATCACGGGTACACACGTAGTTGATGCATTTTACTTAAGTTTAGTTTCAGGTTCTCTACAACCGGACATTAACAAATTCCCATTTGCCCATAACCGAGGGCACGGCTTTTGAAAGTTCAAAACCCTGCAGGGGTGTCCTAACTTAGCCCATCACAAGCTCTCATGGTCAACGAAGGATATTCCGTCTCCCAAGACAATCCGATCAGACTCGGAATCCCGGTTAAAAGACATCCTCGACAATGGTAAAACAAGTCCAACAAGACCACCCACTGTGCCGACAAATCCTGATAGGAGCTGCACATATCTCGTTCTCAGGGCACACCGGATAAGCTAAACGTAAGGGAGCCAACGTAACCCAAGTTGCCAAGGGACGGCCCCGCACGGTGCTCTGGGTTGGACCAACACTTAGACAAGCACTGGCCCGGGGGTTTAAAATAAAGATGACCCTCGGGATGCGCGACTCCCACAGGAAAAAGGCTAGGTGGCGAATGGTAAAACCAAGATTGGGCCTTGCTGGAGGAGTTTTATTCAAAGCAAACTATCAAGGGGTTCCCATTATAACCCAACTGTGTAAGGAACGCAAAATCCGGGAACATAACACCGATATGACGGAAACTAGGGTGGCAAGAGTGGAACAAAACACCAGGCATAAGGCCGAGCCTTCCACCCTTTACCAAGTATATAGATGCATTAATTAAATAAGAGATATTGTGATATCCCAACAAATATCCTTGTTTCAACAAGGAACAAACTCCAATCTTCACCTGCAACTAACAACGCTATAAGAGGGGCTGAGCAAAGCGGTAACATAGCCAAACAACGGTTTGCTAGGACAAGGTGGGTTAGAGGTTTGACATGGCAATATGGGAGGCATGATAAGCAAGTGGTAGGTATCATAGCATAGGCATAGCAAAAGAGCGAGCATCTAGCAAGAAAAGATAGAAGTGATTTTGAGGGTATGGTCATCTTGCCTGAGACCCGCAAGGAAGGAGAACGAGTCCATGAAGAAGACAAACGGACGTAGCCAACAGATCCTCACAAACGCAATGTTACCGGATTACCAAGAAGAAGTACACCGGAAAGAAACAAACAACATAGTAAACAACCACCACATAACCATGGCATGATGCACAACCAAGTATGATGCATGTTCGGTATAATGATACATGGCATGGCAAAGTGCAACAAACAACACTACAAATTAAGTGGAGCTCAATATGCAACTTGACGAAACACCACATGACTTATTTAGTTCGATCTTGTTTATGTACTCAACAATATTAAATGTTGTTAGCATGGCAAGAGGTGAAGCATAATGAAAACTACCTATCTAGGCAAGTTTAAATGAGGCCGGAACAACAAAACAACAAGTCCGGAAAATCCTCATGAGCATTTTATAGATTTGGTACTGTTATGCCCTAAACACAATTTTAGAGTTATTAAACAAGCAAAACAAGTACACCATGTTAAACTAGGAATTTTTCCACCCCATTTACATATAAAGTTTATTAAATTCGGAGTTATGGTTATTATTTATGAATTAAATCATTTTAGCATGCTAATTAAGCATATAAAAGAAAACATCATTTTAAGCATTTTAAAAATGCATGAAAGTGATATATTATGAAACTAGACAAAATTCTAAACAACTTTCATATTAAGTTTGATTAATTCTGATGCACGGTTAATTAGTTATTAAATGCATGAATGCTGAGGGTTTTTCTGCAAAATAGGTAAACTCTGGATAAAAGACAAAATCGTAGACATGGAAAAAAACTACACTGGGCCAAAACTACAGCCTGGCCCAACAGTTGCAGAGGCGCTGGAGGCTCACCATGGGCCTCGGCCCATTCGGTGGAGGAGGGAGACCCACAGGGCGCGCAGCTGGGCCTTTGAGCCCACCCGACGAACGCTTGTGGACGCGGCACAGTCAACGCGGGATTCGACCCCGTCGTCCTTCTCTCGAACAGAGGCAACACGTGACTTGGACGAGCGCTCTTGCTTGAAGGAGTGGAAGCAGAGGTCAGCGGGGTTGGGAGCAGAGCTCCGGCGAGCGGGGTGGCGAGGTCTTAGGCGTCCGGATCTGGCCGGGAACGAGCTTGGACGCTGAGAAGAACCCGATCCGGCGGCCGACGCCTTTCTCTGAAGAAGAAAGCAGCCATGGCGCGGGGGCTTCAGGCCGGCGACAGGAAGTAGGGAGACAACGGCTTGGGACAGAGGGCCCGGTTGAGGACGACGCAGCAAAACGGGACGACCATGGGCTCCTCCAGGCGGCGGCTTGCTTGCTCTGGCGAGGCGATTGCAAGCGAGGAGAGTTGAGGTGGCCGGCGAGGGTCTTCGGCTCGGTGGTGCTGATCTTGCAGAAGAAACAGGGCGACCACGCAATTAGCAGCAGCAGGAGGAGAAGAACAGCAAGAAACAGGGAGGAGGCGCGGTGAGGAGGACCTGCGGGTCGGAGCCGCTTGACGCGGGGGCCATGGTGTGGTGCTGCTCTCGATCCACCCTGGATCGAGGCACGGGAGGAGGGGAGGAGGCGCGGAGCAGCCTGCTCGTGCTCGAGGGTGAGGGCGGCGCTCGGGGTTGGCTGATGCTCTGCTCGGTGGTGCTCTGGCCGGGGCTCTCGGGAGGAGGAGGTTGCGGGATTGGGTGGATCGAGGGGAGGAGGAGGTTGGCCCGGTGCTGAAAACGAGGGAGTTGGTCGGGATCGGCTGGGAATGGGTGGATGGATCTGGGAGGATCCCGATGAAGAGAGTGGCGGCGGCGAGTTGGATTGGTGGATTGAACAGGATAGGCTACGGTTTGACTGGTTATTTATAGTATTGGATTTTGGTTAGGGGCTAACTCGTCCCTCCGATCATAATCGGACGATCGCGAATAAAATAGTTAGGGAGTCCAAATAAGAAAACGGAGATGTTTTGTAGACGTTTGGGATGATCCGGATCCAACGGTGACGACTGTTCGGGTCGGGTCCGGGACAGCTTTTCGGACGCGCGCTCGAGGACGGCCGCGAGCTGATGAGAGAGGTTAGGTTGGACTTGGCGGTTGGTAGTGAGCTGCGTAGACGGTCTCGATCTGAGACAAGAGAAGAGAGGGAGGCCCGGCGACTGTTTTCGGAGACCGAAAACGTCCGACGTGTGCCCGGCTATAATGCCGCTATAGTTTAACGGTTGGGCTATCAGACGAACTCCGAATGCGATGAAACTTGACAGGCGGTCTATCTACACTATAATAAGACTACACACCAACTTTCAACCCATTCTGAGAACATTTCGGACGTGCCGCGGGTGCGTGCAAGGGTGTCTGGACTCAGAATGGACAACGGAAGGAACGGGGAGGCCGGGACAGATGCAAGTTTGAATATATGATGATGCAATGCACATGATGACATGGCAAGATGCAACACACAAGCGAATGACATGGCAATGACGGCGAATAACTGGAAGACACCTGGCGCAACGGTCTCGGGGCGTTACAACACTCGACCACTACGAGAGGATCTCGTCCCGAGATCTAGGATGGCACTTGAGGGAAAAACGGAAGAGAAAAAGAAGAGGTAAAACTAAGTTGCTTCTCTGACCAATGAGTGAGACCAAAGAACCTTGAGAGGTTGAACAAATAGAAAGAAAGAATGCAACGAAGAAGAACAAAGTTGAAAACACTCCTTTAGAAACAAGGAACAAGGAACATAACTAGAACCTTGTAGGTTGAAAGACATAAGAAACGGGGTGCAATGGACAAGAAGTAGATGCAAGCACCTTGGTTGACACGAGATGTACAAGGAATGATAAAGATCAATTACAGCAACACTCTGGTTGGAAATGGAAGGTAAAGAATATGAGCTTGGCAAAAAGAAAGCACTTGGATGAGACTCCGGTTAAAAGGGGAATGATAAACACAACACTCCGGTTAAAACAAGATAGAGAAGGAGTAAGAATGATATAATTAGGGCAGCACTCTGACTGAAAAGAAATGCAAGGCTTGATAAGGCGAAATGAACTTGAGCAAAAGGGCACAACACTCCAGTTAAAATGGATAGGCATGAAAAGAACATGATCTTTGACAAAAGGAGATGATGGGTTGAAAAGAGCAACATCACAATGCCTCCGGAACAAAAGAATAGAAGATAGATAATTGAAATAGGAGAATGGAGAAGAAAAAGGCAACTTCTGCCACAAAAGAGCTTGAAAAGGAATCTTTAGGAGAAGGGTCGAACGGAGTTGTTGGAAAAAAACCAACAACGAAAAGAGTAAGCTTGTTGTGGGCTTATAGAAAACATCTCGAAATTATGAGGTGAAATTCTGCCACTAATGGAAACAATAGATTGGATTGATATGAACAAGAAAACGAGAAACTTATTTCACCAGAAGGATAAATGAAGAACTTGGGTAATTTATAAGCACCATAATTAGCAACAATCCTTAGGGTAAGCTTTAGGTGAAATATAACCCAAGATAACTCCAACGAAGAGGTTGATGGATTTAAAATACCTCATTCTTAACCGCATGTGAATCATGAAACATGAACTCAAATTATCCAGAATGACATAAATACCACCTCAAATGATACTGTAGAAAGAATAGCACTCCGGAATGCAAGATGAAGAATGCTTGAGCTCCTTCGAAAAGAATCTTGATGAACACTTCGAGAAGGAATTAAATCCTTGATGAACCATCATGTAGAACCTCCATGAAGAACTCTGGTAACAAAATGATGATAAAAAAAGAGAAGTTGACAACACAAGGTGAAACCTTGTAATGATTTAGATGGATCTCCATGATGATATAATTTCAAGATCTTGGAACTCCGGGAAAAGAAAAGATGAATTAAGTGAAACCGAGAATTTGATGAGCCTCTGGAATAAGGAATTAAACATTTGGGTGAATCAAGAATAAGAATTATGTTATGCTCATCCTTCACCAATTTAGATTGATGACAAGCAACGGATTTGGCATACTACTTATTCTCGTGGAAAAGATTAAAGAGAGGTATAGCTTAAACTTGAGAAGGTATTCAATGAACCATCGGTAGGATTGAAACAACGAATGAATTAAAATGATAACCATGGAAAAGAATCCTAGAAGAACCACCGTAAGAATTGAAAAAGAACAAAGTAAAGGGATGAATCACCAGGTAAGAATTGGAAATGAACGAAGATACAAGAGAGAGTTTAGATACAAGAGAACGAAGAGATGAAGAACTGATTAGCGGATATTTGATCGATGCACCAGTAAGATTTGGAGAACATTAGCTGAAAACTAAGGATGACTAAACCTGAATTGATGGACTCCGGATAACAAACTGAGAAGACTCTTGAATGGCTTCGGATGGGTGAAAAGAATTGTCACGATTGAAAACAATTATGAGAGGATATCATGAAGCTAGAATCACGAATCTTTGATAGAACAAAAACAAGATTCAAGGGAAAACTCTTCTTCGGTCTTCAAAAGCAGAGACAGACGATGGGAAACACCACCATGAATTGTTGAGGCACTCCAGAATTAAAATTGGAAAGGTTGAGCCAACGATGAAAAGAATTTGAGAAGTCTTGGAGAAATACATATGATTGATGATAACCCATTGTTACGTCAAACTTTGAAAGATTTGAGAATAGCTCCGGTAAAATTAGAAGACTCAGGTAAGATCCTGGGAAAAGACCTGTGGGTTAGGGCCCACTCAAAAGAAACACTGTTGAATGATTGCTTGAAAAGAGAGATTCCACCGGTTGAATTTAAATGGCTTGAATGAGATAACATCCTCGAAAGAGCTTGAACGAAAGCAGAGTGTAAGCACGAATCTTCAGGATATCTTGAGCACTCCGAAACAATTGAATAGCGAGAAATGACTGAATATGAGGTGCACCGGCAAGAGAAGGTATTGAAACGAGGAGAAAGGATATGATCAACAAAGCTTGACTTGAATCCACCGGAGAAGGAAAAGAATGAAGAATGATGAACTAGTAGAGCATCTTCAAGAGAACCACCGGGTAAGAACATTGATTGGAAAGAACGAAGAGACTTCACATGAATAAAATGGATATTTGATTAAGAAATCTGAATCCTTGAATAAAAAGGGTTGGAGGGCGGGAAAAACAGAGGTAACTTGATACGGAAGAAACAAACAATGTTGAGAAGACTTGGAGTTGATTTTACGGATGAGACAAATGATAGGATCATCTTGAAGAGAATCGCACCGGCTGGCAAGGATTGACATGACAATCTCGATTATCATGAAGGATTGGTATTTACATGGAGTATGAAACACCGATTAGGAAAAGGTATGGAATCAACATTTGACTTCGAAGCAACTCGAATACCACAATTGAAAACAAAACAAAGGATTGGCTTGCAGAATAAGCCAGAACAAACATATGATAGAGATTTCGTCCGAAGTTTTCATGGTGGGGCCTACACGGGCTCGATCGTATAACACCATCATGTACAAGGCAGTGCACATGACATGCGAAGTGTCCCCGAGTCAGCATAGCCAAGGACTCTTTAAGACACAACGAGACCACTGTAAAACCAACCGTGGATAGGCGGACCACTAGACGTCGAACCCCAATTTCATATCATACATCTGTCAGAAAGATATCCTAAGATCTACTTGAATTCCCACTTATAAACTCCCGAAACTTTCCGGTTATGCAATCAGGTGTTGGGGATACAGGGGAAGCATAATATCTCACCCAAAACTAGCAAATCCTACATCCAGCTATATCCATCCTTCAACACATAACCAAGAAACCTTCGAAAATCATTTACCTCAACCTTCTAAAAGCATCCGTTATAAGAGTTATGGCAATACTCCCGAACTCCTGCCCCAGTAGTGGGTGGCATCGAGGTTATCTCACCAACAACTACATAAAAGAGATTTTCGATGTCGGCGAAACTCAAGTATTCCAGAACTGCAACGATAAAATTGTGACGATAACACCTCGGAGCTCAATTCCCCGGGACACTGCCACAACCCCTAAATGTCAGGAGGCACCAAGAACAATGTTCTCGTCACAAAACCATCGGAACGATTCCAAGATACCCATGTGATCCTAAATTTTTTTAGTGAAATTTGAGAAGACAAGAGTCAAAACTCTACGTCAGGATGCCTCACCAGAGCGATCAAGGGACTGAGGAGTAAAAAGAATCCTACTCTCTGATATATATAATCCTAAATGATTCAAAACATTTTTCTAGACTCAACAACGCCAGCGATTCGATCAAGCAGGGGGCTCCTAAGTCAGGGAAGGCTCTGATTACCAACTTGTAACACCCTCGATGTGGCGATATCTCCCACGTGACGAAGCATGACTTAGAGGCATAACCGCATTGAAAGCAATGTCGCAAGTGAGGTAATCTTCACACAATCCATGTAGTACATAAGGGAAAGAGATACATAGTTGGCTTACAATCGCCACTTCACACAATACATGAATAAAGCATTACATCATCCAGATACACACAAGGTCCTACTACGGAACCAAAATAAAAGAAGACTACCCCAAATGCTACACAGATCCCCGATCATCCCAACTGGCCTCCAGTACTGATCAACTGAAACGAAATAACACAATGAACGGGATCTTCATCGAGCTCCTCCTTGAGCTCGGTTGCATCACCTGCACGGTTTCATCGGCACCTTCAAACTAGTTTTGGCAGTATCTATGAGTCACGGGGACTCAACAATCTAACACCCTCGCGATCAAGACTATTTAAGCTTATAGGTAAGGTAAAGGTATGAGGTGGAGCTGCAGCAAGCGACTAGCATATATGGTGGCTAACTTACGCAAATGAGAGCGAGAAGAGAAAGCAAGGCACAGTCGAGAAACTATGATCAAGAAGTGATCCGAGACTACTTACATTCAAGCATAACTCCAACACTGTGTTCACTTCCCGGACTCCGTCGAAAAGAGACCATCATGGCTACACACGCGGTTGATGCATTTTAGTTAAGTTTAGTTTCAGGTTCTCTACAACCGGACATTAAAAAATTCCCATCTGCCCATAACCGCGGGCACGACTTTCGAAAGTTCAAAACCCTGCAGGGGTGTCCCAACTTAGCCCATCACAAGCTCTCACGGTAAATGAAGGATATTCCTTCTCCCAAGACAATCTGATCAGACTCGGAATCCCAGTTACAAGACATCCTCGACATTGGTAAAACAAGTCCCGCAAGACCACCCACTGTGCCGACAAATCCTGACAGGAGCTGCACATTTCTCATTCTCAGGGCACACCGGATAAGCTAAACGTACGGGAGCCAACGTAACCCAAGTTGCCAAGGGACGGCCCCGCACGGTGCTCTGGGTTGGACCAACACTTAGACAAGCACTGACCCGGGGGTTTAAAATAAAGATGACCCTCGGGATGTGCGACTCCCAAGGGAAAAAGGCTTGGTGGCAAATGGTAAAACCAAGGTTGGGCCTTGCTGGAGGAGTTTTATTCAAAGCAAACTGTCAAGGGGTTCCCATTATAACCCAACCGTGTAAGGAACGCAAAATCCGGGAACATAACACCGATATGAAGGAAACTAGGGTGGCAGGAGTGGAACAAAACACCAGGCATAAGGCCGAGCCTTCCACCCTTTACCAAGTATATAGATGCATTAATTAAATAAGAAATATTGTGATATCCCAACAAATATCCGTGTTCTAACAAGGAACAAACTCCAATCTTCATCTGCAACTAACAACGCTATAAGAGGGGCTGAGCAAAGCGGTAACATAGCCAAACAACGGTTTGCTAGGACAAGGTGGGTTAGAGGTTTGACATGGCAATATGGGAGGCATGATAAGCAAGTGGTAGGTATCGTAGCATAGGCATAGCAAAAGAGCGAGCATCTAGCAACCAAAGATAGAAGTGATTTCGAGGGTATGGTCAGCTTGCCTGAGATCCCGCAAGGAAGAAGAATGAGTCCATGAAGAAGACAAACGGACGTAGCCAACGGATCCTCACAAACACAACGTTACCGGATTACCGAGAAGAAGTACACCGGAAAGAAACAAACAACATAGTAAACAACCACCACATAACCATGGCATGATGCACAACCAAGTATGATGCATGTTCGGTTTAATGATACATGGCATGGCAAAGTGCAACAAACAACACTACAAATTAAGTGGAGGTCAATATGCAACTTGACGAAACACCACGTGACTTATTTAGTTCGATCTTGTTTATGTACTCAACAATATTAAATGTTTTTAGCATGGCAAGAGGTGAAGCATAATGAAACCTACCTATCTAGGCAAGTTTAAATGAGGCCGGAACAACAAAACAACAAGTCCGGAAAATCCTCATGAGCATTTTATAGATTTGGTACTGTTCTGCCCTAAACACAATTTTAGAGTTATTAAACATGCAAAACAAGTACACCATGTTAAACTAGGCATTTTTCCACCCCATTTACATATAAAATTTATTAAATTCAGAGTTAATGTTATTTAATTATGAATTAAATCATTTTAGCATGGTAATTAAGCATTTTAAACATGCATGAAAGTGACATATTATGAAAGTAGACAAAATTCTAAACAACTTTCATATTAAGTTTGATTAATTCCGATGCACGGTTAATTAGTTATTAAATGCATGAATGCTGAGGGTTTTTCTGCAAAACATGTAAACTCTGGATAAAAGACAAAATCGCAGACATGGAAAAAAACTACACTGGGCCAAAACTGCAGCCTGGCCCAACAGTTGCAGGGGGGCTGGAGGCTCACCATGGGCCTCGGCCCATTCGGTGGAGGAGGGAGACCCGCAGGGCGCACACCTGGGCCTTTGAGCCCACCCGACAAACGATTGTTGATGCGACACAGTCAACGCGGGAGTCGATCCCGTCGTCCTCCTCTCGAACAGAGGCAACACGTGACTTGGACGAGCACTCCTGCTCGAAAGAGTGGAAGCAGAGGTTAGCGGGGCTGGGAGCAGAGCTCCGGCGAGCAGGGCGGCAAGGTCTTAGGCGTCTGGATCTAGCCGGGAACGAGCTTGGACGCTGAGAAGAACCCGATCCGGCGGCCGACGCCTTTCTCTGAAGAATAAAGCAGCCATGGCGCGGGGGCTTCAGGCCGGTGACGGGAAGTAGGGAGACAACGGCTTGGGACAGAGGACCTGGTTCAGGACGACGCAGCGAAACGGGACGACCATGGGCTCCTCCAGGCGGCGGCTTGCTTGCTCCGGCGAGGCGATTGCAAGCGAGGAGAGTTGAGGCGGTCGGCGAGGGTCTTCGGCTCGGTGGTGCTAACCTTGCAGAAGAAATAGGGCGACCACGCAATTAGCAGCAGCAGTAGGAGAAGAACAGCGAGAAACAGGGAGGAGGCACGGTAAGGAGGACCTGCGGGTCGGAGCGGCTTGACGGCGGGGGCCATGGCATGGTGCTGCTCTCGATCCACCCTGGATCGAGGCACAGGAGGAGGGGAGGAGGCGCGGAGCAGCCTGCTCGAGCTCGAGGGTGAGGGCGGCGCTCGGGGTTGGCTGATGCTCTGCTCAGTTGTGCTCTGGCCGGGGCTCTCGGGAGGAGGAGGTTGCAGGACTGGGTGGATCGAGGGGAGGAGGAGGTTGGCCTGGTGCTGAAAACGAGGGAGTTGGTCGGGATCGGCTGGGAATGGGTGGATGGATCTGGGAGGATCCCAATGAAGAGAGTGGCGGCGGCGAGGAGGATTGGTGGAGTGAACAGGGTAGGCTAGGGTTTGACTGGTTATTTATAGTATTGGATTTAGGTTAGGGGCTAGCTCGTCCCTCCGATCGTAATCGGATGATCGCGAATAAAATAGTTAGGGAGTCCAAATAAGAAAATGGATATGTTTTGTAGACGTTTGGGGATGATCCGGATCCAACGGTGACGACTGTTCAGGTCGGGTCCGGGACAGCTTTTCGGACGCGCGCTCGAGGAGGGCCGCGGGCTGACGAGAGAGGTTAGGTTGGACCTGACGGTAGGTAGTGAGCTGTGTAGACGGTCTCGAGCTGAGAGAAGAGAAGAGAGGGAGGCCCGGTGACTGTTTTCGGAGACCGAAAACGTCCAACGTGTGCCCGGCTATAATGTCGCTATAGTTTAACGGTTGGGCTATCTGACAAACTCCGAATGCGATGAAACTTGACAGGCGGTCTATCTACACTATAATAAGACCACACGCCAACTTTCAACCCATTCCAAGAACATTTTCCGGCCAGTTATAAAATAATATTCCAGACGTGCCGCGGGCGCGGGCAAGGGTGTCTGGACTCAGAACGGACAACGGAAGGAACGGGGAGGCCGGGACAGATGCAAGTTTGAAAATATGATGATGCAATGCACATGATGACATGGCAAGATGCAACACGCAAGCGAATGACATGGCCACAATGGCGAATAACTGGAAGACACCTGGCGCAATGGTCTCGGGGCGTTACACCCACCAACACCCCCGAGCCCTCCATTTCCTCTCTAACGGCCACCCGAGCCGATCCCGCGGACGCCCGTAGGCCGCACCTATGGTGGACCTCGGCCAACCTATATAAGATGACACCGAGCCTCTCTCTCACTCCCTGTCGCTCCCCCACACTCCTAATCAACCTCCCGCACCACCCATTTGCCTCCAGAACCGCCTGAGCTCGGGATCGTGCTCGAGCTCCACCACCTCGGCTCGTCGGCGTTCGTGCGGTACAGGCCTCCTCCGCCCTCGTTCTCTCTCGATCTGGAACTGCACGACATCACTGACCCTTTCCCCTCTCCCCTCTCTTTTTGCAGCAGGTAATGGCCGGAACCACCGACGCCCGAAGCACCTCCGCCGCGTGGCCTCGTCGCCGACGAACCAGCCTGCCCCGGCGACCACCTCCACCACCACCCGAATGACGACATCCCCCTGAGTCCAACGGTGCCACCCGCTCGACCTGCTGTGCCCTGTAGCATCGCCGGTGAGCTCGCCGACCTCTTTGTCGCGAGGTTAGAGATGACAGCTGGAGCCCATCTGTCATCCTCACCTCTCCCTCACCCCTCTCTCTCGCTGACGCCCGGGCCTCGCCCGTCAGGTTTGAAAATCTGAGGCGCACTTGCTGGCTCGCCTGGGCCATTTTCCCCTCTGGGCCTGCTGCACTGGGGCTGTTCTGGCCCAGCGGGCACAGTGCCCTTTCTCCTTTTCTTTTTCTATCCCTTTTCCAAAAATCCCACAGGATTAAATATTAATCCAAATGCAATAATTCCAGTTCCTAAAACCCTGTGAAAATCCCACTTATTTAATGCTATAACTTTCATACATGCCCAACCAACTTTTCCGTGTTGTTCAAATTTAAATTCAAATTTGAGCAATTAAATCCTTGTTTGAAAATCCATTACTCTGTCTCTGTAGTTCCAAATCCAGAAATAAGAATTTTCCCCTTCTTAGTTTCAACCCTAGTATTTAACAAAAATGAGTTGACATTTTTCTGAGCACTTTGATTTTTCTGTTTTATTATTGCCTTATTTTATCGTTATTATTTTGCGACGATAGATTGCGTTGCTGACGAAGGAGTTGGACCAGAAGACTTTGAAGACCCAGAAGACTTTGCTGAGCCAGGCAAGCAGCCCTTTGACCATGTCAAAGAAACCCTTTTTATGCATGTCATATAGCACCATATTGTTGTTGCAATGGAATCATGATGAGGTGGTAACCACCTTGATGGGTTACCTCTGTTACTTCCTTGTTGATACTTGCATTATGCATGACCCTACCTTCCTATGAGGGTTATGCCGGTGGGAGTAGATCGGATGCTAAAGTAGTTGCTACACAAAAAGGGACAGGAATATGCACGGTGATGGGTGCAAGATTGTTTTCAAAATACTTTTCCAAAACCCCGTCGGGTGCCACTTATGCCCGAGGGAGATAATGAGTTGGGTAACCACTTGATGACAAAGTGGTGTACTGAGGCAAGTGTGTGTGTTGTTTTCAAAACGGACTGGTTTAAGTTGCGACTGTTATTCCAACCTTACATGCGCAACCACTCTACCCTTATATGGGAAAGGGCATTAGTGATTACCTAGGCGGATACTAGCTTGGAGCCCGCATTACTAGTGACGAGAGAGTTGTTGTTGCGCTCTCTCGGGACGGGGTCGTGCCAGGTAGGGCGGCCATGACTATCTTTACAGGGCACCGGACACACCGTTGGTACCCCGTGCTTGTGGTATGAGATGAATATGGGAGCGTGGCTCCAAATTCTTAAGATGAGAAATGTTGGGCATGGGGGTTGCTACCAATCGAGTGGACTCTATGTTAGTGTCGTCTAGGGAAAGGTAATGATCGGGTGCTACCCCGGGTACTTGAGGTACCACGGGTCGTGGATGACACGGAAGTTCCCCGGATCTTGTGGGTAAAGTGTGCAGCCTCTGCAGAGTGTAAAACTATTCGAATAGCCGTGTCCACGGTCAAGGACAGTTGGGTAACCGCTCTTGGGCTACGTCCACTTGTTTACAAACCAGTGTGTGTGGGAAGAACTACTTGGGTCAAGTCAAAGGACTTGATATGGATGAGTTGGGTTGGAGCCCACTCCCTTTATGTTGATATCTGTAACCAGTTCCTAAGGTTACTTGAATTCATATGATGCATGTTTTACCAGTTGTTGAACATGTCATAACACAACAAAATTAGCTTTCTGCAAAAATTTACCTATGTCATGCATTGTTGTATCTTGAACCAAAACATGGGTTGCTTGCGAGTACATTCAAAGTACTCATTGGCTTGCCACTGGTTATTTAATTGGCCAGGCATGGAAGAACATGAGTTCGATGAAGATTTCCTTGGAGACGAACATGCGAACTAGGACGTTTCCCAGTCAGAATGCCTGTAGGGTTAAGGCAGATGGCATGGGTTCTACTTATCGACGAAGATTTCCTCTGCTTAAGTTTATTTGGTATTCAGCCCTTGAGGCTTTATCTATGTAAGACTTGACCATAATGGTCATAATTTGTGTAAGACGATATGTATGGATGTAAAACTCTTGTTATTCAGCTTCTGTGTGTTCAGTGAGCATTGATCTCTGGGATCACTATACACGTATATTCAGTGACCACGACTTATGAGTCGGGGTCCCCACACCCGTGAATGAATTTAACACATGGGGTAGAAACTGCCAATTCACTCTTCCCACCACGCCCTTATCCTTAGCAACGTATGCAACATGCATCGCGCGGGGTAGGAAAGGTGCGTGGCTGGGAGAGCATCAAGGTGAGGGCCCGATCTTCTTGAATTGGCGGAGGAGGAGGACGACCGACCGTCGAGGGAGAGGCTCTCCTCCCTGGCCTGCCTATAAAAAGAGGGGCGAAGGGAGGTCGGAGTCATTCATCCTTGTGCTCCTCCATCCTCTGTTTTCTGCTTCTCACTGGTTATGATGAAGGGAAGAGCCTGGGGCCAGCCCTCGGGCCCCTGGTTGAAGCTGGTGTTGCCAAATGTTGGTGCCGGGGCGTGGGGAGTGAGCTTGGTCCATGTTGTGCGGAATTTCTTGGCGTCTCCAAGGCTTGCTCGAGAGGCAAGGCTGGAGAACATGGGTAATCCCAGCACTGCCCCTCCCAGAGGTCTTGGGGTTGATGGCGACGAGAGGTGCGTCTTCCTGCCCGCCAAGGTGGGAAGCAGCATGCCTCGAGTCCCCTATTCGTCTTGGTCGCTCGCTGTCTCCCCGAAGAAGGTGCCGGACCTCGAGCCCGACGCTCCCCAGGGATGGTGTCGGCGGATATGAATCCAGGGGAGAAGGAGAAGATGGGAGGTAGGCTATCTAGTCGGAGTACGATAGCACCGACGGGCTCGTATCGTACTGGCGGCCTGCTTCCCGTCTGTCTGGCTCTTCCCGCTTTCCCTGGCACCGTCATCACCGTTTTCCTAGCTAACGGGGAAAGGCTTGCTCCTCTGGCGCTTCCGCTTCCTCGAGTGGTCTTCCATCTGGGCCTCGACGTCTTCGTCTGTCGGGGCTTGTGCCGGAGTCTTTCGAATGGTCCTGGGAGTGGTAATAGGGGGCCACTGTGGTGCTCCTTCCGTCCTCCTCCTTCACAGCCTCACCACTCCTGATCTTGCCAGGCTTTGTTTGGCTGGCCCTGGCGGGATGAGGCTGGCGTTGTGCCAGTGCGCGTCCCGCCCTCCACTTTTCCCAACACACAACCTGGGACAAAAGGGACAGGGAGAGGAGTTTACAGAGCACTTATTTTTTTTAATCTTAAACTTGTAGGCACTTGCTGTTGGAGATATAACTACTGAGTATAAACCACCCAGGAGGGGCCGGGTTATACATATAAGGAGTTATCAATATTGAAGCCCATGAGGACAAGGAGCATGGCGCTTTACTATAAGAGATCTAAAGGCCCAGGGCCCAAAGGAAGATTAGGGCCCGTAGACATAAACCGCCATAAGGCGTGTAACTTGTGTTGTAAGATAGGAAAGGATAGAAACCAAGCCGGACACGTTTATGAGCCGGCCGGGATTCTGTAAACCGCCGGGCGTCAACCTGTATATAAAGAGATGACCCGGTGGCGGTTCAAGGACAAGAAACAACAACTCGAGAGCTAGTCATAGCATATTCGCTCCCTGGTCATCGAAACCCTAGCAATCCCATCATAACTGGGGTAGGCCTTACCTTCACCGCAAGGGGCCGAACCAGTATAAATCCTTGCGTCCTTTGTCCGTTTTAACCCCTTTAAGCTAACTACGTTGCGATGGCTCCACGACTAAGTCCTCACACTAGGACATCTGCCATGACAATCCCACGACAGTTGGCGCCCACCGTGGGGCTATTGCATGATGGTTTCAAGTTCTTGGAGGGCAGCTTCGAAGGGCTCAAGGGATACATTGTGGGCCGGATGACCATGAGTCGTCGCGGCAAGCTCTACATCGACGATGAAGGCTGGGGCCCCGAGGCCGGTTCAATTGAGATGGATATCGGGTCCCCTTCGGTGGTATTCACGTCTTCATTGGCAAGATCGGCGAACCGGGCCCTGAGCCGGACATCTGCACCGACATTGTCGAAACGGCTCAGCGTGCGAGATAGGCCCGAGTTCAGCCTGCCGTGAAGCGTGCCTTCGTGGGAGTCATCCATGGAGTGGAATCTGAGGATAGATCGGTATTTGGTGGCGAAACCTTCGTTTACTCTGATGACGAGTCGTCCACCAGAGAGACCGAGTCATTGTACCAACTGCAAGATGGCCGGTTTGGGGGCTATTCCAATGGCGATAGTATTCCGGCCCCCCCTTGATCCGCCGAGTCGAGTTGCGATCTTCATGGCCGGTACGCAGTCGGCGCATCATTCTTCAACCACAGCAGCGATGATCTCCGGTTCAGCAGCAGCGACTGCAGCTGGGCTGGAGGCCCTGCTCCACCGTCGGCTCAGGTTTTGTTCGATTTGTTTGACGCTTTGGCAACGCTGCTGGCGGCTGAAGTTAACGCGGCAAATCAGGATCAACATAACGCAGAAGTCGCGAAAGTGAAGGATCAGATAGCTCAAGCCAAGGCAGACCTGGCAGCCGAGAACACCAGGATGGCTACGGAGCAGGCCGAGTTGGATGCACAGGCGTATCAGCTTATGCTGGATTAGAACGCATCAAACGATGTAATGAGGAGAAGGTACCGGTCCCACCTGCCTCCGGTTTATGAGCCAAGGAATATCTTTAACACACCAAGAGCAGGAACCAGTAACCAGCCAGTGATAAACCGGGTAGAAGCACCTGGAACGGGGGCGCCGGTTCAACCGCACACTGTGGATCCGCCTCGTCAGAATATCCCATCCCAGCGCGTGTCAACACCTCTGGGTCATTACTCCAACCCCCTGGATAACATAGTCGCCGCTGCTTCATGATTGTCAGTCCTCCCAGTCGAAGGTGAGTCCCTCGTAGCGGTGGAGACGCGACGGGCTAGGGAGCTCCTTTAAACAGCTTTGACTCAGCAACAGGCATATTAAGACATCCGTGAGAGGATTGATTCCACCCCCCGCCCAAGCCAGAGTTACAACAGGCACTTTGATGAACCGACCGTGTCAAGCAATGCGCGAGATCGTAACCCGCCTCGAGGGCATAATCCGACAGGTGGTGCTAATGCGCATGATCTGGTGGATCAGGGCAGAGCGCGTCGGGAAGCCGAGTTAGTGGCGCAGTACGCGGCCCGTCAGCTTACTCCGGTTCGTCCAACAACTTCAGTGGAGCCAGGAGTTACCTCCAGCTCTTTGGGGGTGTCGTGTCTTGTCCCGGCTCTACGTAATGTGCGGCTGCCCAAGGATTTCAAAGGACCCCGAAAGGTAACAAATTATACTACCGATTTAGCCCCCGAGTCAAGGATCGAAAGCTATGAGATGGCAATGGAGATGCTGGATGTGGATGATGTGGCCCGTGCTAAATACTTCACCATGATGTTGGAAGGAATAGCTCGCACTTGGCTGAAAAGTTTGCCAGCTAACTCCATGGGGTCGTGGGCTGCATTAAAGGCCCGGTTTATCCAGACTTTCAAGGACACGTGCAAGCAACCCATGTCAATTGTAGACTTAGCCGCCTGTGTCCAAGAAGAGGGTGAATCGACAACTCGTTGGGTGCGCCAGATTTCGAAAATCTTACATTCATCGGACCGCATTAATGCTGATACAGCAGTCTTAACGTTGGAGGGAAATTGCCGGTTCATGCCTTTGAAGCTGAAATTGGGACGGCTCAAGCGTCACTGCAATGACATGGGAATGCTTATGGCAACTCTGGTTAAGTATGCTGACTCTGATAGTACCAAGGACCCCGAGTCTGATGATGAAAAGCCGGGGAAGGGAAAGAAGAGTGGTAGTAACAAGGGGCAGCAGCATAACCCGGCGGGTCATGGAAAAAACGGTAAGTGTAAAGTGGATAACCATTTGGATTTTGTGGCTAACACCAACACACAGAATAATAATCAGTGGCATAAGGGTAAACCGCCCCCGCGCAATGGAGGATCAGGTATCAATCTGGAGCGCCTGTTAAACCAGCCTTGTCCAAGGCACGGGACGTAAGAGAGACCAGCCACGCACCTTTGGAAGGATTGTTTTATGATGCGGGAGTTTAAAAACTTGGATCTTTTCCGATACGATCATGGACCGCCCGGCAATTCAGGAGGCGGTTCTCATGGGCCGGGTTATGGTGGAGGCAGTTCCGGTTCGGGATTTCAAGGCAACCAAAGCGGACATGGCAGTCGGGGCAACCAGGGTGGTCATAATCATCAGGGGAGTCAGCAGCAGCAGCAATCGGGTTACCAGAGCAATCCGAAGCAGTTGAATAGTGGGTAGTATCACGTCTTCACCACTAGCTTATGCAAGCGCGATCAGAAACTTCATAAAAAGGGCAGTAAACTCTGTTGAACCGGCAGTGCCCCATTATCTCACTACAAAAAAAATACACTTCCGTGATGATATGTGTTTGTCACAGTAGGTCACGTTTTCTATCATGCATGTACATCCATGATAATTTTATGACAAAATCAAGATAGTCATACATGTGCTGTCGTAGAAGTGTTCCATGACATTACCAAAATTTCATCACGGAAGTGTCCACTTCCTTGACGATAAATCGCGCGTCACAGAAGTGTTTTCCTCAAGGGTGACCGACACGTGGCATCCACCATAACGGAACGCCGTTAAGCTATCGGGTCCGGTTTTGGATCCGATAACCCATTAACAGCCCCGACCAATGGGGATTTTCCACGTGTAAAATTATCATTGGCTGGAGGAAACACATGTCTAGTCACCGTTGGAATAGATGTCATCCACTCATTGGACCCAAAGCGCCTATGATACGTTGACACGTGGCACGGCCCAACAGAGGCCCATTCCTGTGAAAAGGCCGGCCCGTTTGACTTGGTCAAAATGTGGCAGGCCGTCCCACGACAAGCCTGTTAATGGCCTGTTCACATATAGCCCATTTACAGCCCGCTAACCCAGGGCCCGTTTACGACCTATCCGAATTATGCCCAGTAGCGTCATCTGGGCCATCCAATATAATTCCAGCCTGTTTTAACTTCCGTCCCATGTATGGCCCATGACATCTTTTGGCCCATATGAGACCCTTAGTAACCCTCGGCCCATTAACGACCCGTGGTAAAACTGGCCCATAATGAACAGTCTATCACTTTATACCCATTAACGGCCCATTATTCCGTTGGGCCGTTTCCAGCCCATGTTATCTTTCAGCCTTCTCAGGGCCCATTTATTCTTGGGCTCATTTCTAGCATTCGGTTACTTACGGCCCATTACTATCATTTTCTGCTTGTGGGCCAAATTCTGCCCGTGCTTATAGTCGGCCCGTTAATAAGTTGGGCCGTTTTCATAGCGTCATCAAATACGGCCGATTAACGACGGCCCATTATGGTCGGCCCATGAACGGACGATTCCAACTCTAGCCCGTTTACGACCATAAAGCGATATGTTATTGGCCCATGTTTGGGTAATCGATCATACGGCCCGTATAAGGCCCGTTGATGATATGGCCCGTAGAAGGCCCATTGATGATACGGCCCGTAGAAGGCCCATTGTTTCTACGACCCGTAGAAGGCCCAGTGTCACTACAGTAAATATGTAGCCCATGGTTATTGTGGCCTAGTTTAAAAAAATAGGTTATTGCGGCCACTAGCAAACCGCGGAAAAAGAACATCACTGACTACAAGCAAACAAATAAACAAGACAACAAGGAAATAAATAAGCAAGCAACTTACACTAGGCTATCACGGCTATTACACATATTACATCCACTAGGCATCAAAGTTCGCCACCAGTGCAAATATAGGGAACAAAGCAGCATATCATATACACTGGTTGCCAAAGTTGGCGACCAGTTCAAATAAACGCTGCAACAAAACAAGTCCAGAACTGAAACCACTTCAGAAGATCTCAAGAAACAATATCCTGGGTACCCATAATGCTGGCAAGATGCTTAGCAAGCTTATTAACTTTCTCTTGTTTGGCGCTTAAATCCTCCAGCGCTTACTGTTGCACTAGAAAGTATGCATCTGAATTCTGCAGGGACTTCCTTAGTCCTTCAGCTTCCTGTCGCAACACATCTGATCGATGTCTTTCAACTTGAAGCTAAGACTCAAGAAGACGAGCTGATTCAGGCAGCAAGTTCGAAGAGCTTGTGCCAGCAGTAGTGGCCAGTAACTCGAACACTACATCAAGACATGACTTATGGGTTCTCTCACTGTCATCAATGTAGTTTTTATCAGCTTTCTTGGAGACCAACAGGGATGTCTCACTATCTTGAACCCTATCTGCATTACTTCCTTCACCATTGCATAATGGGGTATTGTTCTCCAATATTCTGTCCGCATTATAAAAGATAAACAAGCAGACACGTCACAGGTTTACCATGTTGTATATGAAACTCATTTTGGTAAATCAGTTCAGTAGTAAAGTGCACAGGATAAAAACATGAAACAAACATATATCTATGTACCATGGTCACTTTATGGTCTATATCATTCTAGTTTTTGTTGCCAAATCAAGATAGAGACACAGTTCAAATAATATTTGTTCAAGACAAAGCAGAATAGATAGAATATAAGTGTGGGAAACTATAGAGACACTTGTAATGTGCATGACATGAGAACATAACTGTTTATTCAATTGAAACTGAAATCAATATAGAGCAAGTTACAACAACAAACTAGTTAAAGAAACAAGTTTAAAACATACCTGTTGCACCATTGGAGTTTCAATTCCATCCTTCAAATTTGAAAATAGTTGGTCTGAGTAAATACAGTGATGCAAGAGCAAAGGAGTATGAACCATAGCTATAGAACCTGACCTGAGAACAATTATTCTTCTCCTTTAAGCGTTGAGTTGGGATTCAGAGTGGTGGTCCTCGTGCTTTGGGCACTGCAGTCCCCTTACTAACTGCTCGTGTTTGGGTGCTCTGTGGTGGAGATGGTGCTGTGTCGACTGGAACTGGGTTACTATCTGCTGGGGTTGTGGTTAGAAGGGGTGTAGCTGGTTCTCTATCCAACTGGGTAGGGTTACAATCTGCGAGAGTCTGGGTTATGTGTGGTGGGGTGGTTCTTGGGCAAGTACAACCGCGGTTCTATCTGCATCAACTGGTAGCAGTATCTTTTCTGAAGACCGTGTTGTTACTCCCTTAGATACTGCCATCACCCTCTCCAATTCAAATGGCTGATAAATAAGAAAAGTAATTGAATGTATAGACATGGTATGATAGACAGGTGCAATGGATAGTGGGGAATAAAAGAGGGCATGAAATAGTTCACATTTATGTTTTCTAACCAAACAGGATAGCATGACACAATTTCACATATATGATGGCTAACTAAACATGATAGCATGATACAACTTCACATTATGATGGCTAACTAAAAAAGATGGAAAGACATTTCAAAATATGATGACTATGTAGATAGGATGACATGATATAACTATATAATGTGTTTATTAAATAGGTTGGCATGCCATAATTCAAATACATGCCACCTATGGAAACATGATAGTATGATATAATTCCCGGATAGAATGACATAATTCAAAATATGATGACTGTAGACACTAAACAGGATGAGATGATATAACTATATCATGTCTTTATTAAATGGGTTGCCATGCCATAATTCAGATAGATGTTGTGTATGTAAACATGATGGCATGATATAATTCAAATATATGATTTATATAGTAAGCAAGTAAGCTGATGGAAATCCATATATGATGTAAAAACTAAGCAATGCAAGACAACATGCATGACATGGGTAACATAACCCTGCCAAGTTTGAGCATAGACCTCAGGGGGGAAATAGGACTGGTCATCAGTCTCTGAATCCTCCTCTGAGGAGCTCTCTGTATCCAGCAAGGTGTATGCTTCAGCAGGTAGCATTGTCTGCTCTAAATACCTTGTTTTGACTCCAGATACTTCCATCACCGCTTCAAATGGCTTCAAATGGCTGATGCACAGGAAGAGTAGTTGAATATACAAACGTTGTCGACAAATGGAACAAGTAATACAAAAAATGATAGCATGATATAATTCACATATATAATGCCTTTGCAACAAGATATAATTGCATAATTCACATATATAATGTATTGCAATAAGAGGGCGATGCATAGTTCACATGTTCGGCGGCGCGGACATGTCCGGCGCGCGGAGGAGGAAGATCTAGGGTTTAGACTACGATTTTGGATGGGGGAGGCCTTTTTATAGGTAGGAGGAGGTAGGAGTGTCCAAATGGTGTATAGTTTTCGCCCGCGCGATCGTGATCCGATGGCTGAGGACATGGAAGATGTTCAGATGGGTTATTGGGCCGTTTTGGAGGGGTGTTGGGCTGCAACACACACGAGGCCTTTGCGGTTACCTGGTTAACCGTTGGAGTATCAAACAAACTCCAAATGGCATGGAATTTGACAGGCGGTCTACCGGTGGTGTACCAAGGCCACTTGGCAAATCTCGGTCCATTCCGATAATGTTTAACACCCGCTCACGAAAAGAGACAAAAAGGGGGCGCCGGAGGACGTAGGACTGTCAGATTGCAAAATGGACAACGGGGAAAATGCTCGGATGCATGAGACGAACACGTATGCAAAAGTGATGCACATGATGACATGATATGAAATGCATGGCATGAACGAAATGCAAAATGAAGATAAAACATAGCCACAAAGGAAAAATCGTATCGCAACTCTGGAAAAGGCAAGAGTTGGAGTTACAAATATGGAAAGTTTCATCCGGGGTGTTACATATAGATAATGGGGTACTCTCCGGCGTGCCCCCCTCCCCGCTGCGGCTGGTTCTTCCTTAACTCTAGCGAGACCCCCCACCCCCTGAAAATTGACTGACCCAAAAGTCGATTCAGTCGACTGAAGTGTAGCTAAATCGGAGCAGCATCGCAAGCAAGAGCAAGAGCGAGAGCAGCAGCGCGAGCAAGAGCAAGAGCAGACCAGGCAGGGAACCGAGAGCAAGAGCAGAGCAGCAGCGCGAGCGAGAGCTAAAGCAGTAGCACCTCCTACTGATGTGGCCGCCGCCATCGAGGGAGCAACACATTGGAGGAAGTGGCCAGCGATGCCTTCGTGGATGGAGCCGCGCCATGTCGGGTCGGGACCGAGCGCCGGCAGCACCGTGAGATCGAATCAAGAAGAAAATGCGGCGATTAGTGTACAACCTCTTTGGTGGCGCTGATTAGGCCACAACTTCATCTGAGGAAATGGTGATGATGATGATCTTCCGGTGGTGCAGGTAACGACGGTGGTGTGGGAATGGAGGTGGCACGAAAGACGAGGGGAACATCGGGGCAACTCCTTGGATGTGGAGGACGGGGTGGCTGAATCGGCGGGACGACCAGATCGACGACAGATCCTCATCCGGTACGGTGGATGAGGGACAACGAGGTGTTGCTGTGGACGACGTCGTCGGGGAAGAGGCTCCGGCTGGGTGGCAAACGGAGGAGGGTGTGGGGCTTCGCGGGTTTTCTCGGCGTCAGTGTACGAATGGGTGGGCGGATGGGATGGGAGTAGGGAACCATGGCTTAGGGACGCACTTGTCCAAAATGTGGGGTAAGTTACGAAAGTACCCCCACCGATTTGAGGTGGTTCTTTTGGTTCAGTGGTATCACGGGCATTTCGTGTGTCGGGATTTCACAGGAGGTGGGAGTTTTCGCGTGCGTTGTAATTGGAATAGCAAGGCGCGGGTTGAGATGGAGGGAGTTGTCGTAGCCCAACGAGACAAAGATATATCTTAAATATTTCGAGCTAACAAAGCGCGGATTGAAATTTCCGGACAAGACTAATGTGTACTGTACCAAATCAATTCGCACTACAAATGTCATTCAAAACTTCGAATTCATGTTATGTTCAATTAAAATATTTCGCGACGTGTATAATGCATGGCACCTAGTACTCAAATGAACGTTTTAGTGCATCCTAAATGTATATACTACCGCTTCAATATGAACTAAATTTGAATTCATTTCTCTATTTGAATAAGATCTACAATAATGATTGTTGTGAAGTCAAAGCATTTGAATTCATTTCTCTGTTTTAATAAGATCTACGATCGTCATTATTGTCAAGTTGAACCATCATTTGTGTATTATCTTCACAGCACACCACATGATTAGTCTTGAGTTACATATGAACTATGTGTACTATATGAACTCGAACTCGATTTTTTGAATCCACTTTATGCTGATTTCAAATCATAGTACATTTCAAGCTCTAGCTAGATCTTCACGAACTAAACCATGTCTTATATGTATAATGTGTTTATCACATTATGTATGGTGCCCCGCCCCCTATGCCTACAAGTATTTAGATGTGAGTTGCAAACACCACACATTACCACAAATTCAAATAAAATGTGAGAATGTTCGATATATAGTATTGTTTAGATTGTTCGATATTTAGTTGTAAGATGCAAACGCCACACATTATCACAAATTCAAATAAAATGTGAGATTTTTTGATGTATAGTATGGTTTAGATTGTTCGACATTTAGCTGTGAGTTGCAAACGCCATGCATTATCACATTATGGTATAACATGTGCAAAACCACAACACGCGTATCACCGCTATATTCATGCATGCGTATGTTTAAAACACTATGACCTCCTGTTCAAAATATATGAATCCACTTTCATATCAAATTATGATCTTTGTTAGTCTCTTACAACCACACAATCCTCTAACCTTTGTAGCTACCACTAACTTCCTCTCGTGCATGCACACGCCCTCCTCGCCCTCCTCCTCCCTCAGCATTCTATCCATCGCGCACATTTGTTTTTTTCTTTAGGTCGTTCTCCCACAGTCTCCACAACTCCTTTCCGACACACACCGATCGATAAACCTCTGCAGCGATGTCTGCCTACAACATACACACGCACCTTCAATCTCCTCCTTTATGTGTCCTTGCCTCGTGTCTCTCATACGGTTCCACACACGTGTAAACTCTCGCCC
Source organism: Triticum dicoccoides (assembly GCF_002162155.2). Classification (NCBI taxonomy): domain Eukaryota; kingdom Viridiplantae; phylum Streptophyta; class Magnoliopsida; order Poales; family Poaceae; genus Triticum; species Triticum dicoccoides. The sequence goes on along the minus strand of NC_041384.1, from coordinate 213,797,726 downwards.
CTCTTTTCATCGATCTCACAACCGCACACTCCTCCCCCTATCTAGCTAGTAGCTGGGCCTCTCGCACCACCTCCTAGCTCCATTCTCTTTGTCTATCCGTCTCATCGGGCCTTATTTGCCTCTAACAAATGGACGTACACCGACCGATCTCCCACTATACATATAGCTAGCTAGGTCCTTATAACTTTTTCCCCCACGCGTCGATCGATCTACCTCATTAGTTGTGTCTCTCCCTTCCTCCGACAAACAACAATTGATCTACCGATCTAGTTAGGTTTGCTTACCAAACACATGGTTCTCCTTCATCATCCATGGATGTGTCCCGACAGATGTATCACGCACAGGCACACACAGAAACACATCCCCACTCTTAATTGATAATATTACAGTTCCACCCTCAGTTTGTCTACTAGGCCTCTCCCACCGTCTTCGAGAAGCAACTCCATCACCCATCCAACACTCTACCCCTCTCCCTCCCCCTCTCTCTCCTCTCTCTCTCTATCCCATCCTATTTCCCGTCCTTCAGTTATGTATGGACGTCGACCGATCTCCCTCAAAACATAGCTGGGTCTCTCCTTCTGAGCACATATACGAGTCGTTCTACCTCTATAGTTAGGCCTCTGCCTACCCCTCCCCCTACCCCCTTGCACACACACACACACACACACACACACACCGATACATCGAGCGCTCTAGTCATGTCTCCCTGCCACACACAAACTTGACCTGTGCCCTCTGACGTTCCGGTAGCTAGGTCAGTCGCCCTATATCTTTGACTTGCACACACACAATTTCGATGGCTCTATTCATCGATCTCGCACCCACCCACTTGATCCTCTCTTTGACTCTATCGATATCTATGACCCCTCCCTCTCTTCTCGTGGATCGCCCGACCCTCTATATATGATATGGTTAGGCCTCCATTTCACACACATTGCATGCAAAATTTTGTTTGAGATGTCATCGACACATATTCCCACAAATACATTCGCGAAATCAACCTCCCCCCAAAACAAAAAACACTCACGAACGCACAAGCCATTTGTCTAGGTTTGTATCTCTCACACACACCCACCTAGGTGGGGGACGTGCACGAAGAGAGGAGGTGCACGCACGGCGCACGTACTCCCATCTCTTTCCCAACCACACCCGCGCGGGTACACGATGGAGCTCATTTCTGTACGAAAAGGCAGCCCATGTGGTAACTTGACACGTGTACTGGTTGTCCACTAGATGGAGGGAGGATCATCTACCACGGGTGAACAAACAAATTGCGACTTGACGCATTGTGTTAGAAAAGAGGCAAACCATGTGGGGCCTACCTTAGAGGCAAGGCTCTATACACTTGAGTACTTTTGATGTGTCCCGTCAACTCGCAGAATGAGGAGAAGCTCGCTTAGTATGCCCTCTCCCTCGCCCACGCGCGCGGTGGCTTGCATGACGAGGAGAAATTTTACTAGTACTCCCTCCGTTTACTCCTCGTCCCTACCTTGGTTAGAGATATTATCATATTGTTTGGAATATATGTCGTTTAGTAGATTTCAATATGAACTACTAGTACATACTCCAAACACTGATGTATATAGACGTATTTTAGAGTGTGGATTCACTCATTTTGCTCCGTATGTAGTCCATATTGAAACGGACGTAATAGTACGCACTCGCCCTCTCTCCTCGACCCTCACCACATGGTGGACGTGCAACAATTCATTCGGTCCCATATAGCCAGAATGACATTATTGCTTGACTTCCCGAAGAGGCAAAGAGCCAATCACAAGGTTCATAGTTTGGAGATGCTAAGTGCAAGGTTTATAGGAGAACGAGTAGTAGGTGCCATGTCATTTATAAATAAAGTTTTTTTTCTTAAGTGGCATGTACGCAATATAAATAGGTTCATATGGAGAGAAAAGGAAACCGCTCCAGTATATACATAGGCAGGACGAGCCTACACGGTTGCTTGTTGGGGTTGCTCTCTACAGTTTTCACACTCTCTCGCACAAAACCACTGTGGCCACATCTCTAACATCCGGGCAGATGACGTCCGCCGGGGGAAGGGGTGGATGCTTAGTGTAGATGCGGCCACCGTCGCTGACACCGAAAACCCACTGTCAGCACGTCTCGATCAGGGGTCCCCACCATTCTCTCTCACAAAGCCGGTGAGGTTGCCTTCGTCCATTGCTCACTGCCGCAACGTGGGTAGTTGCCTCCTCCCGCCGCCCTCCTCTAGGTTGAGCTACGTCCTGACATCCCTCAGGTACAACGCCCTTTACAGCCAGCTTGCACCACTGCTCCAGCTGCCCACATCACTCCATGTGGATATTTCTCTACTTCTTTGCCCCGCACATACCTCTACTGGCTTCTACGTACTGTATTTGTGATGAGTTTATGTCTCATCAACTAGTCCCAGTAATCTTATTCTAATCACGCTTCTTCAATTTCTTTGCCACATGGATGCTCATCTCGATTTTGGTGAAACTGCACAAAATGATCCGATGGTCAAAGGGTTGCAAACTTCATTTCTTAGGAAGCGCCAACGTTGCCAGCAAATTAAAGCCTGGTTAGGGTTTACGGTTCAAGGGCTAGGGACTGCATGGATCATTTTTTTTGTTTAGTTGTCTCTGTTTCAATGGCTAGGGACTGCATGAGTAGTAGTAGTACTGTACGCCTTATGCCCACTCCCTCGCCCACACGCGCGGTGGCTCGCATGACGAGGAGAAAATTTTACTACTCCCTCCGCTTACTCCTCGTCCCTACTACCTTGGTTAGAGAGATTATCATATTGTTTGGAATATATATGTCCTTTAGTAGATTTCAATATGAACTACTAGTACATACTCCAAACACTCATGTATATAGACGTATTTTAGAGTGTAGATTCACTCATTTTTATCCGTATGTAGCATAAAGTTGCGACACTTATTTTGGAACGGAGGGAGTACATACTTGCTATGATCTATCAATCATTGAGATGCAATAGCATGCATGTTAGTCTCCTTTGTATTTGATGAAATGTTGCAACGGGAAACCTTGGACGCAAGATACGTGTAACAGAAGCTGGAAGCTTCATAGCATTGTACTATCTCGCTGATAAATTACAGTATGTACTATACAAGTACTTCCTCCATTCCTAAATATAAGTCTTTGTAGGGATTTCACCATGAACCATATACGGATGTATATAGATGCATTTTAAGTGTAGATTCATTCATTTTGTTCCGTATGTAGTCCACCTAGTGGAATCTCTACAAAGACTTATATTTAGGAACGGAGGGAGTACTATGTAAAGAGTTAGGTGTCGCACGGTGTCCGGAAAATATGGTCATAGTGTGAGGTGGGCCATGTAATCACTGATGTCGGATGTGGGTTTCCAGCAAACCCTTAAGGTTCGAACACTAGGGTGCGCGTGAAGTCTTTTCCTCCCACCGATCTACGCCCTAGCTCGCTAAGATCTCGCGGACGAACTCGAAAACTCGCAACACAGAAAGACACAAGATTTATACTGGTTCGGGCCACCGTTGTTGTGTAATACCCTACTCAAGTGTGATGGTGGTGGATTGCATCTTGGGCTGATGATGAACAATACAAGGGGGAGAACAACCTCCTGAGGTTGAGGTGTTCTTGTGCTTGGCTAACTTGTGTGGGTGAGAGTGGGCTGAATCTGTCCTCCCTGCCTACGGTGGTGGCTAGTCCTATTTATAGAGGCCCTGGTCCTCTTCCCAAATACTGAGCGGGAAGGGAGCCAACAATGGCGGGCAAATTTGAAGGGGGACAACTAGTACAAGCTATCCTGACAAAAGGTGGTCTCCGCCTGTGAAAGGCTCTGGTGGTGATGCCGTCTCGGGCTCCATGATGACCTCCGTCTTGCCGTCCTTCTGGTCCTAGTCTTGTTGCACCAAAATGGCAACCTTTGCCTGATGCCTTGGTACTCCTCGCCTGCGTTGGCCTCCTTAGCACCAAAGAGGAAACAAGGACGCTGTGCGTGCTGGCGCCCGCCTGGCGCCCACCTGGTGTCGATCATCATGGTTCACGTCACAAGAGCCTCGTGAGGTTTGCCTCGCCTTGATATCTCCGCTCCTCGTTAGCCTGCCTGACTAGGCCACTCCAGAGGAGGTCTTGTGTGGTCCGCCTTGCAAGGCTTGGCCCCTCGCAAGGGTCTTGGATGCCTTGATGATGAAGATGGGTTGTATGGCCTGCTGGCTTAGCCACGCAGTGGGCCGCAAGCAGGCATGTATGGGGACCCTCGTCCCCAGAACACCGATAGTAGCCCCTGGGCCCAAGGTGCGCTCGGGCTTGGCTTCACGGCGAAGCCAAGGGTCAAGCACGAAGCACCGCGGGCCCCAAAAGCCTACGGCCTCGGTTGACGCGTGGCGGTTGATTGGACGTGGGCGTCTCCGCTTCGCCACGCTGCCTCGACAACTGCACGACTTGACGAGTCCCTGCAACATGCAAGGAAAACCATCATTACCTGCGATCATGGGAGGCGTCGATTGGCCTTCTCTTGCTATAAATGGGGAGGGGGGCTGAGCCCCCGTTGCCCATCTCTTCCTTGCTTGCTTGCTTCTTTTTCCTCGCTCCATTGCTCGCTGTGCCACCAATGGCACCACGAAGGAAGCTCTCCGCCGCCGATAAGGGAAAGGCCCCAAGCACGGATGTGGCCATCTGCGCAAGCATGCCGCGTCTCCTGCCGCAGCCCACTGTTGGAGCGGCGCCATGACACGCGAAGGGGATCGTCCCAGCCATGGCGATCCAGTTGAAGAGGGGAGGCATGCTTTGGTGGCGCGGCCCCCCCGTCCGCGCTTCCACACGGTGGAAGTGTCGCCGGAGTTTATCGTCTGGTCGGAGAATCCGACCGGCAACTAGCTCCAACTTCCGCGCTTCTTCGCCGACGAGCTGTCGGCCTCTGGTCCAGGCGGACTCTGGCTGCAGGCAGATGGTTGCTGCACCAAGGCCTCTTGGGTTGCAGTCGCGACTTCTGTCGCGGGCAACATTGCCCTGGCCCGCGGTTGGCAGACGTTCGCCCGCGCGCGCGGCTTGGACCGGCGGTGCGCCCTCCACTTTAAGTACGACGGTGAATCAACCCTCTTCGTGAGGGTGTTTGGGGAAGATCGTCGCCGCGCCAGGTGCTGTCCCAAGGCGAACGATGGTGAGGAGGTGCTCGGTCTCGGGGACGGTCGCGGCGAGGATGAGGGCGAGGCTGCCCTCGGGGGCGGCTGTGTCTTGTCCAGCTACAGCGGCTCTTCCTCCGGTGACTGCTCCAGCAGCAGTGGTCACGACCAACCGCCGCGCCACCGCGCCCGCTTTGAAGGCGGCAGTGGGTCATCTCGTCGTCGCGCCTCCGTGAAGCACGAAGAAGGAGCCGGCTAGGCTCGGGGTGCCGCTAGGGGTCTGCCTCCACAAATTGCTGCAACGCTGCTTTTGTTTTACTCTTTTTCGTGCATCAAGAATGTAACCAGTTTGGGCCCAGGGGGCGTGTATCGAACTATGGCTCCTCGATTGTGGCACCGTGCGTGTTGCTCGTTATTTCGTGCAAAGATAACTTAACCTGGTATATCCGGAACGCCCTCTTCCTCACGAGGCGCTCATTTCCTCGCGTCCATCTTGCCTTGGTGGCCTGTATTTGCTCGGGAACTGCAAAAGCTTCTTTGGAAGTGCGTTAAAAGATTTGCCGTTCACCCTGGCCCTGATCTGGTGCATTGTATCGCGGTACCCGTGGGCCACGGACTAGGAGAGGCACGCCAGCTCTTGGGCTCGAACGAGGGTGGCTCGTGAGAAGGCAGAGAAGGGAGAAAATGCTCGCGAGGGTACCTGCGCAGCCCCCTCGCGAGGCATGCGAGAGAGAGAACATGAGCTAACCCAAGCCGGAAAATGCAGCGAGAGGCGAGGGGGTCAAATCAGCAAGGAATGCCAAAAAGCAAATTTTGATTAAGGAAAAGGGAGCCAAATACGGAAAGCAAATGAAAAGCCGCGTCTGGCACCTAATCTAGTCTTCAAGTCTGCTGACCAGCGCGGAGCTAAGTGCTGCCACTAGGCATGGGCGGGAGCCCTAGGGCCTGAGGCCGGCACTCCTGAGACTCCGGGGCGTGTACAACCCCAACTCATTATTACGTGAGAGTGTCGCGGGCGGCGATTCTTCACAGGCACCGGACCTTCTTCACAGGCTCTGGGCCTTTCTTCTCAGGCTTTGGGCCTTGCTTCTCAGGCTTTGGGCCTTGCTTCTCAGGCTCTGGGCCTTACTTCACAGGCTCTGGGCCTTGCTTCACAGGATCTGGCCCTTGCTTCACAGGCTCTGGGCCTTGCTTTATGGGTAAAACTTCTGGAGGTGCTGGATGTTCCAGGCGTTTTGGACTGGTACTCCCTTTTGTGTCTCCAGGTGCACGGCGCCAGGCCTAGAGATGTGGGCGACCTTGAACTGGCCCTCCCACATTGGTGAAAGCTTATGCAGCCCTTCCCTGGAGAGGACCCGCCTCAGGACTAGGTCACCATCTCGAGTGTCGTGGAGCGGATATTGCGGCAGTGGTATCGCCGCAGTGCTTGCTGGTACCTCGCAGCCTGTAGCGCAGCTTCGCGGCGACGTTCCTCCCCCAACATGAGGTCCATCCCCCGCGTGGCATCCTGCTGCATTTCGTCGAACGCCAGGACCCGTGCGGAGCGATGCTTGACCTCATGAGGGAGGACCGCTTCAGCTCCATAGACCAGGAAGAATGGAGTCTCTCCCGTTGGCTTGGTGGCGGTGGTCCGGATGGACCATAGTACGGATTGGAGCTCGTCGTGCCAGCCCCTGCCGCAGGCCTCCAGCTTCTTCTTGAAGGTCCTAGTCTTGAGGCCCCTCAGGACCTCCGCGTTCGCGCGTTCGGCCTGACAATTGCTCCTGGGGTGGGCCACCGAAGCGTAGCAGATCTGCGTTCCAAGGTTAGCACAATAGGTTTTGAAGAGGTTGCTAGTAAACTGCGAACCGTTATCTGTGATGATGCGATTGGTGACCCTGAAGCGGCTCACGAGGCCCTTGATGAACTTGACAACAGAGCTGGCTGGGATGGTACGGACGGCTTCCACTTCCGCCCACTTGGTGAACTTGTTGATGGCGACGTAGAGGTAACGGTAGCCCCCTGGCGCTCGTGGGAACAGGCCTAGGATATCCAGCCCCCAGACCACGAACGACCATGTGAGTGGGATAGTTTGAAGGCCCTGAGCAGGTTGATGGATTTGCTAGGCGTGGAACTGGCAAGCTTCGCAAGACTTCACCAGCTCGGCTGCGTCGTTGAGTGCTGTAGGCCAGTAGAATCCACTGTGGAACACCTTGCCGACGAGGGTCCGTGATGACGAGTGGTGTCCGCAGTCCCCGCCGTGTATGTCAATCAGCAACTCCCTTCCTTGGTCGCTGGATATGCAGCACAATGTGACACCGTTCAGTCGCTTCCTATATAACTCACCGTCTTGGATACAGTATGCCATGGCTTGCCGGGCCTCGCAGTCCGCCTCCTCTTCCTTCTCCGGCAACGTCCCGTGCGTCAAGTACTCCTTGAATTCCTTGGTCCAGCATTCCTCCTGGGGCTCGAGCACCAAGAGCAGCCGAGCTCCAGAGGTCGGTCCACAGGTCGGGGCTCTCGTGGCCGGGGGCTGGGGGAGCTCCTCCTGAGGCTGAGTCGTGCTTGAAAGAGGTGGTGTAGATGAAGGCTTGAAGAGCCGCTCCTCAAATACGCCTGGCTCCTAAGTTTGCCACTTGGATGCTCTCCTGGCGATGTCGTCGGCTTCCTTGTTGGTGCCCCGGGGCACGTGCTGTAGTTCCAGGCCCGAGAACTGTTTCTCCATCTTGCGCACCTCCGCGAGGTAGGCGTCCATATGCTCGTCCTTTGGCTCATACACCTTGTTGGAGAAGTTGACAAGGAGTTGTGAGTCGCCTCTGATGGTGAGGCGCTTCACCCCTAGGGCCGCTGCAGCCTTCCGGCCAGCTATGAGGCCTTCGTATTCTGTGATGTTGTTGGAGACCTTCTCGCCTTGCTAAAACTAGAGTTGCACAACATAGTAGAGCTTGTCCTGGGTGGGCGAGATGAGCACTGCTCCAGCCCCCGCGCCCTGGTGTGCGAAGGCGCCACCGAAATACATGACCCAACCGTCCGGAGCCTCACTTCCCGGGGAGGTGGACCGGTCTTCTCCTTCCTCATGTGTCGGGGCATCCGTCCATCCTGCCACAAAGTAAGCGAGTGCGGCTCCCTTGATGACCCTGGTAGTGCTGAACTCCAAATGGAACGCTTGCAACTCGATGTTCCACTCTGCGACCCTTCTGGCTGAGTTAGGGCTCCTAAGTATCCTTTCTAGTTGGTAGGCTGAGACGACCTTTATGGGGTGGCCCTGGAAGTAGTGTCACAGCTTTCATGAGGACACCAGGAGTGCGAGCAGGAGTTTCTGGGGCATGGGGTAGCACGCTCTCGCGTCCCATAGTACGGTGCTGACAAAGTACACCGGATGTTCGACGATGGCTGGCATGCTGTCGAGGCTCGGGTCCTGTGGAGACCGGGGCATATCTTGAGGTGGAAGGGTCCCTAAGACCCGACTGTCCTCAGGAGCTCCTGTGACGCTGCCCTGCTGAGCTGGCCTTCCACTGCTTATGCCTTTGCTGCGGCTTCCTGACCCCGCGCTACTTCAGCCTTGGCCTGGCGGGGCGCGCCCTTGGCTTGGCGCTCCTCCCGAACCACCACCAACGCCGCGCTGGCAGAGTACGGGGTGGTAGCAAGGTAGAGTATCAGAGGCTCGAGGGGCCGTGGCGCCACCATCACTAGGGGGCTAGTAAGGTATTTCTTGAGGTCTTGGAAGGCCCGGTCGGCCTCCGGGTTCCACTCGAACGGGCCCTTCCTCTTCATGAGCTTGAAGAATGGTAAGGCGCGCTCTCCCAGTTTGGAGATGAAACGCCCTAACGCGGTCACCCACCCTGCTAGCTTCTGCATCTCTTTGAGGGTCTGCGGCTCATGTCCTCGATAGCCTTGAACTTCTCCGGGTTCGCCTCGATCCCCCTGTGGGATATGAGGAATCCCAATAGCTTACCGGAGGGGACACCGAACACGCACTTCTCTGGGTTGAGCCTCAAGTTCACTTGGCGCAGGCTCTCAAAGGTCTCCTCCAAGTCATGAATCAATGTCCCTGCCTCGCGAGACTTGACCACTATGTCATCGACGTAAGCCTCTGCGTTCCTCCCGAGTTGCCGCCCCAGAGCGATGTGCATCAACCGCCGAAAGGTCGCGCCCGCGTTGCACAGCCCGAAGGGCATGCAGGTGTAGCAGTACACCCCACATGGTGTCAGGAAGGCCGTCTTCTCCATATCTTCCACCGCCATCTTGATTTGATGATACCCTGAGAATGCATCCAGAAGCACAGCAGGTCACACTCGGTGGTGAGTCAACAATCTGATCGATGCGCGGGAGTGGGAACGGGTCTTGAGGGCAGGCTTTGTTAAGATTGGTGAAGTCGTCGCACATCCGTTCCTTCCCACCTTTTTTCGGCACCACGACAGGGTTCGCCAGCCATTTGGGGTATCGGACCTCTCGGATGGCACATGCCGCTTCCAGCTTGCATGTCTCTTAGACGATGAAGGCCTGCTTCTCAGTGGACTGTCATCTCGCTCACTGCTTCACGGGGTGGATGTTGGGGCATACCCTTAGATGATGCTGGATCACCTCCCTTGGGACCCCTACCTGCTGATTGGGCTCCCACGTGAATATCTCCTTGTTCGCACGCAAGAACCTCACTAGGGCTTCTTCTTGTTCCATGTCAAGGTCAGCTCCTATGGTAAAGGTGGCTCCTAAAGACCCGTCCTCACTGACCGATACTTCCTTGGTTTCCTCCTTGTCTTGGGTGAACAACTGCTTCCTCTTGGTGGGCGTGGCCTCCCGGGCCGCGGGGGCACCAGCGTCGGCGGGCTGTGCTACTGTTGCAGTCTTGAAGGCGAGCCTGAGCGCCGTCACGGCCTCCTTAGTGTCCCCCTTGATGGTGAGGACGCCCTTGCTCCCCGGCATCTCCATGAGGTTGTAAGCCGGGTGAGTCACCGCCATGAACTAAGTGAGAGCCGGGTACCCGAGGATGGCGTTGTATGGGAGACCGATGCGAGCGATGTCGAAGTCCAACAGCTCGGTGCGGTAGTTGTCGCGTGTGCTGAAGGTGACAGGGAGGTGGATCTGTCCTAGGGAGTGGGCAGCTCCACCACCCACTCCTGAGAAGGGCTTACTGAGGCGGAGCCGCTCGAGTGGCACGTGGAGAAGGCTGAAGGCTTCCACGGAGAGCTAGTTGAGGCCAGCACCACCGTCGATGATGGTCTTGGTGACGGCCACGTTGCAGATGGTGGGCGTGCAGAGCATCGGGAGCATTCCGGAGCCGGCGGTGGAGTCGGGGTGGTCTTCTGAGTCGAAGGTAAGGTCGGACTGTGGCGCAGCCCTGCCCGGCAGAGCCCCCTGGCGCCTGGAGGTGGCCCGATCTGACAGAGGAACGACTTGGCGTGGCGGTCTGACGGCGGTGCTTGAGAGCCGCCCAGCAGGGCCGCGACTGCGTGGTGCGCCGGCACCGCGTAGCGAGCAGTGAAGAGGTCGCGGAGCTCCTCCCAAGATGCCACCGTGGATCCGGGAAGGTTAAGTAGCCAGGCGCGTGGCTCGCTGGCGAGGGCCATGGGAAGCTAGTTGGCCATGACCTTGTCGTCATTGCCGGCTTCGAGGATGGCCTCCTCGTACGCCAACAAGAAAGCTGATTGGTCCGCTGCGCCATCGTAGCATGGCTGTATCTCCGGCCTGAAGTTGGGCGGCCATTGCACCTGCCGCAGGGCGGGGGCCCGGGCTCGGAGCCCCCTTCCCCGTTGTCAACGCTGACTGTCGGAGTCGGCAGCAGGGCACCTGCCATGTGGGCGAAGCGCGGTGGTGACGGAGCGCAGATCGACGGAGGGGAAGCTACGACGCACCCCTACCTGGCACACCAAATGTCGGATGTGGGGTTCCGGCAAACCCTTAAGGTTCGAATACTGGGGTTCACACGAAGTCTTTTCCTCCCACCGATCTACGCCCTAGCTCGCTAAGATCTCGCGGACGAACTTGATGAACTCGCAACATAGAAAGACACAAGATTTATACTAGTTCGGGCCACCGTTGTGGTGTAATACCCTACTCCAGTGTGATGGTGGTGGATTGCCTCTTGGGCTGATGATGAACAATACAAGGGGGAGAACAACCTCCTGAGGTTGAGGTGTTCTTGTGCTTGGCTAACTTGTGTGGGTGAGAGCGGGCTGAATCCGTCTGCCCTGCCTACGGTGGTGGCTAGTCCTATTTATAGAGGCCCTGGTCCTCTTCCCAAATACTGAGCGGGAAGGGAGCCAACAATGGCGGGCAAATTTGAAGGGGACGGCTAGTACAAGCCATCCCGACAAAAGGTGGTCTCTGCCTGCAAAAGGCTCTGGTGGTGACGCCGTCTCGGGCTCCACGATGACCTACGTCTTGCCGTCCTTCTGGTCCTGGTCTTGTTGCACCAAAATGGCAACCTTTTCCTGATGCCTCGGTACTCCTCGCCTACGCTGGCCTCTTTAGCACCAAAGAGGAAACAAGGACACTGCGCACGCTGGCGCCCGCCTGGCGCCCGCCTGGTGTCGATCATCATGGCTCACGTCACGAGAGCCTCTTGAGGTTTGCCTCGCCTTGATATCTCCGCTCCTCACGAGCCTGCTTGACTAGGCCACTCCAGAGGAGGTCTTGTGTCGTCCGCCTTGGGAGGCTTGGCCCCTCGCGAGTGTCTTGGATGCCTTGCTGAGGAAGATGGGACGTACGGCCAGCTGGCTTAGCCACGCAGTGGACCGCAGGCAGGCAAGTCTGGGGACCCCCGTCCCCAGAACGCCGACAACTGAGCTTACGTGTTTTCACTGCTCTTGCACTCCTCTGCCGTAAGAATGGAGAAAATTGTAATTTAGTAGTACCTCCTTTCACCGAAAGGGTGGGACATCCAGCAGTCCTACCACCTCAGTAATAATGACCAATGAGCCGTCAAATCACATAGACCCAGCAGTAAGTTGGACGGATGAAGCAACCATCACTCTTGAATCCACTTCTCCCTTCAACGCAGGAGCCAGTGAGAGGTCACGTCCACTCTGCCCGGGCATGAATGCGACACTAACCGTTTCGGGCGGGAAGCGCGCGCGGGCGATGGAGGGGCTTTGGGTGGGCCAGGCTGGTCAGGAGCGGGCATGGCAGCTATCCGCCTGTCCCTACCGGACGCCCGGAAATGAGCGGATGCACCGACTCTGGTGGCTAAAATCGTACACTACACACCATCTCTTTGTAGGAGTAGGTCGATCTGTTGCTCTCTCTAACACACACATGCTGTTAGACACACACACGCACACGCACACACAGGTTCGTAGAATAGGAAAATCATGCGAGTGCGAGGCCACAGGAAGCGAGATACAAATGGAGTACGTACAAGAAGATAAGAGGTGACAAATATTCCATCAAACCTGGACTGAGGAGTAGTACTCCCTCCATCTAGGTGTTAAGTCATCCTACGGAAATCAGATATTCCCAAAATGTTTAGGCGTCGTCCATTAACTTCGCATCTCAATCCCCTCCTGGCCTCGTTGCTAGCGAGCATTGTTACTTAGGGAGTGTTTGGATCCTTAGCAAGAATAGCTTATAGCATAGCCGGGCAAGGTTAGGCATTTGTAACTATTAAAATATGTTAGCTTTTGTGGGCCAACTAGCTTGGGTGGGCTATAAAAACCTTGCTAGCTCAGGAGAGCCAGATCATCTCGCTTCCGACGGCAAACTTCGCGTAGTAGTAACATAGACTAGTAACATATGCATGTTGTACTAGTCCAAGTTACTCACCACTATGACTAGCCTAAGCAATGTAAGAAAACGCTCCTTACTATGCCCTGTTATCTCCCCCGAAAACCCAATGCATGGAGCACAACTACGCGTTGATTAGTCAAGAAATCAAAGTCGGTTTGCATGCGAGTTAATACGTGGCCCTGCATGGCAGCTAAAACGGCATCTCTTAGTTGTTTGGATTAACTGTTGCGTTTAGAGATAGAAATCAGGGCTTTGATTGGAGGAATGACCGGTCAAGTTTCTCCTTCTCCTCCAATCTACTTGCACCTTGGTCCTGCTGCACCTTCTAACATGACTTATTACACCTAGACAGAGGGAGTCGTACGAGATACGGTGGCACACTGACTTAGGTCGAATACAAGTGCCCAAAATTGTGTGCATGTTATAATAAGGATTCACTTAAAATAGTACGTGAGCGAACAAAGGCATCAATTGGACAGTGTCCCCAAGCAGTAGCGAGATGTGTGAGGTAAGATACACCGCTGGTGCTTTTAATTTTTCTTATTAATTTGTTTGTTTCACCGCTGACTGGTGGGACCCAACGTACTACGTGGAGAGAGGTAAGGTGACTAAGGCTGCATCATTTCTGTACCACTGTGGATAGTCTTACCACCAAAGCCACATGACTTGATTATGGTTTAAATCCCAATGACTCCCACACACAAAAACACGACATGCTTGTAACACGAATGCAGGAATGTATAAAAGGTTATTTTCCTCTCGTTGAACATAACATGAGGGTTGTGTAGCTGGTTAGCCTGTTCGCTCATCAAACTTGAGGTCTCGGGTTTGATAACTACACTTGAGCATAATTCGTGCCAGGAGGATTCTTTGACTGGTCAAAATGGATGGATACGGAGCTATACGATCTCGTAGTGACTATATAATCACCTCATCACGTATAGGTTGCAGCCTCGGTGCTTGTTTTCTAGGGTTTGCACTCTTCACACTCTCTCCAGTATATATATACACACTGGAGCCTCAGCGCTTGTAGTTGCTCTCTTCACACTCTCTCACCCTCTCCAGATCTAAACAAGACTTCCTTGGCCTCTCTCTCTCCCCTCACTACTGGTCTACTTGTAGTTGCTCTCTTCACACTCTCTCACCCTCTCCAGATCTAAACAAGACTTCGTTGGCCTCTCTCTGTCCCCTCACTGCTGGTCAAAGAGCCAGCAGGATCCGTCCACCAGGAAGGGAAGGAGGCTTAACGCTGTCGCCGTCGGTGAGGGAGGAGGGAATCCACTACCGGCGCAGCTGTTCACTTTCACCCAGCGGCGGCGCGGGAGGGCCTCCGACCCCTTCTTCTTCGCCGCCGTACATAGTGTGGGTCGAACGGCCTCTGATCGCCCACCGAACCACACCCCAAGAACCTTAAGGTATAATTTACTTATTCCACATGCATTTCTCTAGCTGCATGTGGGCTTTTTCCGCTTCTGTACTCGAATCTAGGTGTTGGATCAAACAGGAAAGTAGTGGGGAAAGTTGTATAGCATGAATCTAGGACATGGTTCAAAGAGGAAAGGAATGGGGGAAAGTGGTGGGAAAAGTTGTATAGCATGAATCTAGGACATGGTTCAAAAAGGAAAGGAAGGGGAAAGTTGTGGGGAAAGTTGTATCGCATGAATCTAAGACGTGGTTCAAAGAGGACAGGAATGGGTGGAAGTAGTGGGGAAAGTTGTATAGCATAAATCTAGGACGTGGTTCACAGAGGAAAGGAAGTGGGGAAAGTACTAGTACAGACTGGCTATCCAGCACCTACGTTGGTCGAAAAGGGAAAACAATGACAAACATAGTACACACATCTGTAACAAACTGATCTTTTGTTTTGGGGGACAAGGCTGTGGAGTTTGAGCAGGACTAGATTTGCTGCGCTCACATAGGGAAAGGTGTCTAAAGATAACAAAACTGGGACCAACACAAATATGCTCCTTGGTTGTATGTTCTTTGTTGCAACAGACTGTGCATCACCCCAGTACATGTGTAGATGCCCATCGTGCTAGTGCGTCCACTGTCCCGTGCAACTCTTTAGCTGTTGTTAATCTAAGGCCCTGTTTGGTTAAAAACTCCCTAGTCCCTACTTGCTTGGTTCCAGGGACTAAACATGGACTAGAGGTTATTAAATGACATGCTAAAAGACCATGTTACCCCTAGTAATGAAGTAATAGAGACAAGGTGCGATGCGTGGCAGGGGCAAATGTTGGAAAAAAGTCCCTAAAAGACTCTCCCTCGGGGTCTTCTTTCTTTAGTCCCAAATGCCCACTTTTAGTCCCTAAAAGTCCCTCCTGTTTGGTTTAGATGGGACTGACACGGACTTTTTTTAGTCCCTCCACGAAACTGTCCCTGTAAACAAGCACCCTCTAATAATGCCGCTGGAAAATTGATGCAATGCCACAGTTAAAAGCAAATTACATGTTTAATGAATTTTATTTTTAATATAATCTCTCTGTTAATATTAATCAATGTCAATGTTTGAGAAATGCTACTGCCTTGCTTTCTTTCCCATTTAGGTAAGGTAGATGCTTCTTTTTGTTGGCTTCTGTGTCATCCACCAATATTGACCACTAGTTGTTTCCTTTGCACCTCTGTGGAAACAGGGTTATCTACTTCACCTTGTTGCCATTGTGACCTTTTGTTGCACTGCACAAAACACTTTGTTTTAAGAGTGTTTTGTGCAGTTCAACCAAAATGTCACACCGACAATGTTGGTTTATTGCTTGATCTTAGTGGAACTGCACAAGAGGAGATCTTACTTCCTATCCGTGTTGGCAAATTTGGTTCAGATCTTCTTCTTGTGAGTTGTTTGAATTCCGCGTCATCAGAGGTCAGTACTAGCCTTCTTCCACATTATTCTGCAGTGTGCTTTCATATGTTGTGCTACTTGTATGGTAATGTTGCTTGATTTTAGTGAACTACACAAATGGAGACAAGACTACCAATCCGTATGTGCACCGCAATATCCCATTGAGGTAAGATAATGATATTTCACAACTGTTGGCCTGTATTTTGCCACTTTCATCAGAAAATTAATGTCATTGTTTAGTGCTACACTTGTGCAACCTAATTGACATGCCAAATCTTACATTGAAGGCGAAGCTTGTCTGTTATTGAACCAAGTGATGAAGGGGAAGAACAAGCGGAAGAAAAACAAAAATCAACTCCTCGTGCTGTAATGAAGCACTGGAACTGTGATGACACAAGTAATGATATAGTTTTGCATCTTAATTTATTGCTATGGCTCGAACGATCAATTGTTTTGCCACTGATTTGATGCCACTCTTAATTTAATACGTAATTATCTCTACTTGTCCAAACAGGGATCTTCTTTGAAGATATGTAGGATCTAGAAGTAGATGTGTCTAGAGGGGGGGGGGTGATTAGACACTTAGTGCTAAAGTTGCAATTTTTAGGCCTTTTTGGTTTGAGTGGAGTTTTAGGCACAATTTCAACATACACAATACATATCAAGCAAGCACGCAAAGAGTATATGAGCAGGGGAATGTAAAGCATGCAACTTGCAAGAATGTAAGGGGAAGGGTTTGGAGAATTCAAACGCAATTGGAGACACGGATGTTTTTCCCGTGGTTCGGATAGGTGGTGCTATCCTACATCCACGTTGATGGAGACTTCAACCCACGAAGGGTAACGGTTGCGCGAGTCCACGGAGGGCTCCACCCACGAAGGGTAATGGTTGCGCGAGTCCACGGAGAGCTCCACCCATGAAGGGTCCACGAAGAAGCAACCACCCACGAAGGGTCCACGAAGAAGCAACCTTGTCTATCCCACCATGGCCATCGCCCATGAAGGACTTGCCTCACTAGCGGTAGATCTTCACGAAGTAGGCGATCTCCTTGCCCTTACAAACTCCTTGGTTCAACTCCACAATCTTGTCGGAGGCTCCCAAGTGACACCTAGCCAATCTAGGAGACACCACTCTCCAAGAAGTAACAAATGGTGTGTTCATGATGAACTCCTTGCTCTTGTGCTTCAAATGATAGTCTCCCCAACACTCAACTCTATATCATAGGATTTGGATTTTGTGGAAAGAAGATTTGAGTGGAAAGCAACTTGGGGAAGGCTAGAGATCAAGATTCATATGGTAGGAATGGAATATCTTGGTCTCAACACATGAGTAGGTGGTTCTCTCTCAGAACATATGAGTTGGAATTGTGTATGTGTTCTGATGGCTCTCTCCACGAATGAAGAGGAGGTGGAGGGGTATATATAGCCTCCACACAAAATCCAACCATTACACACAGTTTTCCAATCTCGGTGGGACCGAATCAACAAACTCGGTCGGACCGAAAAGGTAAACCTAGTGACCGTTAGACATTTTCGGTGGGACTGACATGCAACTCGGTAGGACCGATATGGTTAGGGTTTGGGCATAACATAATCTCGGTGAAACCGATTACACAAACTCGGCGAGACCGAGTTTGGTAATAAGCTAACCAGAGAGTTGGTCAGGTAAACTCGGTGGGACTGATTTGCTCTTTCGGTGAGACCGAAAAGTTACAAAAAGGAAACAAAGAGTTTACACTGCAATCTCGGTGGGACCGATTCGCTCTTTCGGTGAGACCGAAAAGTTACAAAAGAGAAACAGAGAGTTTGCAATCCCATCTCGGTGAGATCGAGATCCCTATCGGTAGAACCGAATTGCTAGGGTTTGGCAGTGGCTATGACAGGTGAAACTCGGTGGCGCCGGATAGGAATAATCGGTAGGTCCGAGTTTGGCTTTGGGTTTAGGTCGTATGTGGAAGTGGGAAAGTAGCTAAGGATTTTGGAGCATATCATTAAGCACATGAAGCAAGAGGCTCATTAAGCAACACCTCATCCCTCCTTGATAGTATTGGCTTTTCCTATGGAGTCAATGTGATCTTGGATTACTAAAATGTAGAATGAAGAGTCTTGAGCTTGAAGCTTTAGCCAATCCTTTGTCCTTAGCATCTTGAAGGAGTTCCCACAACCTTTAGTCCATGCCACTACATTGTTGAACTTATCTGAAACATGCTAGATAGAAATGTTAGTCCAACAAGAAATATTTTGTCATCAATTATCAAAACCACCTAGGGAGCATTTGTGCTTTCAAGATACCATATATTTTAGTGGAACTGCACAAGAAGATGTTGGAAACATTAATCTAATCGAGGAGTATGTAGTAAGAATGGCCACCACAGTAGATAGCAACAGATGGTTCTGGAGAAGTGCTTCATCTGTATGCTCTACACAATAAGCCTCATGACAAAGGTTGGTACTCGCCCACTGATTTCATCCATATGATTGAGCTTTGTCATCTCTATTGGTGTTGTGCTACTATTTAGATACTGTCATCAAAAAGTGGTATTGTCCTTGAGAAGTGCTTCATCTGTGATGTTTTAAATATTCCTTTCCTTTTTTCGAGCAAACAAGGATGCTAGCATTTAGTTATCCTCTTGTCTTTGAACAATAGGATCCTCCTCCTCTGAAGAAGATTATGGAGTATGTGAAGTGACTAGTTTCGATTATGCCTGGATGAAGAAGCCCTGTCTATCTTCTCATCAGAAGGAGCAATTGAAGGATGGTTACATTACCCCCCACAAGACCAAACTAACTTCATCTCAGAAGGACTGACAAATCTCCATTTTCTTGCTGTGATGCGCGAGTACAATGTTGTTCTAAAATGGCATATTCCCGGTCAACCAATCCTACCTGAAATAGCGCTGCGGGCTAGATTCGGCGATTTAAGGAGACTTCATGACGATGTGCTGCGGATAGAGAAAGGCCTCATCACGTAAAAAAATCCAGGATACCCACTCTACGTGGTTAACGTGCCACGGGGATTGTCGTACGTCGACACATTCCCTGCGGAGAAGTTCTTCCTTCGATTCGATTACATCTTCGACATGTTTCACTTGAAGAAGCTGGATTTTGTGTTTGTCCGCCTTTATGCTTTGCGCATGAACTACCTCATCGGGGTTGAGCAGATACCTTATATCTGTGTCCCTGACCCGTACTTCATGCACGAGGCCTTCTTGGGAGTCTGCGCAAAGCACTATGAATACGCGAGGGAATACATCGTCAATTTCATGCTCGCCAATAAGGACAAGGAGGCGATTCTCGTGCCTTATCATCCCATGTAAGCATCCGCGCGGATATCCTTCCTTTGATTTCAATCATTCATTTGCACGGTGGAGGCTAATTAATTTGAGGTGTACTTATTTTGCGCAGTGGCGGGCGCGGCGTCCTCATCATCCTCTACCCCCAATACTCCCATGCTCTTTACTTGGACTCATCGAAGAACATTAACAAAAAGGATTACACCCATATCAAGTCTGTTCTCGACAGTGCTATGTTTTACTATGACACACAGGGTGGATAGGTCATTGACAAGAAGAAAAAGGACGGCAGGCCCGCTTTCGGCCATAAGACCGACTTCTGCCGCATCCTGCAACCGAGTGATTCTCTTAATGATGGATTCTATGTCCTACACCAGATGCTGGAGTACAGACGGGATCACCAGAACCTTCGCATGTCACCTACATCTGGCGATGCCCATATTCTGCAATGGGCTAAGAACTTAGGAGATATCGAGGATCATCGACTTCGAGCTGAGTTCTATCACATCCAGCGCGAACTTGCCCAAATCATCATGAAGGAGGTCGTCGAAAAAATAGGGATGTTCTACGAAGAATTACAAATGTCGTGGGAAGACGTCCGAACAAGCCTCCAAGCTCAGCGCCTCGACTTAAAGCCTTTCACTAAGCTCGGGGACTATCTCCCTGACTTGGATGGATGGCACGACATGGAGTGATTGTCGATATATGACAATGTGTCCGTTTAGTCCATACTATCTGTATGACGAAACTTTGAATTATGCACAACGAAACTTTATTTGTGATGTAATTAAACCGTCCGCCTCGACTAGCGAAGATCACTCTAGTTAGGGCATTTTGGGTACGATGAACTTTGTTATTTATGCTTATGATATGTTGCTTCTATTTTTGCCAAGCTGTCTCTTTCTGTTGCTCAACTATATATGTTGCATATCATCGACTCATGTGATGATGCAGGTGTATAGATCATCGATGGCGAAGAAGTGCTACGCCAGGAGTATACGACTAGTGGCCGGAATGTGACGCCCAGGTGTACTGGATTCCGGTTTCTGAGCGACAGCCAATAGTTAGTTTAGGTTCACGCAAAGTGATAGCTCTTGTCGCGTATATCATTGTTTAGATGGATGACGATGTACTTGCAAGTAATCGAGATTTGTATCGCTATTTTCGAGATGATGATGAGAGACCACCTTGTGTTGGATGATGATTATGATGATGACACGATTTGATGAGACTATTTGTATGTATATGCTATGATTACATTATTATGTGTATCATATGCTAAAGATTATTGTATAAAGCCTATTCAAATACAAAACAAATATGCAGAAAAAAACTACTAAAATTAGCAGTAGCGAGTGGAGAAAAGTTAGCAGCAGCGCCATAGTAGTAGTAGCGCGTCCAGGCAAAGCGCGCTAGAGCTATTAGCAGTAGAGAGCTTCCACGAAGCGCGCTGCTGCTACACTTGTATATCAGTAGCGCGGGTGTGCATGCGCTACTACTACGGGTTAGCTATAGCGCCGGTCCCCGCGCTACTGATATACCTAGAACCCGCGCTGCTGCTAGCCTTTTCTCTAGTAGTGGAAGACTACGGCTATGGCCGGCGCAACAGTATATATAGCAATGGTGGGCGGCGGAGGGACGGAAGTGTGGCACCGGAGTAGCCGCCTTGGCAACCACGTATCATTAAT
Source organism: Triticum dicoccoides (assembly GCF_002162155.2). Classification (NCBI taxonomy): domain Eukaryota; kingdom Viridiplantae; phylum Streptophyta; class Magnoliopsida; order Poales; family Poaceae; genus Triticum; species Triticum dicoccoides. The sequence goes on along the minus strand of NC_041384.1, from coordinate 213,777,098 downwards.
GTGGGCGGCGGAAGGACAGACGGATGACACTTGTGTCATTTGAAGGTGGAGCAATCGCATGCACCGGGAAGCGAGGCGGGCGGTGCTGACCGTTTCGGGCGAAAAGCGTGCGCGGACGAGGGAGGCGGTCTGGGTGGGCCAGGGCAGTCAGACTCGTGCTTGGCAGTGGGCCAGTCCAGCAGCCGGACATGCTGGCTCACCAGCTACCTCGCCGAGCTGAGCGACAACAATCAGACGATGAACGTAGCTTCCGACCAGGAGCCGGCACCACTGTCCAAGCCGGTTCATGCCGTGTTCACCATAGAGCAGGTGCGGCTGCACTTCGATGCCCTAATGGCGGAAGAGCTACCAGCATAGGAGGACCTGTGCTGCAACCTCCGTCCCCTCAACGAGAATCGGTGAACAAGCGAACGACAATGCCGTCACGGACATGTGACCCTATGATCCTGGCTTCCCGAATGAGCATCGGCGCTGTATCAGACCATTTGTAGGGCCCGCGAGGCCCTCTCAGTTCTCCTTCAAGTTGTTGCGCTCGCCGTAGCGCCGCCGTCTCGCGTTGTCAACATGGTCAACGGACATGAGGATGAGGAGATGACTTTACTTGGAGATGATGACAGTGGGACCCACCAGGGCCATAGCCGCACGTACGGAAGTGCCTCCTTATTAGTATATAAAACAATATTTTTTGCTTCCTCCTGGTTTCCTGACATCAGGGTCCCACACCATTGTCAACCTATGTAGTCAATAAACGAGAGAATTGCATAAGAAGCGGCCGACAGCTGGGACCAAGCAGCTCAAGCAGGATTTGTGTTTTTGAGGTGTGAGCACTACAGAGTGTTTCTTGAGTGATGTTTAGCCCAGATATTAATTTTTCTCCTCTGAACAACAACGAAAATATCGCTGCAACTATTAACTGGGCGGGCTGTGGCCCGTCTAGCCCAGGCCAGATATCCAGCCTAGATATTAATTTTTTTTCAAGCTGAAAATGGCTAGCCCAGCTATACTTTTTTTAGGAATACCCAGGCAAGGTCAAGTTGTTATTCTCCGGCCCGCTGGGCTGCAAATCTTTCCTAAGAGGGATGCATTAAGGTTAACAAGAAAATGGGCTTTAAGAAATAATGAATGGGATGTAATTATAAAAACTGGGCAGTAACTATAAAAATTGCACCAAACACATAATAACTTAATAAATTTTTATTTTTGGATATTGAAAAATTTAATTTCATTAATTGTTGCGAGCGCAATGTTTCGTTGGATTTTTACGTAATATAAATTTATATTGAAATTGTATTTAATCTGACTAGAAATTTCGGGATAAAAATATTTCGGATCCCATCAAAATATGGGAAATTTTATTGAATTATATTTTGAACGGTTGGTTGAAATGGGTTGTACTTTTAACAAATTGTAAATGGGCTGTAGTAAATTCCATTAGAATTCAAAAATTGGCTGCACATTCTTACAAATCTCAAATGGGCTATAAGTTCTCTGCCACACACTTTTGGCATTACTAAGTTGACACACCCCCTCAAAAAAAAGAGTTGACGCGTATGCAAGGCTTTGTCAACTTATAGTAAACACACGCTTCTAGCAGCAGTGGCCGTTGGATGTCCATCCAACGGATGCCGTGCTTCTTCTTCAATCTCGGATATTCTAGCTTCACCCACCCAAAAAATGATTCCTCCCCCTGACATCTTGGGTGCACCGTTTCAGAAGCTGACCTGTGGGCCTACTAAGTTGACGCGTACCAAGGACTTTGTTAACTTAGTCAATATAAACGATTCTAGCTGCAGTGACCGTACGATGTCCATCCAACGGCGGTCGTGCTTCTTCAACCTTTGGTCTTCTTGCTCCAGCCGCCCAAAGCAGCGCCAGTCGTGCCGCCTGCTCCTGCCTCCCGTGGCTGGCTGTGCTGCCGCACAGGCCTCACCGCCCCTACTACTCCCACCACTGGGCAGGGCATCCCTCCACTCACCCACACCCCCTGTTATTCTGCGGCGACGGCAGCCTCACACCGCAGCCGAACCAGTGAGCCCTCGTACTCCTCTCCGCGTGGGCATCCACTTCCGCGTCTTCCCCAGCTCCGTGTCGTCCCCTTCCTAGGCCTCGCCATCATCCACCGCCCTGGTGCTCTCGGCGCGGCATGGTCAACTTGATCAAGAAACGACTTCCACCGGAAGAGTACTGTACGTGGAGAGGCTGATAGCTGGGTCCACGGTAGCCGCAAGGAAGTGCCTCCTTATTACGCGGAAAATAATTATTCATCCACCTGACAGCGGGGACCCACCGGACGGGCCACCGTATTTGGCGAAAAAATGTTCCCCCTCACTGCTGGGACCCACCGGACGGGCCAACGTATTTCGTGAAAAAAACATTCCCCCCATTGTCAGCTCGGACCCACCGGAGGTGCCTCCGTATTACACAAAAAAATGAATACTCCTCCTGCTAGTTGGGACTCACCTTGGTGGGAGGCTGACTTGTGGGCCTACTAAGTTGACGGGGATGGAGTACTTTGTCAACTTAGTCAATATGAACGATTCTAGCTCCAGTGACCGTACGATGTCCATCCAACGGCCGTAGTGCTTCTTCAACCTCTGGTCTTGTTGCTCCAGCCGCCCAAAGCAGCGCCGGTCGTGCCGCATGCTCCTGCCTCCCGTGGCCGGCTGTGCTGCCCCGGAGGACTCACCGCCCCCTAATATTCCCACCGCTGGCCAGGCCATCCCTCTACTCACCCACACCCCCTGTTATTCTGCGGCGACAGCAGCCTCACACCGCAGCGAACCAGTGAACCCTCGTACTCCTCTACGCGTGGGCATCCACTACCGCGTCTTCCCCGGCTCCGCGTCATCCCCTTCCTAGGCCTCGCTGTCGTCCACCGCCCTGGTGCTCTTGGCGCGGCGTGGTCAATGTGGTCAAGGAACGGCTTCCATCGGACGTGGACTATATGTGGAGAGGCTGACAGCTGGGTCCACGGCCGCAGCAAGGAAGTGCCTCCTTATTACATGCAAAATAATTATTCCTCCACCTAACAGCGGGGACCCACTGGACGGGCCATCGTATTTGGCGAAAAAACGTTTCCCCCTGACTGCTGGGACCCACCAGCTACATCTTCGCACGCAAGGAAGTGTGTTCTGGCAAAAACAAAAAAATGATTCGCCCCCTGACTGTTGGGACCCACCAGCTACATCTTCGCACACAAGGAAGTGCGTGACAGTCGGGACCCACCTGGTCGAAGCATACATATCGTTGTCATTCTGGTCGCGAACATGTACATACATACTGGTCGATGTAGAGGCGCGCATGTGTCGTAGTAGAGGCGCGCATGTAGCATGTACACGTACGTACATCCGCCAGTGTGCAAGAAAGAAAATACGTCCACGTACGTACATACGGGTAGGGTCTCGAACGCCTACTCGCGCATATGTACGGCCAGGGCGCGTGTACATGGTTGGGTCAGAACGGAGAAACAACGTCATCGTCGTGTTCATGGGGAGCCAACCGGCTGGGTCGGAACGGAATGCGTTGTCGTGTTCATCGGGAGGGCTTGGAAGGAACAGCCGATGGAAACGAGGCCTGGCGTACTGCAGAACGGACGAAACAGCCTTGTGTTCGACCGGCCACCTTCGAAACGGGATCCTGTTCATCGGGAGGGGTGTGGCATACTGCAAAACGGAGGAAACAAACTTGTGTTGGAGCGCTACGTTCGAAACGGGGGTCCTGTTCATCAGGAGGGGTGTGGCGTACCGCAAAACGGGACTCCACGAGATACTGTTCATCTCCACCGTCGACCCCCTCCAGCCTCCACAGGATACTATTCATCCATCGTCGACCTTCTCCAGCCTTCACCTGTGACTGTTCATCCACGGGCTCCTGTTCATCCAGCCTCCACCGCGCGCTACTCCACCGGCTACTGTTCAACCAGCCCTCTCCGCGGGCTCCAGTTCAACCACCCCTCCATGGGCTACTCTTCATCCAACCCTCCACCATCTACTGTTCATCCGGCCCTCCACGGGGTGGTCCTGTTCATCCTACCCTCCACGGGGTCCTGTTCATCCAGCCCCAACCGGCTCGATTGATCGAGGTCCTGTTCATCCAGAGGCAACACCACGGGGTCCTGTTCATCCACCCCCACCGGGAACTGTTCATCCAAACCCCCCAGCACGCTCACTGTTCATCCAGAGGCAGCATCGATCGGCTTCAGTTAGCAGCAGTAGCGAAGGAATCACTCAATCGGGTTCAGCTAACAGCCATCGATCGATCGCTCGGGTTCAGTAACGCATAGCCTGCAACGCAATCGCTCGGGTTCGGTTAGAGCCCAACGCCTTGCTCGGGTTCAGTTAGAGCCCAACACCTCGCACCCACGCGCGTGCGTGTACGAGAGAAATGTGCATCGCTCGGCCCCGACCATCCACCGTAACCGGGAACACCCCAACATTTTCCTCGCCCTCGCTTCTACCATGGTTTTTTCCATCATGGACGACCCAAAGAATGTCATGCAGCTACGTCTCCGGCCCGCCCAGGACGAAAAGCCCATTTTCTGTCATGATTTTTTGTCATAGAAGTAGGACCCCACCACATCTATGATGATACCGGGTTTTGTCACAATTATCATCATAGAAGTGTCATAAGTATGACATCAATTTTTTTCGTTCGGCCCAAAATGTCACGGATGTGTCTTTTTTTGTAGTATTTGCGCTGGTGTGAACAACCCATTTTGTGGAGTCGAGAGGATCATCCACCCCGGGTTGATAATCCGGGTCATCTGGCATTGGTGGTGGCGCCTCAGGTTGGAGGATATAAATTTACCAAGGTACTCATGGATGGAGGGAGCAGTATCAATATCCTTTATTATGAAACCTTCCGTCGCATGGGGTTGACGGATAAAAATCTTAAACCTTCGAACATTGTTTTCCATGGTGTGGTACCCGTTAAATCGGCATATCCAGTCGGTAAGATAGCTATGGAGGTTGCTTTTGGAGATGATCATGATTGAAGATAAGAGACATTAACGGTTGAAGTGGTGAAAATCAAGAGCCCATATCATGCCCTGTTTGGACGGCCGGCTTATGCTAAGTTCATGTCAAGGCCCTGTTATGTTTATCTGCAGCTCAAGATGCCGGGTCATAAATGGACCATCACGGTACATGGGAGTCATCGGATTGCTTTGGAATGTGAGGAAGGTGATGCGGCTTATGCTGAGTCGGTTTGTGCAACAGAAGAATTGAAGTTCTACAAGGACAATGTTGATCCGACAGATATGACTTCTTTGAAAAAACCAACTACAGAGCATGATCCAGCCTTGAAGTTTAAATCAGCTGATGAGACGAAGTTGGTTGACTTTGTTCCTGGCGATTCATCCAAGCAGTTTAGTATCAGCGCTAACCTGGATCCGAAATAGGAAAGCGCGCTCATCGAGTTCATCCGTGAGAACTGGGACATCTTTGCATGGAAACCTTTAAACATGCCAGGTGTACCGAGGGAACTCGCTGAGCACACTCTTAATATTGATCCTAAGTTTAAACCGGCCAGGCAGTTTCTCCGCCACTTCAATGAAGAAAGGCGTAAGGCTATTGGTGAGGAGGTAGCCCGGCTCTTGGCAGCAGGGTTTATTGTGGAGGTTTTTCACCCTGAGTGGTTAGCTAACCCAGTGCTAGTGCTTAAGAAGAACGACACTTGGCGGATGTGTGTGCACTACACAGATTTGAACAAGGCTTGTCCAGTGGATCCCTTTGCTCTCACTCGTATTGATCAAATCATTGATGCTACGTTGAGCTGTGAGCGTCTAAGCTTTCTGGATGCTTATTCTGGTTATCATCAGATCAAAATGACAATTAAGGACGAGGAGAAGACAACTTTTATAACTCCCTTTGGAGCCTTCTGCTATGTATCTATGCCTTTGGGCTTAAGAGTGCCCAGGCGACTTATCAGCGATGTGTGTAGAATTGTCTTCATGCCCAGATTGGGCGCAATTTTCATGCTTATGTGGATGATATTGTGGTGAAGTCCAGAAAGGAGGTGACGTTGATAGCTGCCTTGAAGGAAACCTTTGATAATCTTCGGGTCTATAAGATGATGCTTAATCCAGCCAAGTGTGTTTTTGGTGTTCCGGCAGGCAAGCTCTTGGGTTTTCTAGTGTCTAACAGGGGTATTGAAGCTAATCCGGAAAAGATCAAAGCTATTATGTCTCTGGCTAAACTGGCGTGTATCAACGATGTTCAACGTCTGGCGGACCATATTGCAGCATTGAGCTGGTTTATCAGCTGTTTGGAAGAGAAAGCAATCCCTCTATATCAGATGATGAAGAAGACATACAATTTTGTCTGCAGTGATGCTACTAATGTGGCGTTTAAGTATTTGAAGAAACAGCTAGCTGAGCCACTTGTTCTTGCTGCTCCAGTCGATAAAGAGTCACTGTTGTTGTATGTGGCAGCTAATGCCCAAGCTGTCAGTGTGGCCATTGTGGTAGAACATAAGGAGGCTGCCAAGGAATATCCGGTTCAACGACCGGTTTATTATATCAGTGAGGTGCTCATTGAGTCCAAATAGAGGTACCCACATTGGCAGAAACTGGTGTATGGAGTCTTCATGGCAAGCCGGAAGCTTAAGCAGTATTTTCAAGGTCATCCCATCACAGTGGTTAGTTCTGCCCCTTTGGGAGATATCATCCAAAACAGGGAAGCAACATGCCGGGTTGCCAAGTGGGCTATTGAGCTTGGACCCCACGGGTTAAAATATATGCCTCGCACGACAATCAAGTCCCAAGCGCTTGTGGATTTTATCAATGACTGGACAGAGTTACAGGCACCGGAAGAAAAGCCAGATCATACTTATTGGACTATTCATTTTGATGAGTCCAGGCAATTGGAGGGCTTGGTGTCGTGGTTCTAAGCCTGACAGTAGAGTGGGGGTAGGTATGGAGAGGCAAGGTCTTAGCTATGGAGAGGTTGTAAACACAGGGGATGTACGAGTTCAGGCCCTTCTCGGAAGAAGTAATAGCCCTACGTCTCGGAGCCCGGAGGCGGTCGAGTGGATTATGAGTATATGAGTTACAAGGTGCCGAACCCCTCTGCCTGTGGAGGGGGGTGGCTTATATAGAGTGCGCCAGGACCCCAGCCAGCCCACGTAGGAGAGGGTTTAAGGTGAGTTAAGTCTGGGGCGTTACTGGTAACGCCCCACATAAAGTGCCTTTACTATCATAAAGTCTACTTGATTACAGGCCGTTGCAGTGCAGAGTACCTCTTGACCTTCTGGTGGTCGAGTGAGTCTTCGTGGTCGAGTCCTTCAAGTCAGTCGAGTGTGTCCCTCATTGGTCGACTGGAAGGCGACTTCTTCTAAGGGTGTCCTTGGGTAAGGTACTTAGATCAGGTCCATGACCCTACCCTAGGTACATAACCCCATCATTAGCCCCCGAATGGATTGAGGCTTCGAGTGAGGAAGGAATTGATGTCGCTTCCGATTAACCTTTGCGCTCTGGTCGTGCGTTGTCCTGGACCAAAGAATCTCTTTGTCGACAGTGAGCAACTTGTCTTCAGTCGACTCGGTCCATTCTATTCTTGCATCGAGTGATCTTTCGGGCTTCGACGATCTCCGAGCGACGGATCGCCGGAAACCCCGTGTCTGACAGACTGATCTGCTGTTCGCGGATTCCGCGGGATGCGAAATTTGGGGACGCGCGCGAAGCGGGGCGGACCGCGGCGTTCGGATGGGACGGGACATAGACGCCTCGATCTCTGCGCCGCTTTTATCGCCACGTATCCCGTCTGCATAACTGTTCCTGGATATGATTAGATCGACCGGGCCCACCTGTCATCCACTCGGAAGGGACCTTATAAATGCGCCCGGCGAGGATTTCTGTACTGTGCTTCAGCATTCTCTCTCTCTCTCTCTCTCTGCTCCCTTCGTCCCCGTCCAGCGCGCTCGCCCTCGCCCCTGCGCAACTTCCCCACGCGCATCTCGCCGGCAACCATGGCCAAGGAGAAGACGGAGGCGCTGGAACGTGCGAAGAAGGCGTCGGCGTCGGAGAAGGCGAAGGGGAGATCCACCAGCCGCGGTGGGTCCTCGTCCAGATCCCGCCTGCCGAAGGGCTGGGTCCAAGGAGACTGGATCCAGTCGACCATCACAGAGAATGACCTCCTCGACATGGCCAACGAGGGCTTGATCCCTCATGGAGCGGCGAGGCTTCCGGGGAAGGAGTGGCAGCCCCAGCCAGAAGAGGGTGAGTGTGTGCTCTTGGCCACCCATGTTGATCGTGGATTTTCCTTGCCGCCGAGTGTTTTCTTCCGTGGCTTCTTGAATTTCTTTGGAGCGCAGCTCCACCACTTTACCCCAAACTCTATTGCCTATCTTGCCGCGTTCGTGTCCATGTGTGAGGGTTTCCTGGGCTGTCGACCGCACTGGGGTTTGTTCAAGCATATATTCACGTGTCGCTCTCAGACCGTGAAGAAGGCGAGCCCAGGTGATGAGAAAACCCGAGTTGTCCAGATGTGTGGGGGTCTGGGGATCCAGGTGAGGAATAAGAGCACCTTCCCGCCCATGACCTTTCCCGAGTCCGTCAGAGGCTGGCAGTCGACTTGGTTCTACTGCCAGGTCCAGTCGACGCTGGGGCAGTCGAGTGGACTCCCTCCGTTTACCATGGACCGAGTGAACAAGCCCTCCCCTCTGAAGTTGATTCCGGAGGAGAAAGCCGACGTGAAGATGTTGATGGAGCGCGTGGTGCAGTTGGTTCGGGAGGGAGTGACGGGCATGGATCTCCTGGAGGTCTTCCTTAGGCGTCGCATCCAGCCCCTTCAGTTCCGGAGCCACTGCATGTGGTTGTACTGTGAGACTGAAGACGAGACTAGAGTCCATCCAGAAGCAGTCGACGACGTCACTCTGGAAAGATGGATGGTAGCCGTTACCGGAAATAAGGATAACCCACGCGGAGCCAGAAGGATTCCTCCACTCGACCACAACAGCGATCCAAACAAGGTACACTTGCTCTGCTCTCCACTGCGTTCTTGTCGCATTCATTTCCGTTTATCCTGCCGACTGGTCGACTGATCCTTGTCTTGATATCTGCTAGGCTCTCACCGAGCTGTACTCGATGCCCAATGGGGCTCAAGCTCCAACTGAGGAGGGTGAGGCGAGCGGGGGCGAGAGCCAGGAAGAGGAGGAATGGGACTCGGACGTTGCAGAGGATGACGACGATGATGATGATGACGACGGCGATGAAGATGACGTTGAGGACGAGGAAGAAGAGGAGGAGGAGGTCATACCGCCGCGCTCAGAAAGGCGGTCGAAGCTGGTCCACGACCCTTCGTCTGAACGTGGCAAGGGGGTTGCGACCGTTGTTCAGTCGACCAAGCGCCCCCGGACCACCTCTCCGGTGCCGACTGAAAAGGCGCCGAAGCAGCCCAGGGCGGCCTCGTCGAAGCCGATCAAGCTCCTGCCGAAGATGAAGGTGTCTATCCCCACCATATCAGGGTAATCGTGCTGCTTAAGTCTTCTTATTTTGTGTGAACTTTGTCTCTGGTCGACGCTGAAGTTAGTCGACTGATCCTTTGGAGTTGCAGTGCTGCTACTTCTGAAACCTCAGCCCGGGCTGATGACCACGAGATGGAGGACGCAGCAACTTCGAACCCAGGTATTGTATTCTTAACGCCGTTCTTAGTCGACTGACTCGCGATCTCTGATCCTGATTCTTCTCCGTAGCTCCACCCAATACTGTTATCAATCTCCCTGATGATGATGAGGATGAAGAACCACTGAAGCGCAGGAGGAGTAGGAAAGCGCCCGCCAGTAAGGTGCCCCAGGACGTGACGGCGCCTGAGATTCTGATTGCGGAGGAAGAGAACACCACTCGACACACGGTGTCCTTCGCAGATCCATTGACGAGTGCTCAGCAGCCCTCCCTCTTCACGATGCACCACGTCCCAGAGGACCAAGCTGGCGCGGCGAAGGAAGCGATACGCCAGGCGGGAATCATGATGGAGCAATTAAAGACCATCCGGGATGCGAGCCAGGCAGCTTATGACGCCAGTTCTGCCCTTCAAAGCAATGTTCAGGTCAGTCGACCACTGTTTGTTCTGTTGGATATGCTACCAAAAACTTTTCCTTCCCGGACTTTATAGTAGTCACCCATTGGGTGTGTCGATTAAACTCCGTGTGAGCGGGGGCACGCTGAGTGCACCCGCTGGGTGTAGTCCCCAAGGCTAAGGTCGACTGCTGGCAGTCGGCCTTAGGCTTTATGATGTCAATCTTTCTGTCAGTCGACTATGTCGACTGGATTTCACAAACCGGTGGGGGCACGCTGAGTGCACCCACTGGGTGTAGTCCCCGAGACTGTGGTCGACTGCTTGCAGTTGATTACAGTCTTAAAGAATACATCTCTCTTTTTTTTGAGGTCGACTGGTCGACTTTGTCTTCAATAGAATTAGTGGGGGCACGCTGAGTGCACCCACTGGGTGTAGTCCCCGAGACTACGATCGAATGCTTGTATTCGGCTGTAGTCTTAGAAACGTGTGTTTTTTCCTTTTTCACTCGGAAGTGAATTATATTTGACATTTAGTCGATTGGTTCTTCGCAGAACTCCTGTGATCTTGTGGCTCGCTACTCTGAGCTGGAAAACAAGCACACTCAACTCGAGCTGAGCTTGAAGCTGGTTCAAGAGAAGCTGACGAAGGCAAAGGAGGAGACCGAAGGTATGTTTGGTGAGACCTTGACGACTGCTTTTCCCCTTGCTTGTTTCAAAATCTGACCTTGCTGTAACTTGCAGGTAAGGTAAGGGAGGCCCAACAGAAGAAAGACCTCGAACTCGCTGAGAAGATCAAGCTTGCTGACGAGAAGTTAGCTTCAGTCACCAAGATTGAACAAGACAATACCAATCTGAAAGCTGCTCTTGGGATCGCCAACAAGGAGATCAGTCGACTAAAAACTGATAAAGCTGCCCTGACCGACCAAGTCAGCAAATTGACTGGGAAGAAAACTGATCTGGAGGCCTTCCTGAGTAGTCTTGCCAAGAAGCTGTTTCTTATGCTTGAAGGTAAACCTCTATGCTTGGCAAACATTTCCAATTGTGGTTTTTTCATTCGACCATCCCCTTGACTTAGTGATCATCCTTGTAGAATTTTGTCAAAACTTTGAAGAAGAAACTAGCCGGCTGGAGCCAAACCTCGACCCTGTCAATTCTCCGGTGAACGACGAAGTTGCCATGGATGTTTTCCGACTGGAGTATCGTGTTGCAGCTGTCGTGGACTATCTCACAAGGCTGAAGGCCGCCACATCTCGCATCGACTCGACGCTCTGGCCTGAGGAGACATTTCAGAATGACCTTGAGTCGCTGATGGCCCGGTTGAACACGATCCCTGGTCGAGTGCAGGAATGGAAGAAGTCCTCGGCTCGGTGTGGTGCAGATGTTGCTCTGTGTCTTGCCCGAGTCCACTGTAAAGACGCGCGAGAGGAGAAGCTGGCGGCTCTTCGGGTGGCCAACACCAAGAAACACGACTTCAGGTCCTTTATGGAAACTTTCCTTGCAGCTGCCACTCGGATCGCCGACGGAATCGACCTTGATGAATTCGTCGCACCTTCCAGCCCTCCACAGGAGGGGTAAAAAACTTCTTTTGGCTCGACGCTTTAAATTTTCCTCGGTATGCCGAGTGGAATTGTAACCGATACCTTAACAGGCTTAACGCCTGAGCACTCTCGGTTCCTTTAGATATCGATTCAAACTTGAATTTGGTGCTTGAATACGATTGCCTTTGGCTCGAAATGTCTCTTGCAGGTTCAAAGCAAGGCGCCTTTACTGCAATTGACTTATTCTTCAGTCCACTTAGGCGAGCACTGGGCTGCAGCTAAGCCCCCGAGTGAGAGGTTTGCTCTTCACTCGGCAGGATTTTTATAACTTAGGCGAGCATAGGGCTGCAGCTAAGCCTCCGAGTGAAAGTCTGGCTTACCACTCGGTAGGATTTTGATAACTTAGGCGAGTGCTTGGACTGCAGCTAAGCCCCCGAGTGAGAGGGTTGCTCTTCACTCGGTAGGATTTTTATAACTTAGGCGAGTGCTTGGACTGCAGCTAAGCCCCCGAGTGAGAGGTTTGCTCTTCACTCGGTAGGATTTT